>NC_056725.1:442565275-442817775 GCF_019279795.1 Protopterus annectens | reverse complement strand
ACTGTGTTTTTTCCAAGGGGGATGACGACACATTTTTTGGCATTGATCTTATGGCCATGGTTCTGACACCAGTAATTGGTGTCATTGAGGCCTTTCTGTAGGATGTCAACATCACTTGGGGAGTTAATAATAGCTCCCAACTTGCAATCGTCTGCAAACTTTGTTAGCCAGAGTCCTTTCGTGTCAGCCTGGATATCATAGAAGTAAATACCAAACAGGAGAGGACCAAGGACTGAACCCTGTGAGACTTCACTCATGACTGGTCAGCAGTCAGACCTGGAGTCAGCTACTTTCACACTGTGGGTTCTATCTGTGAGCCAGTTTACAACCCACCTAGTGATATAGGGGTTGATGCCTAGCTTAGTGAGTTTTTCTGTGATTCCTGAGTGGTGAATGGTATCAAAGGCCTTGGCCATATTAAGGTAGGCTGTATGAACCACCTTGCCTTCATCCACAGCTCTGGTGTCTGACTCAAAAAGTCGACCAAGTTGAGCAGGCATGATCTACCCTTTACAAAATCAAACTGTGTAGGATCCAGAGTTTGGAGATTCCCCATATCCTTGTTTATTTGTTCCATGATGATGCGTTCCATAGCATTGCATTATCAGACTTGTCACTCTTCCTTTGTGGATAGGGATGACTGAAGCAGTGTTCCATTCAGTAGGGACAAAGCCTGAGGTGAGGCTGTGATTGAACAGGGAACACAGGTGAGTTGCCAGTTCACTCTGTAGTTCATGTAGAACACAGCCAGGGATATTGTCAGGTACCGTAGAAGCTGTATTCCTTGCCTTGGACAGTGCTGTTTTAACCTGTGCAGCAGTAATACTGGGTGCCTGGCAATCTTCTGGTATTGTGAGTGATCCATTGGGGGTGAGAGAGGGATAAAGTTAGCATTGAATCTGTCAGCCAGTATATTGGCAGTACCTGTTGGCTCAGTATAGGAGTTACCATTGTGCAGTAGCTCAGAGCAAATCTGGCTATTGCTGTGGAGATTCTTTACATAACTATAGAAGGCCTTGTGGTTGCCTTTACTATCTGCTGCAATTCTGTTTTCATATCTAGTTTTAAAGGATTTGATGAGGGATCTCAACCTTTTGTTGAGGATGATAAGGGAGTTTTTCCAGTACTGGGACTTCGCCTTATTTAATATCAGTTTCTTCCTATTGTTGTAGAGTTTGTTTATGGCAGGAGAGCACCGGATTGTCTTCCTTTTCTTTGAGGAGTGTGTCTTGGTTCTATTGGGTATGGCGAGATCCATACATTTGTGTACGTATTCGTACAGTGCATTGGTGTATGATTTGGCTGTCATGCAACTATTCTCCATTTGCATGGGTGCCGTGAAATTAGCAACCTCTGTTTTTAGGAGCCCAAAGTTAGCTTTGGAGAAGTTTTTCACGGTGGTTACTTTTGTGGGTGTGGGATGGGAGGATGTGTATTTCCAAGGTGATTAGTTTGTGGTCAGATCTAACCAGGCATGAGTTGACTATTGGTGAAGAGCAACGGTCTATAAATATATATATATATATATATATATATATATATATATATATATATATATATACACACACACACACACACACACACACACACACACACACACACACACACACACACACACACACACACACACACCACACACGTATATGTGGACATGTGTAAGTGGGTTTACTATCATGTAAGTGAAACTGGGCTGGGAGAATGCATGTTTTTCAGTTTCCGTAATGCCCATCCGGAAATGTTTGAATCCTCATTAGCAAATGGTTATGTGGATTCGCTAATGTGGGTTTGATGTTCTGATAACAGATTGCACTACAGTGGGGATTGGGAAATTTACCCTCTTCCTCACTGTAGTATGATCTTGGTGTTGGAATATATAATATGCAGGGGGTGCATATAACATGCATTCATACACACACACACACACATGGGTCTTCTTATACTGAGTGTAGTGAAGTGAAATTAATTAACATGTCTGAAACTGATTATTTACTTGACTGCAGGTAAAATTACCACAAACCTCTTTTTTTTTTTTTTTTTGCAAAACAGCACATACATTTTACATGTCTGCATGTGAAAGCGCCCCCTTCACAGAGGACGCTGTGCCCCACTGTCCCTTTGTTATTATGTACTCTGTCTGAAACATTACATGATCTTGTAGTAAAGGAAAATAGTTTTATTTATAAAAAAGATCCTGACTTACTCCAACTTTGCGTATTCTCTGTATGATCTGGTATACAGTGATGCCTGAAAGAATGAAGCATAGACCATTGCATGTGTAACCAGCTTCAACAGTATGTTTTTAAGGTAGTTACACTGTATAAGATGTTAACGTGATCCACTCATTATATAGATTCTTATGCTAAAGACACTAGTTCTTTAACACAACCCATTATATATATATTTTACAGTTTCCTCTTTTAAGACAGTTTCTTCAGTTTTAACTATGAAGTAATTTAGTTTAAGACAGAGAGAGAAAGAGATAAAGGGAGATTTGTAATATGCTTTTAAACAATTAATTTCTGCATTTTTAGAGCATTACATTATTAGAAAACTATTAGGTATCTCAGCATGTAGTTTTCTGAAAATGAAAGCTCACATCATTTTTCTTTCATGCTTTCATTTCAATGCTTCATGTACAAAGCTAAAACATATTACTAGCTCAATCTTTGGCAGAGAGTTTCAAAAACATTTGACTGCTTTTCAGTCCTTTCCATTGTATAAATATCTTGTTGAACTTTTCTGTGATATATCCTATTTCAAACATTTAGGAGAGCCTATGGTCTGAGCATATATTGCCGCTGAGGCTGAGCTAGGAATGTAAATATTCCCTTCAGGCAGTCTGTCAGGATGTTTTGGCTCCAGATTCTTGCCTCATCAACTGCTTCCTCTGGAAATTTATCTGCAGTCACCTTCTTGCATACTTCCCTGGATATTTCTTGGTGCAGAGTTTGTCTGGAGGCTCTTCAAACACAGGTTTTGCATTTATCACATTCTCTGTAGCACATCAGTTTTGAACAACTGTCTTCAGTTTTCTTTCCTCAAATTTCCTTTTTAGTATGATTGATGAAAAGTTTTGGTTGTTCAAGCTTCATTAAATAACTTCCTTCTGATCGCTTTTTTCTAAAACTTTGCTGCAGTCTCACTCAGTTTCTGTCTTAACTACTTTCTCTTTCTCTCGATCACTCACTATATATATATATATATATATATATATATATATATATATATATATATATATATATATATATATATACACCCATGGTTCCACTTCAGAATACTGAATTACTGAAAACTTGAACTTCATATAGTCACCATATGATTGAGTTTTCAGTAACTTGAAATTCCAAAGTGGAATAATAATAATAAAAAAAAAAACACATAGTTTCTGCAGGGGGACAAGCCCCCCTGTGCCCTCCCTACTTAAATATACTATCTACGTGATTGCACTATAGCGAGGAAATGGGAGATCACCCGTTCTGCACTTCTGCATACAGTGTGGAATGGGAGATTTCCCTTTTCCCCCCTGTTGTGCGATCTTGGAGTTGTTATATTTAAGTGGGGGGGGGTGCAGGGGGCTTGACCCCCCTGCAGAAATTATGTGTTTGTTTTTTTTTGTTTTTTTATTCCACTTCAGAATTTCGAGTTACTAAAAACTCAATCATATGGTCTTGACTATATCAAGTTCGAGTTTTAAGTAATTTGATATTCTGAAGTGGAACCATACTCACTCATATATTTAATCTGTCATTCTGAGTCTGTCTATCTTTCTAGAGTATAACAACCTACCTGTAAAAAGATAGCAATTTCTAGGTAAGACATACAATAGATGGTCACCCTTGCTACATACCGGTGAGCTGCAGAATGGCCTCTATGACCTAGGAATGTCATACCACCTACCTAATTGAAAGGTTAATTGAAATATCATATTCCTGGGTGACTTCAACAATCCAGACATAGACTGGTAAATATATACCACCACATGCATGCAAGCCTAAAATTTCCTGAAGGTTGTCAAAACTGGCACCCTGGAACTTCTATTCAGAGTACTCATCAGAGAAATCAACATCCTTGAACCTGTCCTTACTAATATGAGTATCATATTCCATTCCCAGTGTAACATCCTTACTCATCAAGTATGAACATAAAGCTGTCTTCCTCATAATAAATATAAAAGCAGAGTTCTAACCAGACCCAAGTACTTTCTAAAACTTTTCCAAGACTAATTTCCTACATCTGAGTGTTTCCATGGCTACTTTGAAATCTCCCAAATACAGAAAGCTCTGCAGCTTATTTGGAAACAAACACCCCTAACTTTTAACAACATGTACACAACTGCACAGAAGCAGCCATACTCAAAAGAAACAAGTGTGGAGCAACCCCTAAAAACAAACCGCCTCGGTGGGATCACAGCATAAATGAGGTTTGTAACAAAAGGAAGAAAATAAAAGAAATAAAAACATGCTAGACACAGTAAAATTAGAATCTAATCATCAAATTGAACAAGCAACTTAAGAATATAATAAGAACTACAGAGAAGAAAAGAATAGCCCAGGTCAATTGTAATGACAAGGCCTTCATCTATATCTCAAGGGCAATACACAGCAATCTGCTGAGTCAATTGTGAATGGTACCACCTATATGAAAACTGTGGATATAGAAAACTGACTAGCTGACAAATCCAGCCCAAACTTCGTCCTACACCCCTGGTAATATCACAAGAAATATCAGTAAACCATACAGCCCTAGCTATCACACAGGATCTGGAGGTGCTCTCAAAGGCCCAAAACACAACTTCTATAGGCCCTGAAATCATCCCAGGATTGTACTTAAGAACAATGTCAGGACTGTGAATCTGTGACAAAAATTTTGTTTTATTCTCCCCAAATATAATGGGGAACTGAGAAAGTGAGGATGATGGGATGGATGTACATTGACATGAACCACTAGTGCCTCTTTCTTTGTTAAATTAAGATTGAAAGACAAAGAAATAAAGCTGATATCATTATCATCATCACAAGGCTGATAGGAAGGATATTTCTTTCTTAAGATTTCTTTCAGGTGCAGCAAGCTCACAATGATGCCAGGATTAGCCTTCTAGCACTTTGCATTCCAGTCATTAATTACTTGAAGAATTTAATTTGAACATAACCTAACTAAAATTATGGCATCTAGGTTCAAAGAGATTATTTTTCCACTGTATTCAGCATTCATCAGATCCATCATTGAGTGCAGTGTCCCCTTTGGTACATATCTAACCAG
This sequence comes from Protopterus annectens, assembly GCF_019279795.1. Classification (NCBI taxonomy): domain Eukaryota; kingdom Metazoa; phylum Chordata; order Ceratodontiformes; family Protopteridae; genus Protopterus; species Protopterus annectens. The sequence continues at coordinate 442,812,516 of NC_056725.1, read as the reverse complement.
GCACATCCAACAACTGGAAGGCCCACATCATTTCCTTGCTAAAAGAATTCAGGGCATAAGTAATATGTGCTATGGAGACCACCTCTAAGACCTATAGCTGTATTTTAACCCCTACAGGTTGCAGGCTTTGAGGTGTTCAATCAAAATTCCATAATCTGTTATGTCATATGTTACCATGAGATTAAAGAGGAACAATACCTTTACCAGAAAGGCTCATCCAGACTCTGCTACACTTTGCTGTGAAGGAAAGGTTAGTTTGCTGTTATTTTTTGTATTTCTGTATTGCCTTTCTATATTTTGAATACTGTAGTTTGTTTTCTTTACCTTGTGTTTTGCTTGCATTCTGTTTTAACAGCATATTAAAACTTCTAAAGAGACCACAGCTCTCTCTGTTCTGAGTCAGGCAGAATTTTTTCCCTCCCTCCCACCCATTTAAGTTGTCTTGTTAAATACCACTGTCTTTCTAGTTGCCCACCTCTTATGTTAATCTGACCATATATCTCATTTCTCTCTACTTTCACTGGCTTATGTGAGTAATCACAAAACCATCACTTTTGAAATCCCACCCCTTCAATTATTTAAATTTATTGGCCATCCTACAGTATTTCATAGTACCAAAATACAAAAGTAACCACCCCTTTCAGTCCATCTTGCTGTTTTAAAAATAGTAACTCTCCACTAAACCTTAACTTTTTAAACAGGTAAAACTCAAGTTACCTACTTTCATATCTAACTTCTCTAGTGCACACTGCAGAGTGCATTCTTTTCAATCGTACCTTTAAGCATCCCTGTTACTAGCACTTTCTCTAATACCTAAAAAGATCATCTCTATTTGACTCCAAGTAGACTTTTCTCTATCTGTTAAACCTAGCACTTGCTCCTACAGTACTTATTACCTTGATACGGCACTCTTATAGATAGCACCCCAAAAGGCAAACCCCATTTCTCTGTCACCCACGCCCCGGAATCTCTTTTAAAGTTTATTTGGCTAGTCCTTCTAGCATGACGAGGGATCAGTTGCTAGTGGTCTCTCCTGCTCAGCTGGTGAACCTGAATATTGAGGCAATGTTACAATTGCCTCATGTACACAGACAACCCTCTCCTCCTCCCACAAAACACAAATACATGCGAGAGATGCAACTATACGGCCAAACTGGAGGCTGAGCTCTCTCAACATAGGACTGGCAAGACCAGTCAGGAGGAGAAGGTTACCACACACACTATAGACCCAGTCTCACATAGTACCATCACAACCTCAAATCATACACATAAACACACAAAGACATACTCGGCGGCTCTGATCAAAAATCTACCAAAACAGCAGAGGCCACCAAAGCAGACACCCAAACAACCACCACCTCAGAACACAACACCTGCAACACATAGACCTCACAGTCAGAGTGTCAAACAGTCACAGCCCTTAAGGCCAAACACAATGCCAGACACACTAGTCATTGGTGACTCCATAGTCAGACACACTGACATTCCGCTCACCAGACTGAGTAAGGAGAAGGTCACAGTAAGCTGCCTGTCGGGCGCTAGAATCCGCCACATAACGCAAGCACTCAGGTCTCTCAACAGCAGGTACAAATACGACTCAGTCATTGTCCACGCTGGTGTAAACGACCTGAGACGCACCTCCTTGGACTACATGAAAAGAGACATTGAGGAGCTCTCTGATTATGTAGCCCAAGCAGGTATGACCCTGACCTTGAGCAGTATCCTACCTTCACCAAGAATGATGCCACAATACAGAGATAAGATGATCAGCTTTAACAATTGGCTTAAACTCTGGTGTCATTCAAAGGGGATCCAATGTCTGTCTGCCTGGGATGACATGCTGGACAAGCCACGCTGCCGCAAGGGACGGCTTGCACCTGTCACCCTGGGATTCCGGTTATTGGCAATGGCTCTTGCCACCCCCACAGTGCCTTTTTTAGGCCAGGCTCAAATTCTAAACCTACCACCCTAGCACACAATAAAGCAAAAACTAAGGGTAATGCTGCTCAATGCCAGAAGTCTAAATCTCAAAATGCACGCACTCGAGGCCCTTCTCAGTATGGAGAACATTGATGTCTGTGCAGTGACAGAAACCTGGTTCAAGGCTCCTGAGAGCACCCCAGCACTATCAGGTTTTACCTCTTATCATGCTCCGCCCCAAAATCCGGACAATACCAAGAAAGGGGGGGGGGTATCCATATTCATCAAAGACACCCACACCTCAAGACTGGTGGCAACGCACGATGCATCGGAGACCATCCAGGTGCAATTAACCATAGGCAAGACTGCTCTGCAAATTGTAGCATGTTACAGGCCACCCTCACAAACTCAGGAACCTCACATGGCCTTCCTGAAAACACTAGAGTGATAAATGTATCACCAGACACCATCATACTAGGTGACTTCAATTACCCTAATATAGACTGGGAACACTACTCAAGCCCAAACATCCTAGCCCAAAAGTTCCTGGAATTCATAAACTCAAATGCCATGGAACAACTAGTCACCATCCCCACAAGAGGAGAAAACATACTTGATCTCATCATCACGAACATGGGAGCACAATGTTCAACACCGAAGTATACCCCTCACTGGTGAGATCAGATCACAACTAATCTCGCTGGAGGTCCTCATCCCACCCCCACCTGAAATAAAAAGACCACAGTAAAGAACTGCCGACTTCACACTTCTAAAGACTAGTGTGGTCTCCTTTAAGGCCCGAAAACAGTACTCAAGCCGCTGAATCACTTACAAATGCCTTCTACCAGCACCTGCAGGACTGCATGGATAAGGCAATCCCAAGCAAAACAAAGACTCTTTGTACCAAAGGCAAGCGTCCAGTCTGGTGGACCCCAACCATAAACAAACTCTACAACAAAAGGAGGAAGCTACTACAAGATAGAGCAAAATCCTTAAAAGGTAAGACACCCTCGATCACTATAAGTAAAAACTAAGAGCTCTCATAAAATCATCCAAAGCAAATTTTGAGAGAAAAATTGCTAAAGACTCAAAAGACAATCATAAGGCCTTCTTTAGCTATGTTAGAAACCTGGGAGGAAACTCCCAGATATGCTCAGAACTAGTTCAAAATGATGTGAAGATTACTGATCCTACAGACATTGCCAACATACTGGCTGACAGGTTCAGTGCAAACTTCTCCCCCCCAAAAGGAGAGATATCTATACCAAGCAATTGCAGCCCCCCAAACATCTCCAAAGCCCAAGTGAGAACTGCTCCCTCCAAAGCAAAAAACACAGCATCCATGGGACCTGATGGTGTCCCCGGCTGTGTGCTCCACGAACTCAACGAGGAATTAAACCCACAGCAAGGACAGCTGTTTAATCATAGTCTTACCTCTGGATACATACCCAGGGAGTGGCACACTGCAACTGTGATCCCACTTCACAAAGGCGGTGCCTCCACCGACCCTGGAAATTACCGGCCCATTAGCTTGACAAGCCTTATCTGCAAAGCCATGGAGAGGATCATAATGGACCTCATAAATAAAGACATAGGGAACTTGCAGACTTTGGATCCATCCCAGTTTGGCTTTGTCAAAGGCAGATCATGCCTTCTAAACTTGGTTGACTTTTTCGAAACAGTCACCAAAGCCATTGATGAGGGAAAGGCAGTCCATACAGCCTACCTCGATCTGGCGAAGGCCTTCGATACAATACCCCACTCGGGTATCATTGAAAAACTCATCAGCTTAAATGTTAACCCATACATCACAAGATGGGTTGCAAACTGGCAGAGTGACAGAACCCACAGGGTCAGAGTTGCTGGCACCATGTCAGACTCAAAGCCTGTCACAAGTGGTGTACCACAGGGCTCAGTCCTGGGCCCACTCTTGTTTGGCATCTACTTTTCCAAGTACAAGCAAACACAGGAGGGTTATGGCTGACAAAGTTTGCAGATGACTGCAAACTGGGCGCCATAGTAGAAAACACATCTGACACAGATATCCTTCAGAAGGGTCTCACAGAAACGGATAACTGGTGCCAGAGCCATGGCCCAAAGTTAAATGCCAAAAAATGCATAGTCATACCCTTCGGGAAAAACAAGGTTACCCCTAGCTACCAAATAGGTGGCAATCCACTGAGCACAGAAGAAGTTATCAGGGACCTGGGGACCCAGGTTGATAGTAGTCTGTCATTCGACACCCATGTAGCTAAAGTAGTTAGGAAGACCTTCTACATTGCCCACCTTATCATGAAGGGATTCTCATCTAGATCAAGGGAGGTCATAGTCTCCCCATACTCATCACTCATCAGACCAATGATTGAGTACAATGCCCCATTCAGAATGTATCTGACCCGACACTTGCAGCAGCTGGAGAGGCCACAAAAGTTCCTCACCAAAAGGATAAAGGGTCTCAAACATCTGTCCTATGCTGCCCGACTGAAAGAACTCCAGCTCTATTCAGTCGCCACCGCTTGCTCAGAGGTGACCTTTGCCTAACATACAAGGCCATGTCAAACCCAGATTTGATGAATATGCTTCACCTCAAAAATCTAGATCCGTCAGAGCCACAAGGGCGGAGACTTAAACCTCGACACTGCTATTAATAGGACGTGCTGGAGGGATAGATTTATCACCCAAAGACTCCCTATGCTGTGGAATAAAATCCCGGTATATGTGAGGCAGAGCACTGCTGGCCTTGTTCAAGAGAAATCTTGACCAATGGATGGGAGATCGCAGATATACCCCAGGGATTACCTCAGTGTCACTGCTCAACAGAGGCACAGCAAAATAATGGGTATAGTTCCCCATACTAAAGGGGTGGCATAAGCCACAAAACTATGGGCTAGGCTTGTAAATGCCCTCGGGCAGATAGCCTAGTATGAACCTATGAACCTATGAACCTATGAACAAAATGGAATAAAAAGATTGATCCCAAAATGTCAGGACCCACTAGACTGAGTCCAAAAGCACAGAGTCTGGCCTAAAAAACTGAGGTGCTTATATTAAGTTTGAGGTGGCCATTTCTCAGAACATTCTCTCTTCTAATGGTATGGTGTTCTCTGAGTTGATATATAAAAGTTCAGAGAGCATGGGAGGCTTGCCCACTACATCAGTCAGTGTAGGGGATTGCACCCCTGAAAAAAGACGTTTAAAGTAGAGCAATATTGGATATTCACTTTTTCATCCCTTTATTTGGCTTAACAACATTTGGCATTTTGAATGATGACATTTTACTAGGGAGCTGATTTTAAGCAATCAAAAATCACTTACAATCTACATAAGAGCTGTATCATTACTATGCCAAGATCTAAATCCAGACTGAGTTGGATCAAGGAGGTTATGACATAAAAAGTAGAAATACATCTATATAAATAATACTTTCTCTATAACCTTACCTATAAATGGAAGAGTAGTCTCTAGCTGGCAAATCTCCAGACAGTCCAAATTCAAAAGTGTTTATTTCTGAATAGGGATAAGCAATGATTCCTCTGAAACAGTTGGTATAACACCATGTTTCAAAGAAGCATGAACAGTCTGAAGAAGAACTGGTCCAGAAACCTCCATTCAAGATTTTCCAACTTGATAGGACCAGTTTCAAGTTTACAATAAGTGGTATGCAAGGAAAATATGACTCTGAAGACCCCATCATGTGCTATATATCCAATCTGTGACCAACAAAAGTCGGGTGACTCAAGCAAACATCCACTGTTGCTTTTAAATATTTATCTTTTATGGAAGTGACTCCTGATTGTGGCACCCTTGTCTATAAAGGTGATGTGGCTTTCTCACAGAGAAATGTATAAAACATATTCTGTGCAGCAGTTTAGCCAAACTGCACAGTCCACTCACCACTCAGAAAGGCAGTCTCAGATGATTAGCTGATGCAGAAATTTCACCGGACAAGAAGTTTGTCCTTTGAATGTGATTTCTGTCCAAAATGAAACATAATGAACATCAAGCCTAAGTTTGTATGTGAGCAGATATGCCCTTCTTCATGCTGTTGCAGCCTTCCTCCATTTCTCTGCATCACTCAAGTCTTATGATCAAATCAAAGCTCACAACAAGCTGAGCTGGGACTATAATAGCTGGCATATCAGAGACAGGTGAACTGCAGTCATCAGTACTGTCAGTGGCAAGAAGTCAGTCGAGAAAGGGAAGAAAAACATCAGCAGTTAGTTTTTAAATAATTACTGCCTAGCACCGTCATAGCAGCTTGTTTTTTATTTCTGCATTTCTTTAGTTTCTACAGAATATTTTTTTGGCTCATTCATATTATCACCTGATGCAGTTAGCTGAGGATTAACCAGAAATATTTCAGGTTTTCCTCTCACTAATCATCTTTGCACACCTTTACTTAAGCTCTGCTCAGTGCATCAGCTTTGTACATCTATCTCCTGATTTGTATTTAACTTTTAGGTCATATTTTTAAAGTCATTAATATTATTTGCAATTCACCTGTTGCTTTATAAAGTGATTTCTTAAATTAACTTTGCATAGATTTATTTTATTTATTTTTATATTAATTATATTTTGCTAACGAGGTTATTCCCATTATGCTAGGGAAATGTACCTCTCAGCTGTCCAAATCTTTGCAGACTGTTCAGATTTTTGGCGCATATCTTTCATTTGTCTCTCATAAAATTTGTGGTTTACTGACAAATCACTGAGGACTGAATTTACTAAAATAATGCCATACATTTGAGTTTCAGACATAATATTCTTCAAAAAATGCATAATAACACAGATCCTGTTATTCTTGCAACTTTCTATGTTTATAGGATATAATATTTAAAATATGTCCATTTTGGGGGGCTTTTGACCCTCCCACCATTATTTTAGACTTTGACCAGATTTCTTTCACTAAGATGTTGAGACGTATGCAGGAAAGATACAAGGCGGTATTTCTACCACTAGGGAAATAAAGCCAGGGCACCAGGGGACTTCTACTATTTCTGAATGGGGATGCTGTTTGGCGTAGTACTTCCTGCTTCCACTGCAGATCAGAGGTGGCTTTGAAAAGGGCTTGGAAGAGATGGCTGGCAAAGAAAACAATTGAGAAAAAGGAGAATTTTGTTTGGAGGGGAAGGAAGTTGATCCTTTACAAAAAGATATGGTAGCAGGTGTTGATGTGTGTGAAGGAGTAGAGCAGCAGTTGAAGATGGGAGAAGCAAAACAGAGGTTTGATGCTGATGTAAAGGCAATCAAACATTTACAAGATTATGAAACCTTATTTCAAGAGGAGTTATTTGGAAAAGAGTCACAGTCAGGATGTAGTATTATTACCCTCCAATTGGGAGGGTTGGAGGATGTTTATTTAAATGAATTAATAAATCAAAGCAAGTCAGAAAGAGAAAAAACAACAGCATGGGGAGAGATCATGAATAGACTTAAAGAAGAATTGGAAATTATTAGAAGAGAGAAAAAAAAGCAGTTAAAGAAGGGCAAAGGCAAGAAGAAAAGAAAAGAAAAGGGAGTCAACTAGGAAGAAATTTTAGTAAGAATAAGTTGTAAAGAAGAGAAAGAACATGAAAGGTATGATATCTGAAATAATATAATTTCACCTCTGGGCATTTCGTCTAAGGAGGTGAGATTGTTTATACATATTAACAAAGATACATATTGAGACTTTTTTGAGTCAGGTCATTACATGAAACAATTCTTAGCACGGTATGAAACTAAGAAAAATTATAATCCATGTAATTTATATGTCATACAAACTTTTAACAGAGAGAGACAAAAAAGATAGTTTTTGTGCAGTTTAGAATCAAAGTTGAAAAGGAATTTATGTAAAGACGTTATGGACATTACAAAAATTTATGATAATAGAGGTTTATGGACTGTGGGTTAGGAATGTTGTGTAATACTGAAAATGGAAAATTAAAGCATTATACATATTCTGAGTATAATAAGCTTAGAAGGAAACATGGGCATTGTGAAATATTGGGGGCAGACAAAAACATGTTTCCTTTGTGGTAAAAGTGACTATTTATCTAGCAATTGTGACAAAAGAAAATGTTTTATTTGTTGTAAACATGAAGGTAGAAATTCTGAACAGACAGGGCATATATGGATGGATTGTGAGAAAAATATAGAAGTTGAAGGAAAAAAGGGGAAAAAAGAGCAAGAACAAAAACGTGAACAAAATTCAGAACGAGATCTAGAAACGGAACAGGAAGAGCAAAAACAGTAGAAGAAAATAAAAGTGAAGGAAAAGTAATACATATGGAAAGAAAGGAAAAGGAATGGAGGGAGAAGTGGAATAGTCAAATGAAAAGGAGGATATGAACTGAGAAGTCATTAAGGGAAAATGAATTCCATGAGGAAAAGGGAAAAGATAGAAAATGGAAGTTTAAGAGAGTAGATATGGAAGAAAATAAAAAAAGGCAATGGATAGGAGAAGAAGACAATTTTAGCTAGAAATGCAAATTTTATAAAAATATTAAAATATTAGGTGCATTAGAATGGTGTTTAATACTTGATATCCATATTATTATATTATAATATACAATAATCTTATCAGAAGGAGAAAGGTTGCAAACAGAAAAGTTATGGGAAGGTGAAATTATTTGGAATATGGGAAAGAAATATGTTAAGGATTAGGAATATTAAGTCATAAATCAATAACAGTTTTAGATTATACGTTATTAATGCTGGGTATAGTAACAGTGATAGATATATGGTAGGATTCAATAAACTCCATGTAGGCTTCAAGCAAAGCTTACATGGATTTTATGCGTTTGTGCAATGAGAAGCAGTGGTAATTACATATTCGTGCTGTGCACCGTGTTTAAATGTAAGCAAGTGTGGTTTTGTGATCAACAACACTGAGTAAAGTAACACTGATAGCATACCTGTTCATCTATGAGCAAACTAGGTTAGCGGGTTTGTGCGGAATGCCACAATGATTATCAGGGGGTTTTCATACAGCAATGTATATGGTCCGAACACATTGCAGGACAGAGTATACAGTAGAGAGTATTGTGGAATCCCATTCCAGGCATTCTGTACAAAAGTTGTATAAATGATTTGAAAGAGTACATGGATTGCCATTTAAAATAAACAGGGGAAGTGTGTCTGTATTGAATAAGGACACACAGATGAATTGTAGGAATAAACACAGTGAAATAAGACAGGTGAAGCATCATAATGTACAGCAGATGAGGGCATGTAAATGGAAGGCAATTGTAGCAGGAACACTAATCACATATTGACATGGTAGGGTACATACTGCACAGTGAAAATGTATATTATGTGACTGTCAGATGAGGAGACATAACAATGGAAACAATGCCTTTGTGATATAAGCATCCTGACATGAACAATGGAGATGACATCAATCAGAATTGTTATATACAATTGGTGTTGTGTGCATATTTTGAAGTTGTGCAAATTGATTTGCCTATATATGACTGTAATGTCAGCAGAAGTTTCCAGCAAGTGGGACACAGTTGCAGGCTCACTGACAACAGTAAACAGAAGCATGCACAATCATTGACAATATCAGAATACTACCACTAGTAATCTCATGTCAATGGAAAAACATATGTGATCCTGAGTGATCATAGATGGATCTGCATGAATAACACTTGTACAACTATTATGACATGTCAACAATCTATTAGGGTAATCAAGCACACTATCCTGACACTGTAACATCTTTTGGAGGTGTTAGGAGGGACACTGCTATACCTGCATGCAACGTTATGGTCATTACAGGCTAGTTGACTGGTGTGCATGGCATGCATGTTTGGCACAATCCACACTGTCATGAATGCAACCCATGCCATCAATGTTGTCAAACAGCTATGTATGTACTGCATGCATCACCAGAACAGGTATCACACATGTGTCTGGTACAACACCTTGATGCAGGCTCCATACCTTCAGACAGCAATGTTTGTGTAACAAAAGAATAATTAGATATGGCCAATAAGATGTGTTTGAGTACACTGTGGCAAAGGTGATACACTTCAGTTGCACATCACTGAAAGATGTGTAGGGAGGTACATAAAGAAGGGTGCACTGTACTCAGTTATTGGTGTGATGAAGACTGTGACCTATGGAGGTATTATGACCTTTGATGTGGATGTCCTGCACATACTCAGTAGTTATGTTACATACAAGGAACTAGTCACCACTGTGGCCACATGCTGGTAGACATTCCACATAACCATCTACCCCTGAACACAAGTCGCATACCACTTGGTCTGCTTATAAGGTGTGGTGTCTACATCATCCTTAGGTTGTGCATTTCTTTTCATAATGTAACACATCCCCCTGTGTTTTTGTTTCATCTCATGTGCTGACATGGCTGTGACAGCAATCTTTGATGTGTATCTAATATCACCGTTGGAGTCAATAATTGCCCATAATCTGTAGTCTGCCAGATAACTGTTTGGACACAGGATATGTATGTCATTCTTGACATCTGTGAATTAAATAATGGACAGGAATGGGAGTAGCACACAGCCCTGATGTATGGACATGATCACTGGATTAGAGATTTAGGTCACTTCACACATTTCAAAATATTTAATTGACATTTATGTGATCCAGTGGTACACCCACTTGGGGATATAGGTATTTATGGCTACATCTGACAGTGTTGAGAGCAAATACCTCAGTGTGGATTTGTGCCAAATGCCTTGGCATGTTCTACAGGATGATAGTGTTGTCATTATGCATACCATCAATGACCTTTTGGAGGACATCTAACAGATGCAACAGATATAGATGTAGCATTAACAACTGACACATGTCTGTTGCACACAACCTGGATATTACTATTGTCCATTTAGAAAGAGTCCATGATTACATGCTGGCTACCTCACAGATGAGGATAGTCAGGATGTGTTTATACATGCATGCATCAGTTGCTGTCCTCCCTACTCAGATGAATGCATATTGATGTACACCCTTCTACAGGAACATATTCCATCTAGAGTATGTGTTGAAGTGCGTATCCAACCATGTCAAGCAGGTGTATGTTCTAAGTCATACTATAGGCAATATGTGATGTTGTCACAGCCCATTGATTCTATGTGATAGGACTGGATGAAGGTAAGACAGTGCATGCTGCCTATCTTGATCTGGCCTAGGATTTGGACACAGCCCCCCACTCAGGTATCATTGCGAAATTCTCCCAGCTGGGGATAAATCTTTATGTCACTAGATGGTTAACCAAATGGCTCACTGACAGAACATATATTGTAGAAGGTGGTGAATCAACCTCTACCAGTAAAGCTGTTACCATTGGCATACCCCAAACATCTGTGCTGGTCTCTTTACTGTTTGTAATCTATTTCTTGATAGTCCAGGCTAAAATATATGGCCTTTGGCTTACCAAGTTTGCTGGTTATTGCATACTGGGTGCAATCATTGAGTCCACCAATTATATTAAGATTTTACAGGAGAGGTTAACACAGACAAATTACTGGCACCAAAGCCACACAGTCTTCAATAAATACAAAATGTGTCATTATTTTTGCCTTCTGTAAAGTGGAATTTCCTGCCAATTACAGCATTGACAACAGTCCCACTATGCTCAAGCTCAATGGGAAGACACATTGATAGCAATCTGAACTTTGACCACCAAGTTTTCACACTGGTAGAGAAAGGCTACTTTGTGCACCTCTTAAGTCAGGCCATTGTATCTAGATCTGAGGATGTTATAACAGCACTGTACTCAAACCTCATCAGAACACTAATAGAGTATAATTCCCTCTTTAGTATTTACCTCACCAGACACCTGAAGTAGTCAGAGACACCCCAGGGGTTTCTCACCAAGGAAATACAGGGCATATAAACCATACCCATGACATATGTGGATATACTGAAAGTCCTGTCACTGTAATATGTATTGCATAGGATGAGGTGACTTGTGCCTGGCCTGAAGGCCAGTCTCTGACCCTGCCCTGATGTGAATACTGCACATCCACAAAGCAGCTATAGCTGATGACATCAGCAGAGTCTGGTGAGAGGAAGATGGTAATAGGAGAGTCCCACATGCTGGTGTAAAATGATCTCTTGAATGTCGAGCAAGTGTGTTACACACACACACACACACACACACACACACACACACACACACACACACACACACACACACACACACACACACACACACACACACACACACACACACCAGTTGACTGCAGTGAGAACAGAACCCACACCTATCTAAGTATACCATCTAGAGAACTCTGTATTTAATGCAAGCACCACATTATAACTCTGACTTGGGGACTGTCAGAAAAGACTTTATAGGTGATGACATCAGCAGTATCTGGTGAGGAGAAGATGGTAATAACAGTGCTTCAGGTGCTGGTGTAAAATGCTCTCTCTAATGTCATGTATGCACATACACACCCCAGTTGACTGCAGTGAGATTAGAATACCTACCTAAGTACACAGACTAGAGGACTCTGCATTTTACACAAGCGCCACAGCACAAGTCTGACTTTCAAAAGGTTGCAGGACAACCTGTAGTGGATGACTTCAGTACTGGATATTAGAGAAAAGATGTTGAGAGGCCTACATGAAATCGATGTGTAGGTATGTGCAAGTGTCAAAATATTGGCAATCCATGGGACTGGAGTGGCAACTGCAGGATACACACTTATGCTTCTCTGACTAGATAGACTTTTGTAAGGCTGAAGGACAACTTATAGTGGATGACATCAGCAGTGGATATTGGAGAGAAGATGCTGGGAGGTCAGCATGAAATGGATAGCTAGCCATGGCCAGCTGTCACAATATTAAAGTTTGGCATGTTACCAGTCTGATGAGTGTGCAATGTGTAGTATTTGGTGGTTGTGCTTCCTATGTGCAGATATACTTTAACAGACAGTTTTACAAACTACAGGCGAACAGGTGCCACATTACTACAAGTATTGGAAAAACTGAATGAGTATTGTCATTCTAAAGATGTGCATGGTATACAAGACAACACTTTTTATTAATTTATGTAGTCCAGTATTTGATATTATTGTGAACAAGTATGAGACCAAGGTTGCAGTACATGGGGAGAGGTAACAGATAGCTGCATTATAAATATTTGTCTTTTCCCTAGATAGTGCTTTCATTTAGTTTGTTTGCATTTCCATATGTAGTTTCAGGTCATGAGCACTAAATGGACAGTAAACAGAAGTCATACATGCTTTGGATAGCACACTGCTGAGCAATGGGTTTGTGAGATGATTAGAAAAGTGTTTGCACATGCGAGATACACATTTCTACCACTTTCTCTGTTTGTGTGTAGTTAATCAGTGCACAAACATAAGCCTCACTGCTAAAATTTTGAGAGTTCTCAATATTGAAGGTAAAAAAGGACACCTGTTGCTTAGCTGACTCTGTGACAGCAGGTATAAATGCATTGCCACATTACTTTTTGGGCCCAGATGATATAGGGTTTGAATCCAGATGTATGTAATACATGTACTATATTAGGAGTGATAATGCAGTGGCATTATTCTTTATACTACATTAACTGTGCATTACTGCATATTGACATAGCATGGTATGTTTAAGCGGCACTGCGTGGAGGTAACTGCACCACAGAAAAGCTGTTTACAATACTTAGCATGGGTGAGCAATGCCAAACTCCACACAAACATAGAGGCCGAAAAAAGGAAGGCTCCATTGTTTTTGTTACTTATATGTGTTGTGTGTGATTCTATTTTTGACCAGATCATAGGTGATAAAATGGGCTAGATAAGAAACTGGTGAAATGAGGGGCAAGGAGGGGGGAACAGCAAAGGGAATGTAATATAGGAATGTGCAGGATGGAGGTAGGAAAGAACCATACATATCCATTTCTTTAACAGTGTAAAATGAAAATATGTACAGAATATTAGCTGCATTTGTACTGTAACTTCCACAACGAGGTGTGTGTTGTATAGCCAATTGGACCAAATTAAGTGTGTCAAGAAGACATGTGTGCAAAATGGAGAGCTATGTATGGTATTATAGTTTTTGTGGAACAGATGCCCTTCTGTTTTTTTTAACTTCAGTAAGAGAGGAATGTTGGCTAAGGGACATTGGTATTTCTGGGTCAGGTATATTGAGTAGGTGTTGAAACAAATGCAAACAAACAAGACAAAGAAGACACACAGGGATGGTGAGGGACCCAAATGGTTGGGTGACACTATGACTGGGGTGAGGGAGGTGACAATGCAAGTCATATCCTGTCAAACATGGGGACAGTGAGAATCTAGACCTCACCCACAGGACTATCATCACCTTACTCTACTGGCTGCTGGAATGCTTTATGTCTTTTCCTCCTAAGGACCATGAGGGAGAGCAGCCTCTTCATCTGTCAAAAGTATACACCAATGGTGTTGTGCATGACCCTATGCACCAACCCTAGTATCTTCTGGTGGGTGATGAAATCACTACCACCACCAGTACTCCCAGAGGGAACCACAACACCATCTGCTAGGGTAGTGCTACCTTAGGGTGCAGGTAGTTTAGGGACAGCAGAGACAGTACTGCTGGGTTGGGTCCCAAATGTGTAGAGTGTTGATGCTGGAGCCAATGGAGTGGGTACAGGCTGAGCCACTGGGGCTGGCCAATCTCACTTTGCTGTGAAGGATTTAGTGATTTGCTACAGATGAATGACATGGAGAAATTTTGATGACACATAATATAAAATTAAAAAAGAGAGATGAGGGTTGCAGTGAGAGAAAAAAAAAGAGATGAAATTAGTACCATCATATGTGACATACAATGAATTGTCACAATAATACAACTATTTTATCTGGAGTTTTACATATAAGTATGTTTACTAACAACTTCCATCCTTACAATGTGCAGGCTTCTTCCAATTATACAGATTACAGTTAACAGCAGGGCATGTATTCACCACTTGTATAGAATTTAATTTATGTAATATTATTAAAGAACTGCAGTATTTCTGACTACGGTCTTACACTTGAGTCCTAAAGATTGTTTGTGCTATAGATTGATGCATGCATACTTTTTTTACCATTAGGATATACATGCTTACTTTTCTACTACTGTATAGAAAAAAAATATTTTTCTTTAAATTTTAAAGCTACAATAATACTTGTCTTGTGCTGCATACATACCATTTACTTCCCTCAGTCTCTCGAGATGATCAATATGGGCCTACCTATTCACAGCTATTTTAGAATTAAATGTGTAAAGAAAAGAAAAGAAGAGCATTATGCATACCAGTCTTGCCTATACCTATATATAACTGTATATGTATTATAAATTCTCTTTATTAGCATACTTACACAACTGTGGGATGTTGCTAGGTCAAAAATCATCCAACTAAAGGTTGAGTGTATCCCTTTAGTCATTGAATTGGTATGTGCACTGTTTTCCAGTGAGAGACATGCTGTCACACTGGATACAGCCTTGGCCAGACTATTCCTAGCCTCAGATTTTTTGTGGGAGCCAGAATACTGCCACTGAAGAAGCCTTTTGCTGTGGTGCTTTACCAAGACTCCAGTAAATATTCTGAACACCTTACCTCTGCACCCTAAATTGGTCAAATTCCCCTCTAACACCATACACATCTAATCCCAAAGTAGTGCAATAGCAAATAATGATTTTCCTGCTAATTCCTGTTATTGCTTTTACTGGTAGTACACAAACCCAACCAATGAGGCCAACTGCATTTGTGCAATGTTAAGTGGAGAGCAACAGTGTTAAACAGAGATGAATGCAACTTTTGAAAGTGGAAGGTTAATCTGCCACTTGGCATTAGTTTGAGAGGTGTCTGCTGCTGTAACACTTAGTCAATTTAACTTTGCAGACATGCACTGGGGGCATAAATTTCATGATGTGACATATGTTTTTTTGCCTTTGTACATTGCCAAATTGATTTTTAAAATTAGGGATTCAAACCTATGCATACAGGACAAAGAATTTTCTTCCACAGTGGTGATTCTCCATCCTTGCCACACAAGAAGTTCTAATCAGACAGAGTCATGAATCATTTATAAATGCAGATGACAGATTGAGGTGTTAACCATGTATGTGTGTGAACTGACAAGGTCCTTGTATATACATTCATTTTTGCATGTGTCTTATTTTAGTGTGAAGGCCATCCAAGTCCAGATAGCAGAAGTATACTTACAGAAACATAGTAGACAGTATACAATTGTCATACATCTGAACCTTCAAAACACAATAAGGGTGCCTTATCCCAAAATACATATAGTTCATACCAGCTCCACTATTTATAATTATGTATACATTATTATAAGTGATATTTAATATAATGTGAAATGTAACAATAAAAATGTCTGAACTTTCCTGTATTAGAACCCAGGACCATGTGTATGGCAGCAGTACACTTACACCTTTTGCTATAGAAATACTGAAATAACACTTGATATTTTCCTGTGCATTACTATAAACTGAACTATAACAACTGAAAAAATATGCTGCACTTCCTGTATTAGAACACAGGACCATCTGCATTACAGCCATACACCTATACATGTTGCCACAGGAATAGTTAAATAACAATTGAATATTTCCATATCCATTATTAACTTCTGAGTGTTAACTGCCATGCAATGCTGCTTACCATGTTTATACGGTGCCCAGCACACAGTTGATACAATGTATTAGTTTTGAATTTGTTGACTATTTGAATCCTTTCTGCAGGTGCTCAATGGCTGCAGGTGTTGGGGAAGCTTGCTTAGTGGTGTTGCATGATGGAAAACAAAAACTGCAGCAATGTATCCTTTTTGACATTTAGAATATTTAATCCCTGTTTACAGGTGTTCTATCTGCTTCTTGTGTGGGCCACTAGTCCAGGTTTGTTTACTGCTAAGCATCATGCAAATAAGATAAGCAAAGCTAAACATGTCATTTATTGTTTTTCTCTATTTCCCCTGTTTGCATTAAGCTGCACATTGAGCAAACATTGTCATAAAAAAATAAATAACACTACAAAAATTATGTTGGCACACATGAAATATTTTTACACAGGTTTGGATTTGAGCTATCACTCCAATGAACCTTCAAAACACAGTAAGGGTGACTTATCCCTCTTTGCCACAGAAACAGCTTTTCAGAAGAAAATGAAAATCATTAATAAAACATATGACAATTGTTTGTACATAAATTAATTTCAGATGTGGCACACTAGGTAATTACACAACTATTTATAACTATTGTTTGCAGAAATGCAGCTCTGTCTTATCTCTCTGTGTTTGTTGCTCATTCTTGTATTATCTGACCAGTAATCTGAGACATGCAGTCTGTAAGGCATTCTGTATCATTGTCTTTAAATGTATGCAGATACTAAATGACAATAATATACAGTTGTCAAGAAAAGAAGGTGAGGTTGGCTGTTACTGAACAGAAACTGAAATGTGTGCTGCTTACTTACATTTAAAACCTTGATACAGGTACTGCTGCACTTTGTAAGTCTAACCTGGCTGACACACCTACTGGAGGCACGGGAGTCTGAACTGCTGTTGTGTTTTTCTTATTCCTACCAGTAATCATTCACAGTTGCAATCCATTACCAACAAATACTGAGGGAATGACTGCACTATGTTTACATCGGCTACACAGAGCCAAGTATTTGGGATTCAGCAATTTTAATAAGTTACCACTTCATGTGCATCTTTACAATGCTCACAGCCCTGAATCTGCACTATAAAAAAGGAATTGTGTGGCTAGGGAACCTAAAGGTGAGGAGACATGTTTAACTGGATAACACAAAATAAGATATTATTTTGGGATTTATCTGGATAAGCTATGCTTGCATTTTTCAGTTATATACTGGATATGCTCAAATGTCACTAAGAAAAAGTTTTATATATAAGCATTCACAAATGCTATCTTTATCTGTATATACTTCTTAGAAGTTTACTAATGGCATATGCATGTGTGTCAGGACATTTTACTTTCTCAAATGCAGAGCCTTAATAACTGTCACCACAAGTGGTAATGTTTCAACTATTTTTCTCTTTACACTCTTCTATTTTTGTTTAAGTGAAAGGTAAATGTCCTAGATTTTTAATAACACAGGTGTGTTAGCTTTCTATGATGGCCATACACACCTCAAGGGGGAGTGCTGGCCACAGATAGACATGACTGTCAATTGCATACAATTGAATGTTCTCTGGTAAATGTGTACACATGTTTTTGGACAGTTTATTGGATACCACTGTTAGCAGTTCACTGATGGTTTATTTGCAGTGTGTCATTTACCTATTGTTTTGAGGGTGGGGGAGCCATGTTTTATTTTGGTGCTGCACAAACAATATTTACTATTGTTACTCTCCTTGTTTTGGATCCAACCTTACTTTGTGTGTGACTGTAATATGCTACAACCACATAATTCTTTTTGTATATTTGAATATCTTGACTGTTATTTGTTTCTCTAGTGGGTAATATTGAAATAATACCTTTTATGTGTTATATCTCAGCAGGACTTTTGTTTAGTTAATATTTATGTGTATTCTTCTTCTTTTGTGTTTTATGTCACCTAGGACTATGGCACCCAGGTGTCCCAATCCCTACAAACTCCCTTCAGTGACCCTGAGAATTAAGTAATTATTGAAGCATGTAGGTGACATTATGCCTTTCTGTTTGAGAGGGGACATGGAGTTATGTTTGGCAAAATGCAAATCTGGCAGCAAATAGTGGCTAATTTGAATGCCGTAGGTGGTCAGATCAGGACATATGATCAGGTGTACTAATGGGCCACTGACATGATTTCATTGACCCAGAGGAGAACAGCTGCAGTGGCCTGTGAATGGATGGCTACTGGGGGTGGGGGCCTGATACAGAGCCACCATTGACACCAAATGAAGAGTTCCTGTCCACTGTCAGGGATCCAGACAGTTCAGTGGTAAATGCACAGCAACATGCCATTAATGTTGGTGCTGCAGTTTCAGGGAAGACAAGTATATCCCAGGAGAAGCTTTTGGTAGGATTACCTATCTCAGGTTTTAAATACTTCTTGTATAATAAAATATCGACAGCAATACTTAAGTTATGTTTAACGTAATTGTCTTTGTGGGGAATAGTTGTAGACTGATACAGTTAACAAGACATTCTGGTTGATTACACATGGGCTTGGGCTAGATGTGTCATCCAAGTCATTGTTAAAAGTATTATGAATGGACATATAAAGGGAAAAATGTTTTAACCTCTTAAGTTAGTGATGATTGTGATGATGGTATCCTTACCTTTTGCTTAACTTCTTACAGGGCCATCCTCCATGTGGAGCCTACAAATATCTGCACATGGTAAGACAAACATTTTTATGTCAGTATTGATGAGCAGTTCAAAGAAATATTTATTTTATCCATATGTGTGATGTGGTTGCCAGGACTGTTGGGTGTATTGCTGTACTGTATGTAATAGTGGCACCACTGTTAGTTTGTTGCAGATATTGCACTATAATAGTGTAGGTATTAATTTCTTTCCTGTGTTTGTTGCTTATTATCACAGGTGATCTGACAGTGGAAGTGTAGGATTCTTACCACCTGATGTCAGCGTAACAGACACTAATGATGATAGTGTCCAAACAGAGGTACAGTCAGGGGGTGCAGAGGTTTAATCTGACCCCGAGGTTGACATTTAGCCATCCCCTGTAATTCCACCAGACACAGATAGTAGGACTACTCCAACCAATTCCAGTGAGTCCTAAAATATTGGACAGGTGGTGGGTGAGGAACTCAATCAGGGTAGTGTGATTACTGCAGCTTCAGTGCCTGTTGACACTGGCTATATAGTCAAAGTGTGGGTGAGGTGCCATGCAGAAGGGTTGTTAGGGTTGCTAGTAGCAGGCCTGCTGTTCATACTCCACCTTATCTAGGTGTGTCTTCTCATGTCACTCGACATATGATTATGGACACCATGGAGGCACAGGCACATTCCAATAGGTCCTGAAGAGAAATGCCTAGGGTTGTAGATGTGGTATAGGCTGTTATGCTTAACTGCCTCGACTGCATTGCCGATTCAATGGATCGGATGAATGACACTTTGAAACAGGCAGTGTCTGTGATGGAACATCTGCTGGTAGGTCAACACAAAAGTGGGACTAGATCAGCCACATCATCTGATGTCAGCTGATGTTGCCTATATCCACAGCATGCCCATAGTGGCACTACTTCCACTGCTCCATCAGTGGTTGAGGTGTCCACACCCAGACATGGCAGGCCATGGGGCCATAGTCCTGGGCATCCTTGTGAGGAGATCTCATTCAGCAGACATCAGTCATGTTCAGGTAGCAGCAGTCCATCTGACCATGGGCATGGACATGCCAGTTCAACTACTGACAGAGCCAGTTCTTGTGGATGGGTATGACAAGGATGAACTACCACTTCTACCATGCATGGCTTGCACTTGTCCGATATACCAAGATGTTGAGCTAGTGCAGAGCTTAGCTGTAATCTTGCAGACACTCACACACTGATTTCAGCTGTATGGCCTGATCAGATACATACACACAACAGTTACATGGTTCAGCAATGAAGCTTAAAACTTATTCTCGCTCAGTGGCCATTTGTTACTCTATCCAAATGTCTGTCTGTTTCTCTTTCTTGCTCAGACACACTCACTTACCCTTTGTGTCAGCCTAGGCTTCCTGCCCCCCACCCCACATAACACCCAGTGCAAGTGATGATAGCTGTACCATATTCTTGTTTTCTCTCTTTTGGATTCAGGGATACATAAGCTTTTTGTCTGATGCTCAGGGTGCATGGGTGACTTAGTGCTAAGTATATCTGTGTTTGCGATGTTTTGCTAATTGTACTTTTGGCATATTTTGGTCTTACAAAGTTAGACACTTGATAGAATCAAAATAATTTTTGCATCAGTAGTTTTTAAGAATATTCTGAGGGTTATGAAGTTTGAAAGTGAAATGTGTCTCATTACATTCTAATGTCTTTATTTAATGATTTTCCAGTACAAAAATATGAGACCAAACTGAAGACATTTGGTGAGCATTAGTACTTTTGAGAGGTATGAATGTCTGAACCTTTGATGCCTAAGGCCTATTACTCGATAGAAGACACATGTAAGTCTCTGCTGTCACATGTTGAAGTCATTGCTGTACAAATCACCCCCGTTTTATTTACTTACATTACCAAGTAACAACATGCAATGATATGCCAATCATTTGCAATATTAAACACTTCTGCTTTAACACTCCAGGTTCAACACTTTCCTTGTAAATCCAGCAGCTGCTACAGTTTTAGTTCAGGACTGAGTCTGTCTGATGCAAGGATTGCACAGCCATTACATGGGTAGGTAAATGTTGTGAGCATTGTCTGGCATCAATGTATGTGCAAAAAATGAAGGTTTTAGCCCCTTAAGTGGTGATTGAGTGTGCTATGTGTTAGCCAATACAATAGTATATAGAGCACACCTATGTCTGCCTACATCTATAGCAGCTGCTTGATCCCCTCTGGCTCATCTTCTGTGTGTGGCTGTGGTGACCTTGCCATTGGTAGTGGGATGTGTGCCCCTTCTCCTTATTGATCCTGCTGAAGCCGTTTTCTCAGGATGATGTTGTGAAGCATGGCACAGATGGTGAAGATTTCAGTACATGTATGTGAATTGTAGTGCAGGGCTCCCCCAGATGTATCTAGGCAGTGGAATTGTGACTTCAGCTGCCCAAACACAAGCTCTGTGATATTTCTGGTTTGAGTGTGTGCCTTGTTATGGCATTCTTCAGCAAGTATGTGTGCATTTCTGATGGGCATCATCAGTCACATTCCAGTGCATAACCTGCATCCTGCAGTAAATGACCATGTGGGATATCACCCCTAGTGAACTTCTGATATAGTTGGGAGGCGTGCGAGATATGTGAGTCATGGTAACTGCCTGGGTTTCCAGCAGATACATTCAAGATAATTCCCTTAGCATGCACATGACTTGGCAGTTAATGGAGTGGAAGGTGCCTTGATTTCTATAGATGTATAATTTATGGTACCCAGTACTTCAGGGTAGTATGCTACAGAGTAGAACTCCTGCATATTTGTGGCCCTGTCCTCAGGAGTATAGGGAAAATATATGTGGTCATTGGCATGTTGGAGCATAGCATTCAGAAATTGATGATCTTGGATGCTGATGCCTGTGATGGCCCCCAGCATGTCCTCTGTTGGTCTGAAAGGTTCCTGTACCTAAAATTCTAAGTGCTGGTATTGGTTCCCATTGATTTCCCCTTGGTCTGAGTTGAGGCTGACAGAGGTTGCAGAGTTCCTGTAGTGTGTCTTTATCCACCCTGTAGTGCTCTACAATTTCTACCTCATGCAGATTGTGATACATTAAGTGGAGTCTGAAAACTCTTCTCCTTCTTGGCCATGGTCTATTAGCAGCAGCATAGACTTTGGCCTCTTTTACATGCACATGAATTAAAGGAGCAACAGCCCCTAACATTTTTTCTTTGTAGGGGCCTTCCAGTGGCTGTATTCCAATAAGTTTTGGAATTCACTGGGAAAAACAGCACTAAGTCTACATGGTTGCTTTACAGCTTGTTGAATAGCTTCTCCATCTTGATTGGTTGATTAGCATACAGTTCAGCTGCTTATGCTGTAATTAGCATGCCACAGTGTTTACCATGGTTGTGTATCTCTACACACAGTGTAGATCCTCTTCTGAATACAAAAGAGTGTGCTACCATGTGCTTGTCATGGTGCAATGCAGACAAGGTCTTAGCAGATCAAGTAAGATTTATTGAATCTGCCCAATAAGGTGTAAAAATAAAGTATATACAATCACTGCAGTGTATGCGTACTTTAAAAAAAAGAAAGATAATGTTTTAAAAAAAATAAAAAATTATGTTAATGTGGAAGTAATATTAGTGGCAGACTTTTATTGTGACTTGAGAAAAAGAAGAAAAGGGTGAAGTGATGTTAAGGTAATAAAAGAGATAATAAAAAGTGGAAGGTTTTATTTATAAGGGGTAATGAATACTGAACTTATAAAATAAATAATTTAAGAACAGAGATAGATTATTTTATAATTTCAGAAAGCATGAAAGTCATATAATAAGGAAATAAAGTAATAGGTTTTCTGGACCATTTAGTAATCTGGATAGAGGTTCAAGAAAAGGAAGGGTATATAAGGGTAGGTAAAGGTATTAAAAGACTAAATGAAAGATACTTAAATGAAGAAGATAGAAGAGGTAATAATCAATTATGGAGAGATCATGTAGACATGAACATGTTCTTATAAGGATTGGACAAGTTGATGGATACATTTTAAAGAATAATGCAAAAAAAATCTTGATACAACAAGGTATAAAATAGAACAAAAAATAAACAAAAATATAACAAATTTGAGCCAGGAAGTATTTAAAGAACAAAACAGTAGATAATGAAGGTATTAAAAATATATAGAAAAAACACATAGAAGGAATGAAATAGAAGAAAAACAAAAATGGCATGTTAAAAGACTAAATTATATGATGAAAGCATAAATTAAAAATAAGTGTGAAAAAAGTGAAGGACATTGTAAAAGAAATAAACGTGGAAAAAGCTACAGGATTGGATGGGATTGAGTATGATATCTATAACAATATGGAAGAGTGGCAAAAGAAATATTTTGTGGAAATATTAAATTAATGGTTTAGAAGGAGTAGCAGATAAAGAAACATGTATGGGAGCAATGAAGTTTATAAGGAAGAAAGGAGAAAAAGAATATAGAAACTGGAGACACATAGTATTCAGTAACATACTTTATAAGATATTTATGAAAATAATAGGGAAAGAAATAGAAAATAAAGCAGATATGCCACTTGAAGTTACAAGTTTTGATAAAAATTAGAAAGGAAGTCAAGAATTGTTGATGATAGTGAGAAAAATGGTAGACATTATAAATAGAAAGGCTGAAGTTAAAATTATGGTAGGTACTTGGAGTAAAATATTTGATAAGATTCAACATGACGTTTTATGGGATATATTGAAAGATTACAATATAAGTGATACAATAATAAAAATATTGGTTTCAGTGTATGAAAAAACAAAGTATGAATAGTGTTAAATTGATAATTAAGTAAAGAAATAGTTCTAAGAAATGGTATAAGGCAGAAGTGTCCAGAATGGAGTATTTTATTTGCACTGATTATGAACACAGTGGTCAGTAAGACAAATAGAGCATTAAAAGTAGCAGGACATAAGTCAACAGAAGGAATTCAACTACAGGTGATATTTACTTATACAGATGATATAATGTTAATGACTAAGTATAAAGAGTGGATAGAAGAAGGGATTAAATAAATTAATCAGTATTTAAAGGGTATTGGTATATATATATATATATATATATATATATATATATATATATATATATATATATATATATATATATATATATATATATATAAGGACAAAAGTAAAAGGAATGGAATAACAGATAAAATAGAAGGTATCCATTTAATGACAAAGTGATAGAGATTGTAGGGATAAAAATTTGGCCTAGGCATGCATAGAATGCAATGATGGGAGAATATTGTACAAAAATAAGGGATGTATGCATGTTTTGGAGGATATATAAGGAGGCATACAACAAAAAAAGAATATCTAATGAATTTGATATTATTGGGAAAATGCATATTTGCCAAGTGTGCATATTGTACCACTATGAAAAAGAATTAATGTAAATTGTATTTTCATTTATATTGGGATAAAGGTTAAACACTGTCAGAAGAGTTGTGCTATACATCAAAGAAGAAGAAGGAGGGTTAAGCTTAATTAATCCAATTGTCCATCCAGGGTCTCTGAATTTATATAATATCTTCACAGGGTTAAAAAATGAGAATGGAGCTTTAATATATATGTAGTAATGAAAAAAATACATGGAAATATGGGAAAGAGTAGATACATGGAAAAGATGTAAAGGGTATTTAAATAAGGAAATGAAAGAATATCAAGAGAAAACTTTGTTAAGAAATTAAATATAAATAATGTTAAAAAAATAAGAAAAAGTGGTATTTAAACATAATGGATACACAGTGTTGCATTTATCCATAGAGACAACTAGTAAATGAAAAAAGAAGAGCTAGAAAAGTAAGATTTGAATGGTGTAAAAAGTTTTATGAATGCAATGATTTTTGTGGAGATTAATAATAGAAAGTTGCCAGAGAAGGCTAATATGCCATATAAAAGTATAGAATACATAGTATGCAATTATTGTGGTGAAAATGAAACAATGGAACATGTTTTCTTGAAATGTAAAAGATTAAAAGATTTGTGGATGAAAATATGTGAAAATAAGGTACTGAAAAGTATTAAAAGTATAAAAGATTTAAATATGAATATGTTAGAATATGGATATTATGGCACTAAAGGGCAGAAGGATGAGAAGAAAATTGATTAAAAAACATTTTGGATGTTATGGACTATATGGAATGAAAGATTAAATTAGTTAAAATTCAATGGAACATGGATATTGGAAATATTGAAGAAGATACAATTCTGGTTATGGAAAAAAGTGTGGGGGGGATGAAAATTATAAAGATGAGATTAGAAAGTATTGAACTGTAGGTAAATAGTAAAGTGAAAATGTTTAAAAATGTATATAACTGTAAATAATGTATATGCATATATTGTAAGTAATGCAACTATGATATGATGTTTAATAAAGAACCCCTTACTGTTTTTGTTCTGAGGGGGGAGGTTTTTTCCTGCTGCACTTCCTGCTTCTGTTCCTGTTGTGGAGGCAACTAGGAGAAGTTTTGCACTAATGGAGGGAGAAGAGATCTGTTCTGTTGATAACAGCGTGGTTCTGTCATTCAGCCAGAACACTTTTGAAAAGCTAGTAGATAGTACAAATAGTCAGCATTTTACCCTTAAGGATTTTGAAGATGTTGTTGTAACTGAAATTGCTTCTCAATGTTTGACTGATGAAAAAAATGGATGGTATATTGAACAAAGGTGATGGAGAAGAGTCTAAGATTTTGTGGTTGGATATGATGGAGAATATTTTTAGAATGAACAGCGAGGTGAGTGGAAAGGAAATGAGTCATGAGTTGGATAGTTACAGTTACGATGATATCTGGAAAACCATATGTTGATGCAGTTGCAAGAACAGAAAGTATTGCAAACTTTACTAAAAAGAAACATGTCTGTTGTTCAGATAAGAAAGAACAAATAGATATTTTGTGTGGGATGATTTAGATTTACCTTTGGATTTTTAAGCAAAAGACATTAGATTCTATTAATTTGGAGAAAGATACATCTTGTGACTTAAAATTTTAGACTGAAGTCTTAATGGGAAAAATTTTGTTTAATTGTGAAAAAAGAAGGATTATTACCCATTGAATGAGTTCATATTTTCTGGGCAAGGAACTCAATTAAAAAAAGAGTTTGCTAAATTCTTTACTGATGTACTGATAAAATTGAATTAACAAATGTTAAAATTATTTTTATGCATGTGTTACTCAGTTTCTAATATTGTGAAATTTAAAGATGAGAGGGGTATTTGGATTGGGGGGGTTGTGAAGTGGATGCTATTTTAAAATATGAAAAAAATGTGTTAAAGTACTTACCAAGTGTTATATATATAGATGGTATAATAGAGAAACAATTAGGTATATTGAGACAGTGGAAAACTTTTTATTTATTTTTTTATTTATTTATGTAGGGATTTCAATCATCTAATAAATGAGTATACAAAAATAAGATGTAATCAGTGTGGGGAAAATATATGATGAATACGTGTAAAAAGGGATATATAATATGCAAACGTGAAGAGTATCTTTGGTTTGATTATAAAAAGAATAAACAATATTATGTTGAGCAGGATGATTAAGAGAGTACTGTAATATCTGAACCTAATGAAGAAGTAGGGGGAAAAGGGGAAAAGGTGTTAATGAAAATGAGGATGAAGTAGTAAAAGATGATTTAAATAAAATGTTATATTTCAAGGTGAAAATAAGTGAACTGAGAGTGTTGAAAATGAAGAGGGGAATGAAACTGATAAGTCATATATTTGTGAAGGGTGTGTAAAGGATGCTAGGAAAAAAAATTCAATAGGTGCTAGGGTAAAAGTGAGAAAAGAATATGCATGAATACATCTCTAAAAATTAAAAAGAAAGAGAAGTTGTACATAAACTCAGAAAAACATTCAATTGGGAAAGAATAAAAAAATAAGAAAATGAAAATGTAAAATACTTTTGTTAAACTTGAAAGAAAAGTAACAATTGTAGAGTGCTTTCAGTGAATGTGAGTAGTAGTATTAATATTGCAAGAAGGAAAGGTATACTGGAATGGTGCACTAAATGTGTTGTAGATATTATTCTTACAGAGGATGAAAGCTTTCTGACAAGTGAAGAAAGATTGTAAACAGAAAAATTGTGAGGTGGAAAGATAATATGGAATTAGGAAGTGAATGTTGTTGTGTAGTAGCTGTATTATGCAAAAAAAAAAACCCAGTAAAAATATTAGATGTAATGTTGGTGAGGACTGTTTTGGGTGTAATGTGGAGATAATATGTTTATAGAATTTTAATATTATATGTATCTACAAATGGCAAGTAAAGACAGAATCTGTTTCATCAAATATTAGATTATGTGGTGGTAAACATGAAAATCATTATTGCAGGGAACTTTAATTGTGATTTAAGGGGAAATATAAAAAGAAAGAGAAAAATGTTAAAAATACCAGAAATGATAACATGTTAAGATAGCTGTGTGTAATAAATGTCAATAGACTTATAGAAGAAGAGCAATTTGATCTGAAAATGATAATTTTGTATTATTGGAAGGTTTGGGTGTAGCAGATGATGTTACAGTAGATACATTTTTTTCAGATCATTTGACAATATGGATGAAGATGATAGAAAAAAGGGAGTATATTAAAACAGGAAATGGAATAAATAAATGAAAAATTATGGGATGTCCATGAGTGATAGAGTTGCTTTTTGTTTTACCTGTTCCATTTTATTTTCTGTTTTAAGAAATCTGTTTTAAGAAAATGTTTTGCCAGAGATGGTCTGCCTCTATCTCCTCTAGGCTTTCAGATACTGGCAAAGGCATTATCCACCCCTAGTGTGCCTTTTTTAGGCAGTGTCAACATAACCAATCTCCAAATATGACAAAATCCTCTCTAGAAAAATTCAAGGTACTGCTGCTTAATGCTAGGAGTCTAAACAAGAAACTGAACTCCATGGAAGCACTCCTCACTTTGGAAGATGCTGACATATGTGCAGTCACTGAGACTTGTTTCAAAGGTATGGAAAGCACTCTGGCTGTGCAGGGCTACAATGCCTTCCATATGTTTAGTCCACTAACTGAGCATGAAGGAACCAAAGCAGGAAGTGTATCTATCTTCAGTAAGGATAAATATACCTTGAAACTGGTCAAACAGTTTGATTCTCTTGAGCTACTCCATGTCCAATTAACTACAGGCAAAGCCACCTACCATATCATAGGATCATAGGAGGTTACTAGGCTAACGGCCCTGGGGCCCTTACAAGCCTAGCCAAGAGTTTATCCCCAAAAGGAAACCTCAGTCAGCACCTGTCGCCCTGTGAGTGAGGGACACAGGTGGAACCCCTGGAACCAATTTGGGTTTCCCATCCACTCAAGGTTGCACTTGAAGAGGGTCAGTGAGGTGCTCTGTTTAATGCATATGGGCAGTCTCTTCCAGAGATGGGGCAGCCTCTGGGAGACAAACTGGTCTCTCCAGCAGGTTTTGTTGATGTTGCATATTAGATTTTGGCCTTTTGAGCAGGTAGTGCGTGAGGAGTTAGACTTATGGATATGGAGCATCTCTAGTAGGGCAGGGTCCTAGATTGCCTTATAGGTCTAGACACATATCACCCCTGAGGAATCTGTACAATACTAAGTAGAGTGATAGTAATTTGAGCCTGTCTGCATAGGACAGGTGTTGGAGGCCATGGATTTGTTTTGTGAGGTATTTCAGTGGCCTTTCCAGCTGATGCAAATGTTTGGAGAGGTGCATCCCAAACAAGGAGTTATACTCAATTATTGATCTAATGACTGAGGGGAATATGAGGTAATAACCTCATTTTTTCTGGATGCAATCCCTTTACTTATGAGATGAACCAAGTAAAAGGCTTTTCTGATTACTGCCACTACATGACGGCTGAATGTGAGGTTGTTATCAACCTGAGTGCCCAGGTCTCTCATCACAGGTTGTGTGCTTGGGGTGTTGCCGTTGATGTGGTCATCGGTAGGGGTCATGTTTTTTCCTGAATGGTATGATGATACATTTTTTTTGCATTTAGCTTGAGGCCATGACTTTGGCACCAGTCATTAGTTGCTGTGAGACCCACTTGCAGTATGTTAACATCATTGGGGGAGTCAATGACAGCACCCAACTTAGAGTTGTCCATAAACTTTGTCAGCCACAGGCCGTTTGTCTTTGCCTGCACCTCTGAGAAATAGATGCCAAACAGTAGTGGTCCCAAGACTGATCCCTGGGGAGCTCCACTCATGACAGGTCTGCTATCAGAGGTGGAGGTGCCTATTTTGACTTTGAGGGTTCTGTCGGTGAGTGAGTTGGCCATCCACCTAATGAGATAAGGATTTACTCCAAGTTTTATTAGCTTTTCGATGATGCCCAAGTGGTGTATTGTGTCAAAAGCCTTGGCCAAGTCAATGTAAGCTGTATACACTGACTTTCCCGCATCCATGGCCTTGTTGAAAGTCTCAAAGAAGTCACCCAGTTTCAACAGGCAAGATCTGCCCTTGATAAATCTGAACTGGATGGGGTCAAATGCTTGGAGATTGCTTATGTCCTTGTTTATGAGATCCATAATAATATGCTCCATGGCTTTACAGATCAGATTTGTCAAGCTAATGGGGCAATAATTTCCATGGTCATTAGTGGCACCACCTTTGTGCAAGTGGATGACAATGGCAGTTCTCCACTCTGTTGAAATGAAGCCTGTACTTATGCTGTGGTTGAAAAAGCTGCTCAATGGTGAAGTCATTTCTTGCTGGAGATGGTGCAGAATACATCCTTGGATACTATCAGGTCCCTTGGAAGCTGTGTTCTTTGCCTTGGATAGGGCCTACAACACTTTATCTATGGAGATGTCAGGTGCGGGACAAAAATCAGGGATGCTGAAAGGGCTTTTGGGGGGACAATGGGGTGAGATTTGTGCTGAACCTATCTGTTAGCAGGTTGGCTAAGTCAACAGGATCAGTGTAAGTGTTACTGTTAAGTACTAATACAGAACAAACCTGGGCTTTGCCACGGAGGTTCCTGATGTAACTGAATAAGCTAGATTCAATTCATAATTGGCCTTGGATGTTTTCACTAGTGATCTAATTTGCTTGTTGAGGCTAAGGAGGGAGTTTTTCCAATTTGGAATTTGTTCCTTTTTACCCTTGGACAACAGTTTCTTCCTTTTGTTGCCTGTTGATAGAGGATGTCCACCAAACAGATTTGTGTTTCCTTGGGGAGCAGGATTTAGTTCTATAGGGTATGGCTGAGTCCATGCAGTTGTACAGGTGTTTGTATACTGCACTGGCGTACTTATCAGCATAGTTGTCTACTTTCTCTGAGGGGGTTGGTGATGTGACACTACAGATACCCTCCCTTAGGAGGTTGTAGTTAGCTTTTGAGAAGTTTTTTAGCTTGATTATGGCTGGGGGGCATTGGATGTGATAGAAACTTTGAACAAGACTGTCCGATGATCTGATCTCACCAGGGAAGAACATACTATGGGAGTGGTGCAGCAGTTGCCCATGTTGGTAAGAACCAAGTTCAGAATGTTATCTCCTCTTGTGGGGAATGAAATGAGCTGGTCTAGTGCATTAGAATTGGTGAAGTCAAGGAATCATTGCGGAAGTGCACTAGTGCAAGAATAGTTCACCCAGTCTATGGTGGGGTAGTTGAAGTCACCAAGGATCAGAGTGTTAGGGGCACATTGATGGAGTGAAGTAGATCCAGGTAAGAGGAGTGGGTGTCCTGAGTCATGGATGGGGGTCTATAGCTATCTACAACTTGGATGGGTGTCTTGCCAACTGTCAGTTGCACCTGGAGTAGTTCCAGTGCATTATGCTGGCAAACCAGTCTGGTGGTGTGCCTCCCCTTAATGAAGATAGAGACTTCACCACCCTTAGTCTTTCTGGCCTCATTTTGGGAACAGAATGTATGAATAAGGTAGAGCCTGGTAAGGCAGGAGTGGTCTCCGCAGCTCTGAACCGAGTTTCCATGACTGCACAGACATCAGCATCTTCCAGTGCAAGCAGAGCCTCCAGTGAGCCCATTTTCCAGTTAAAGCTCCTAGCATTAAGCAGCATGACCTTCAATTTGCCTTTTGACAGTTTTATGTTGGAAGGTTTGTTTTGGGACATTGCCTAAAAAAGGCACAATAGGGGAGGTAACAGCCTTGGTCAGGATCCAGAAACCCAGTGGTGACAGGTGAAGGCCATCTCTAGCAAAGGATTGAGACCTGTCGACCATGTAATCCCAGGCAAATAGATACCGAATCCCCTTGGAATGACACCAGAAACTAAGTCAATTGTTGAAGTCAATTATTTTTTGTTGGTATTGTGGTATCATTCTTGGTGAAGGTAGGATGCTGCTTCATACTAAGACTTTAATCATGCCTCTCTTCATATAGTCCAGGGAGGTATGTCTCAAGTCATTCACACCAACATGGACAATGACAGAGTCATACTTGTGAGATTTGACTGGGAGCAGTGACCAAAATCAGATTTACAGCAGGGGAGGGCAATTCTAAAGCCACCAAATTTAAGACTACAACAACACTTGGTAGGGAAGGTAGGAAAAACAAACAGTGCAGACAACAAAGGATAGAAACAAAAAAGCAAATATATAAATACAGTACAGTGCAAATTGAGTTGCAAAAAAGTGTACTTATCAGTTTGGTATATCTCTCTGCTATATCAGCGCTGCACAAATTCACAGAAATGAAGTCTGTACTAGACGTGCAACACAGAAAATACACCTAAGGCAATGGCTAATCCCTAAGATGGGTTGGTTCAACAACTCCCACCTGAAACTAGCTAAAAAGCTCCCCTGAGAAACAAAAAGTGCAGTCAACAAAGGACAGAAACAATAAAGCAAATATCTAAATATAGTACAGTGCAAATCGAGTTGCAAAAAAGTGTAGTTATCAGCTTGGTATATCAGATGGCAATAGAATCCAACACAACTAGGAATTTTTGCTCTGCTATAGGTCCCACACCATGAAATATAACATACCTCAACATACTGGAGTCAGCTGACATACAGCCCAGCACCTTATTCATGGGTGATTGTAATTATTCTACCATTGACTGAGAAACACACATGACCACAAGCATGCTGGCTCAGAGGTTCGTCAACTTTGTCAATGCAAATGCTCTAGAAAAGCTAGTCAGCACACCCACAAGAGGCACAAATGTCCTGGACATAGTATTCCCTAACATGGGAGAGCATTGCACACCCCCCCCATGTGAAGTCCTCTCTGGTAAGATAGGACCATAAATCAGTCTCATTCGATGTAATTATAAGACCAGATATGCCATCAAGGACAAAAATGCTTAAGAATTTTTCAAAGACAAATTACCTCCTACTAAGTAAATATATTAGAAGTTTCAATGCCCTCTTGAACGCAGATAACATGGATTCCTATGCAGAGGTGTACACGAATGCATTGTATAACCACTTAAGCAGTTGTACAAAATCAGCTGCACCTGACTGCTGGTGTACTCATAGTATAAAGAGGGCATACAACAAGAAAAATAAACTAATGTCAAAGAACAAAAGGGAAATGGCTCAGCAGAGGAAAACAACACTCTAGCTTTAACACACAAATCTTGTCACATCCTCCAAAGTTAATTTACAAACAAAAATAGCCTCCACAGCTAAGGATAATCACAAGATATTATTTAACTACATCCAAAAAGTAAAAGGTAATATACAACTATGCTCTGAACTGGTTGTGGATGGTACTGCCCATACTCATCCAGGGGTAATAGCCAACCTGCTAGCTGACAGATTTAGAGCAAACTTCACCCCCAAGTCCTCTCCAGTCATTCCCCAAAGTACACCTGACACTTTGTTAGTCTATTTTCTCAAGAAAGCAGGTCATCTCAGCAGTCTCCAAGGCCAGAAACACAGCATCAATGGGAACAAACAAGATCCCAGGTTGCCTTTTAAACAACTTAAAGCATGACTTAGCAGACCCAATTGGATCCCTGTTTAACCACAGCCTTTGAACTGGCTATTTTCCAGTGAAATGGAGGACAGCAATAGTAATCCCTCTGCAGAAATGGGGACCATCAACAGACCTTGGGAATTATAGGCCTATTAGCTTGACTAGCTTATCTGCAAGGCCATGGAAAGACTCATTGTGGGTCGTATGGGCGCAGTATTTGAACAGACTAGGATCTATCATGCACTATTGCAAATAACAAACAAAAACTTTCATCACAGGTGGAAAAACTTAGAAGTTACACAGATAAATATAAGGGAAAAGTACAAAATAAGCAATTTATTGATGACCCAAAAAGTTTTATAGAGAATTAGGAAATAAGGTAAAAGGAATTAAAAGACTGCCAAAAAAGAGGAAGTAGATACATTTTGGAGAAGTATCTATGAAGATCATGTGGAACATAACAAAGATGGTAAATGGACAGAAAAAGTAAAAGAAAGAATAAGAAGTTTAAAGGTACAGGATATGAAATGGGATGAAGTAACAGCTAAAGAGATTGAAACAAAACTATTTATATGTGCACCATGAACAGACACCAACCTAACAACAGGAAAAACAATGCTCCTACTTAAGAGTGAACCTGCAAGCTACCCTAAAAATTATAGACCAATAACTTGCCTTCCGATGACAGAGTTTATAGTCAATTAGAAGAAAACTCAATTATGGCAGTAGAACAAAAGGGCAATAAAAGAAAGTCATATAGAACAAAGGATCATCTGTTGTTAAATAAAGTTATAGTGGAGAACTGTAAAAAGGGGAAGAATCTAAGTATGGCATGGATTGACTACAAAAAAGCATTTGATAGTATCCCACATTAATGGATAAAAGAGTGCTTAAAAATGTATAAGATACACCCTACACTGATTGATTACATTATAGTAACCATGAAACAGTGGCAGACTACTTTGCAATTAAGCCATGATAAAGGACAGATTATTATCCCAGGGATAAAAATTCAAAGGGGGATATTCCAGGGTGAATCTCTGTCACTGTTGTTATTCTGCCTTGCCATTAATCCATTAAGCTGTTTACTTAACAGCTTAGGCCATGGCTACAACTTGGCTCCTAGAAAACAACAAAGTCTAAAGACTTCTCATCTTCTCTTTGTCGATGACTTAAAACCATATAACTCATCAGACGAGGAACTGAAAGCACAGCTGCAGGTTGTCAAAACGTTTTCAGATAATACTAGAATGTCATTTGGTCTTGATAAATGTGCAAAAGCAACTTTTAAAGCAGGAAAACTGCAGCAACAAGAAAACATCAGTTTGGGACAGGAATGTGATATAAAAGAACTTGAGCAAGAGGGAGTGTATAAATACTTGGGAATTGAAAGCTCAGCAATAAAACATGAACAAATGCAAATAAAACTATACTGCAGTGGTGGTGCTGCGGTAGCATTGTCGCCTCCCAGTAAGACGTTGTCCTGTTTGATTCTCAGCTAGAGCGTCTTCTGTGTGGAGACATGCATGAATGGGCGTACCTTCGTTGAAGGTTGTGCATCAGGGCCGGCAACTCGGCACATAAAAATCTATTGCCAATCATTAGCGGACCGGAGTTCTGCTGTGGCGACCCCTAAATGGGAAAAGCCAAAAGACACAACAAAATGCAAATAAAACTCAGTAAGGAATATGTTAGAAGACTTAAATTAATCCTGGGAACAGCGTTGACATCTAGGAACTAGATCCAAGCTATAAACCAATTTGTTCTTCCTGTCCTAACTTACAGTTTTGGAGTGATTGACTGGCCGCAAAAAGTGTTGGATAGATTAGGTATTAAAGCAAGAAGGATGCTCCATGCTCACCAAATGATCTATAAAAATCAGTGTATAGCAAGATTATATATTCCCCGTTCCAAAGGAGGGATGGGCCTCCTTGAAATTGATTACATGTATAGATCTGCAATCATGGGACTCCACATATATCTACTGACCTCACAAGATCCAAATGTAGTGAAAGTTTTGAAACATGAGGAGAATAAATGTAAGATGACTTTTCTGCTTAATTTAGCAGAAGCATATCGATGTCAAGAAGGAATGGAAATCAGACCAGAAGTAGATAAAAATCAGGCAGCAACTGAATGTGACAAAAAAAAAAAAAAAAAAAAAGAAAGAATATAAGGTGAAGGATCAGATGAGAAGGCAAGAAATGTGGAAAAAGCATAAATATAGTTGCAAGTATAGAAAACTTCTGGAAGAACCTCATGTTGATCAGGAATGAATGCAGGAATGGTTAAGGAAAGGGAAATTCAAACCAAGAGATGAAAGGTTAATATTGGTGGCTCAAGATGGTGGCCTGACATACACGCTGGTTTACAAAGTCCATTGAACATGTGGGAGAAACAGACAAATGTAGGGTTTGTAAAATTGAATTGGAAACAGTTGCACAACTAGTTGCTGTTTGTGACACACTAATGGCAGAAGGACTGTATACGGAAAGGAATAATAAAGTGGCGAGACTGTTGCACTGGGGATTGTGGAAACGTTATGGTATTGAAGTGGCTGAAAAGCACTGAAAATATGAGCCACAAAGCATCATAGAAAATGATGAAGTTTATATCACATGGGATCACTCATTTCCAACTTTTCAAAAGATAGATGCTAGAAAACCAGATGCAGTGGTCCAAGAAAAGAAAACAAAAGTAGCATTGATCATTGAAATTACCACACCCAGTGATTACAGTGTCTTCCGTACAGAGAGACACAAAGTCATAAAATACCAGGATCTGCAGGCAGAGATGAGAGCAATGTGGAAGAAAGATACCCAGACAGTTCCAATAGTAGTAGAGGCAACGGGTCTTATACAAAAAAATCTACAATCGTATTTAGATATGTTACCAATCCATGTAGCCCCATACAAACTGCAGAAGGAGGCATTACTGGGCACACTGCGGGTGCTGCGAAGAGCACTTTTGGCTGACCTCAAGGAGTGAAACAATACTAATTTCATGAACTTTAATCGTACTTTGACTTAGGAATGAGGTCCATTTCTATCATGGTATTAGAAACCCAAAAGATTTGGGGAACTTAAAAAAAGGCCTTATTAACAAGGACAAATGTACTCTCCAAACTCTGGATCCAGCCTAGTTCAGTTTCATTAAAGGTAGATCAGGTCTATTAAACATGGTTGACTTCTTTGACAAAGTAAGCAAGGCACTGCAGAAGGGAAAGACAGTGAGTACCAGCTATCTTGACCGAGCCAAGACATTTGACACAATCTTCCACTCAAGTATTATAGAGAAACTCTCCCCCAGTTGGGAATTAACCCTACATTACCAGATGGGTAGCCAGATGGCTCATAGACAGGAAACATACTGTCAAAGTGGGTGACTTCACTTCTTGCAAAAGACCACTCACAAGTGGTGTACCACAGGGCTCTGTGCTGGTCCCCTTACTGTTTGAATTTTTTTCTCAGAAGTCTGGGCTGATCAAGTTCACTGATGATTGCAAATTGTGAGCAATCACTGAGTTCCCTGAAGATGTTAATATACTGCAAAGAGGGTCAATGCAGACAAATGAGTGGGGCCAAAGCCACAGATTACAGCTAAATGC
This sequence comes from Protopterus annectens, assembly GCF_019279795.1. Taxonomy (NCBI): domain Eukaryota; kingdom Metazoa; phylum Chordata; order Ceratodontiformes; family Protopteridae; genus Protopterus; species Protopterus annectens. Next base: position 442,775,855 of record NC_056725.1, on the reverse strand, counting down.
AAAGGAATACATTATTATTCCCTTTGGAAAAGCTGACATCCCTGCTAATTACTTTATAGACAGCACCCCCATAAGTGTAGACCACTAGTATGTGATTGGTACTTAGGTTGATAGCAATTTTAACTTTGACCACCACGTAACCACAGCAGTAAAGAAATCATTTGATGTGTCATTTCTTATAAGTAAAGGGCTCTCATCTAGATCTAAGGATGTTATCATTCCATTATATTCAGCCCTCATTAGACCGATAACTCAGTACAATGCTCCCGTTTGCCTGTACTTCAACAGACACCTGCAACAATTGGAGAGAAATTTCAGGGTACACAAAATACGTCTTAGACTGAAATCAGATTGCATGAGGGCAAATCACTCCAGGTATCTTAACCTAGCCTCTGACATGAACAGATCATTCTGGAAAGATATATACATCTCTCAGTGACTACCACTTCTCTGGAACAAGCTTTCAATTCATGTGAAACAGATCCCCTCCCTGACCCTCTTCAAATGCAACCTAGATCAATGCATGGGCAACCAGAAAATTACTCCTGAGGTTGCCCATGTCACTCCTGGACAGAGGAAATTGTATTAACTATCATAGTGTCTTAACTCTGTGAACTTCACCACCAACAATTGGGGCAACTCAGGATAAATATGGCTAGACTTATAAGGACTCTAGGGCTGTTAGCCTAGTAACCTTCTGTGAACTTATGAACCTATGAATTTGGAGACTTGGAAACATTGCAGTTATGGAAGGAACATATACTCATGAAGGGCATTTGTAAAAATTGGTCTGAATGATGGACTCTATTTAAAAACAAGTATAAACATTGTTCTTTTTAATGGCAGGATGATGTAAGAAAGGAATGGAAAGTGAAGTTTGGAGAGATATATAGATATGTACAGAACAATTTAGAGTTGAATACAAGAGAGTATTATGATATGGAAAAGGAAGTATATATGAAATAAGTTGTGAAAGGATAAGACATTACTGTTTAAGAAAATATATTGTTTACAGGGGAGAAGGAAGTAGGTCTCTGCATATTTGAATTAAATAATAAACTAGGATATTAGTATAAGGGAAATGAAAAATGTAAAAGGAGAGATAAAAAGAACATACGAGCAACTTATTACATCATGTAGAAAATATGTATAAGAGTAAAAAGAAAGAAAATAAGAGAGAATGAAAGGTAGAACAATTCAAGAACAAATTAAGGAAGAATTTGAAAAAGAAATTACTATTAGTAAATTGGATGAAGTACTTATGAAAGTAAAGGCTGATTCAGTATCAGGTCCAAATAGTACATGGTAATAAATGTACAAGAAATTAAGGAATTGGCAAGGAGAATGTTTTGATATCTTTTGAATGAATGGTTGAAAGAAGGGTTTATTTATGAAGAGTTATGTAGTGAGATATTAAAATTCATATAGAAGAAAGATGGAAAGTATAAAATAAAAATTGGAGACCTATCACATTAAATAATATAGATTATAACATTTTATGAGAATTATACAGAGGAGCAATTCCAGACAAGGTCAGAAAACCATGTAATTGAGCTCAATAACAATTATACATATCCAAAAACCATGCAAAATGCAGTAGCTCAACTAAAAAAATCTTTGTGTGATTACCTTATTTTTAATTTTGGAATTAAATAATCATTCTGGTGTTGAGCTCCAGCATTTTGTGTGTTTTTCGGAATAATACAGAGGAGAATGGAAGGAAGGATGAAGGACACCATGAAAGAAAGTATATATGGTATAAAAGAGAAGAGATGCTTTGCATATTGGTGGATTGAATAATTGTGGATGAAATTATAAGCAAAAGAGAAGATGTGAAACTTATGGTAAGTGATATTAGTAAGGCATTTGATATAGCATGATGTGATACTTTGTGGGACATTATGGAAAAGTTTGGAATAGGTAAAATAATTAGGGAGTGTGTATGTCAGTATATCAGAATATTAGAGTGAGAGAATTAGTGAATGGGTGGATGAGTAAAGAAACATGCATGAATTGTGGTACAACACAAGGATGTCCAGTGAATCTGGTATTGTTTGCATTAGTAAAATATGTGATAGTGACTAAATAGCTTATAAAATGAACAATGATAAATATGTGATGCAAAAGGAAGTGATGATTTCAGTAGTTTTGACATATGCAGAGGATATAGTTGTGGTTTCTAAGAATATGATAGTTATGATGGAAATGTTGATTTGCCTGAAGGATGTTTAAAGGAAATCAGAATTGCCTTGAATAAAGATAAAAATAAGGGTTTTGCTGATGTGAAAATTGGAGTGGTGCATTTGTCAGTGAAATAAAGATCTTTGTTAGGGATAAGATTTGGGAAAATGACATAGTTTTCAAGCAATGGGAGGGTTTGATAAAAGAAATGAAGGAAATATATCTAATGTGGAGGGCTTATAGACTGGCATTCATGAAGAAGATTTTTTCTGCTGAATTCTGTTTTAATTGGAAAATAGCATATATATCAAATGTTTATATGATTCCAGAAAAATATGAAAAAGAAATTGTGAAAATTAAACCTAATGAAATTAGGTTTATGGTATATGACTGAAGAATAAGACATATTGGGATTATTAAAATCATTTGTTTATTCCGCTTCTTTAAACTTGCTTGGAGTATTAATGTAGGTAAATTAAGAGAATGAAAAATTAATACTGAAAATATTTAAATACGCTTAAAATATTTGGAGATAATGAGATTAAGAAAAAGAGATAAATATTATATAACTGACAAAATTAAAAATTATCACAAGAGTACTAACATGAAAAATGAAAACTGATGATATAGAGAATAGAGGATGTGGTATAATAACATAATAAAATAATAGCCGTATGTAAATCCATGGGGACATTTTCAGAAGAAGTGATCAAAGCCATTAAAGTAAAAAAGTAGTGTGGTAAGATTGTAGAGTGTCATTCCTGAGTTCATATGGAGATTGATAATAAATAAGTCACAGGTAAAGGGCATTATTCCATACAAAAAAATGCATGTTTAGCTTGTAGGGAGGAAGAGACAATAGAGCATTTTTTGTTAAGAGAGTGGTTAAATTCTGGAAAAAGTTGTGTGAATATTTCTTTCAGAATATTAATGGTATAAACAATATAGGCATGAATATGATTTTGTATGGATATTATAAAAACAAGAAGAAAGAATATGTGAGAAGGGTAGATAATCATTTATTTTATGTAATATTGATTATTTGGAATGAAAGACGGAATGAAATTTTGTTTAATGGAAAAAGAAATGTAGCTGATATAGTGTCAAAAATTAGATTATGGTTGTAGAAGAAGGAGTAGGGGTCAGTTATGGAAGAATGAGGATGCTATATAGGAATATGTAGATGTGTACCTATAAATATATATTTCATAAATATGTAAATAAAGTTTTTCATGATGTGTTAATTTACTCATTCTCTCCAGTACAGCTCTTTTGAGTAAGTACATTTAACTCACATTGGGTGTGGCTTGAGCCTTTAATAAAAAATAAAGTCATCACCTTAGAGTTCTAACAAATACTCCTTGACAGAGGTCAAATTTTAGCACAATTGTGTTTGCCATAATGTATCCTTCAAGACAAAATATTCTGATACCTTGGATGTATCATGGTTTTTGTATTATTAATGCAAATATGAAAAAGTAAAATTCGACTCCTAGAGGCGCAGTAGGAGGCAACTGCAGATACACCTGGAGGAGCATTCATCTGTAATGAGTTCCAACTCTTTTCAATAGGCACTGTAAGATCTTTGACATCCACCTGAGCTACAATCAGCTTAAGCAGATGGAACCTCAGATTAACCTCTCATCTGAAAGACAACACCCCCAGGAGTGCAGAACCCCATAATTTCACACTATAGTGCTAGCAATCCACTCACCTGGATTCAGATAGAGGCAGACAGTAAATCACTCCCTATGTAAAATACAATTTGTGATCTGATTCTAATATGGATTGATAATAAATATAATCACAAAATCTCTTACAGTGGTACACACTAACAAGCATATATATGTTTATGTTTCACCATATCTTGTTAGTGTTGTGTTAGAGTGTATGACTCATGACCTATTAGTTTATTTTTCTGAATCAGCACTGTTCATAACCCATGTTTCATCACACCTCCGAGTACAACTGGATGATAAAGTACATGACACTTAGGGTCAATAGGTATTGAGCATTTCTTGATATGAATATCAAACACGGACACATCAATACTCTAGCAGTTTCCTTACTGGCCCTGCAATATCTGTTAATATGGGCATCAACTTTAATATGTATTGTGCCATTCCAATAAATCTCATAAAAGCTGATTAAGTTTCCTTTTTTTATACTTGTTATGACACTCTTCTGTCTAAAATCTGACTGCAGACATTCTGACATCATAGTATTACCTATGTGTTTGAGTTTAGTCATACTCTTCTGGCATTTTTTCATATTCAGCTTCAGAGCTTTCTGCCTTAATCTGTCCAGCAGCTTCTTTTTTAGTTCCTGAAATAATCTGTCATCTATTATGCTGTCATACCATCTAAACCTTCCATTAGTTTGAATTCATTTTTCAAAAAAAGTCTTGTGCTGGTGATATACCAAATGACAGTATGAGAAGTCAGTATGTTCCCAGGTGGTTATTGAAACTATATAGCTTTCAACTGCCTTCATTCAGTCTGATTTGCCAAAAGCATTGGTTAATATCAAGTGCAGAAAAGTATTTAGCACTGAGCACAGGTGAAACAAATTAAACTGGGGCCTCAGCTGCCCGAGTTGGTGGTAGCATGGGTAGATGTGAAAGATCCTGCAACACTTATTGAAAAGAGTAGTGGATTTTTCCAGATACCCTGGTCACATTTCCCCCATTTAGTATGTATATCACATTGAGTCTCCTCTAAAAAGAGGCCATTGGCCTAGTGAAACTAATCTGGTCAACAAAGTGCAACTAAATAAATAAATAAATAGTTTATTTAGGTGCAATGTCCATATTTAACCACTTTATTTAGATTATTCAGATCTTAAAGAGTCTATGCAAATCATAAGCATAAGCTGTAATGCTTAACACTCTCACCAATATTTTATATTTTTGACTTTCTGCTCTATTTTCTGCTTAAGGGCTACAGCTACATTTCTTGCTGCAAGAGTTACTTACAGTGGATGTGGATATGTGCTAATATAGTTTCCCAGCTAAATAGGCTAATCCAGTTAAAAGAATGCACATTTCTGCAAGTTCTTATCAACATCAAATTTTGATCTACGTCTTTCAGGTTAAATTCCTCCATTTCTTGATCACTGTGTGCCTGTTTAACTCCTTTTGGTGCATTAGCAACTACACTGTAAATAGATATAGAAAGAACTTTCTGGAATTACTTAGATGAAACATTCAAGTTGACATCTATTGCTACTGAGACTTCCAGCAGGTTGCATATGAGAATAACAATGCCCCTACTCTGAATTCCTTTCATTATACCAAACTTTTCATGTAGCTAGAAAACTCACACATTTGTTTGTTACTATATTTTCAAATATACACTTGAAAAATTCACTTTTTACAGTTGTACTTGCAAGTAAGCCAAATCCGACTAGAAAGCTCATTTTATACCCAAAATACATCACTGAATACCTGCTGATTTAAACAGAGCTTTGTTCATTGAAATGCAGAATGTGGTAAAATATAACTTTATGATCCTGTAAGCTTTTCTGACAGTTTCAGCACTCTAAATCTGCACTTTTACTGTACCCAGAAATATTTAATCTTATCTTTCACCTTTAGACTCATTAGTATTTGGATCGTACAAAACAGATTTATTTGGTCTCTTACAGATTTTTGATACCAGTGTGAATACCACAGCTTCCTATGCCATTTATTTGGCTTTTACTTCACCCTTCTATTTTGTGCTTCATTTTACATCATTTTCAATTTCCTTTTTAAGGTTATGCACTTTTACTTACTCAGCAAGCCCTTTTAATTATGTAGTACTACTATATCTATCTCTGCACACATCCGGTGCTTTGTATAATGTCTTCTCTGATCCTCTCAAATGTCTGCTGTGTTCTTGGTCATTGTTAATGACAGAAACCATTCTGTCTTTAATTAATTAATCATAGAAGTCACAAGTCCTCCAATTGTTTTGAACTCATTCATAGGAATTTGCTGTTTCCTAAGCCTCTTGATTCATTGTATGAAATAAATGCCTAACAAGTGGTAAATTATTGTTCGGCTGACAACATGCTTTAAAATGTTTAACATCTTTTAGGTCAAATGTATTAAATACCTTTATAGCTTTCTTGTCTGCAATGTATAGAAATATTGTATGCTATGCATTGTACTTCCCCTGGCTTTTTAGCAATTTTACTCACAATGCAATAGATCTTAAATGTTTGTATTCACATTTTCCAATTTTCATTCAAGTCACCATGCAGCTTCAGAGATATTAGCATTTGTAGTGGAAAGTTTTTTTGTACTGTTCTCTGCTAATAACCATCGCGAGTGCTCCAGGGTGATGTACATGCATTGACCCAGACACCGAATCCTGCTAACTGTTAAGAGATACTCCATTAACTGAGCTCCCCTTCCACCTCAGTTGACAAACTGAAGCCCAAGCCAAGTCTGCTTCCTGGGAATTTATAGTCCTATCCATGGAAGCATGGACCTACTATCCAGGAGCTTTGTCCACTTACTTTGAATGTATGTGACTTAGTATTAGGCCTGTGAGTTCTGTGTACCTAAGTCCCTCACGTCTGGTTCTAAAGTACATCACCCCTCCTGTCTCCCAGACACACTTTATTTCATATCTCCCTACGTTCCTTTGTTCTTCCACCTAACATTCCCTATTTGCTTTTACTGGCAACCTTTGTAAACAATTAAGAGCCTGCCAATTCTGTTTTCCTATCTCTAGCCCTATTATTCTGTCCCCTATATAAAACTTTTTGGTTGCTTAGATTTTTCTTCCTCTGTTCCTATTACCTACTTGTTCTTCTATACCCTCCTGCTACAACCTATAAAATACCCCTCTATACTTTCACCTCAAGTACTCTAGCTCTGCTTTGTAAACATAACTTACCTTACTGATTGCACAGTACTGAAGGAAAAAAAAAACAAAACAAAAAAAAAGGGGGGGGGGGCTGGGCCTTTCACTCTTCCTTCCATTTCCCCTGTTTTAGGAATGATAGGTAAGAATACACAATATTCCAGCCCATCTCTCCTGCCCTTCCACCTCATTCATACTTTCTTCCCATGCTACCACTTATTAGCTCATCCAGCTGCTCCCATGATGCCTTAAAACACATCTCTGCTTTGCCTTCTTCCCTTTTGTACTATTCTCTGTTACTAACCATCTCAAATGCAGTTTGACTGCAATTTGTCTTGTTTTTTTTGAGGGGTTTTGGAACCATCTCAAATGCCCCACAGTGATGTACACACATTGAGCTGGACACCGAGACCTGCTAACTGTTAAATAAGTTCACTGGATTATCTCTGTACATGCTCCAGTTGTTTACTAAGTTTTCATCCTGTTTAAGTATTTTTGTTTCTTTAAAATATGTGGCTGATGTCAAATGCTTAGATAAAGCTTCTGGCAATCCCCTTTATTTATATTCCAATTGTCAGTGTGCTACTGTGTATAGTATGTGTCTTTTCCTGACATTATATTGTGTGGCAGAGAGTTAAGATGCTATCCAACAGCTTCATGAACAGCTAACTGATGATTTTATACTGCATTGTCATAATAGTCCTACTTAGATGCTATAACCACAGCCATATTTTTGCAGCATTCTGTAAATGTACATTTGTGTTTCTTTACCTTAGATGTTTAGTTATTTTCTCATTTTTATTAACTACACTTGCTATCCTTGCTAGCAATATAATGTGTGATGCCTCTGCTTAAACAAGACAAACTTTTATGTTACCTTTGTCTGCATGCTGCATACATAATCCAATGCCATAACTCATTGTATTCAGTTGTCACATATTTCTGTGGGGCAACAATTTCTTGTGCAATGATGCTACACCAACTAGTAAACTTTGCTCCAACTTTTTCAATAGTATAGTAGCTGTATTTGACACTGGTCTCTTAAATACTGTGTCAGACCCTGTAAAGTTCATTTTTACCTCAACTGCTACTCCATTTGTGCTTCCTTACTGATTTTTGCATACACCAGGTTACTTGGCATACCTTACTGAATTGTACAATTGTAGCTCTTAGTGCGTGCATTCTCTTATATACATAGGATCTTAAACCTATACGTATGTTGATCTCTTCTTTCTCCTTGTCACTTCCATTACTATATTTTCCCTTCTTTTGGAGGCAAATCCAGCAGCAGAAATGGCCACTACATGGTGTTATTAGTTCACAAAATATGCTCAAAACCCCTGCTAAGAATAGCCTGCAACCTACATCCTAACTCCTAGATATCCCTTCAAATTTAGATTAGTTCATTGGCTCAGCAACCTGGTATTGCATCCATCCAGTTGTACCCATATATTTAATTGGTACTTCTTTACTGTTTCTTTGCAAGCATAGTAACTAATAGTTGAAAGCACACCCAGCTAAACCGCTATTACTATATTATAGATGTAGCGTTTGTGCTCGTTACTGGCAATCCTCAACTAACGTGTCTCAGCTCTGTTAAATTTGACTTGGTAAATCAACCACTTCTTTTCTGACAAAGGCTAGTAGTTGCCATTTTATTATATGCCCAAATTTGTTTGCTGGCTCCTAACTGAGCTTTTCACTAATGCTTGAAAATACTGTACAGTAGCTAAGCTAGTCACCCTTCTAGTCCCTACTATTGGTACATAACACTAACTCTCTCTACTCTTATTAGGAGATACTCCATTAACTGAACTCCCCCTCCACCTCAGTTGACACATTGAAGCCCAAGCCAAGTCTGCTCCCTGGGAATTTATAGTACTATCTGTGGGAGCCTGGACCCACTATCCTGGAGCCTTGACCATTTACATTAAATGTATGTGACTTAGTATTAGTGCTATGAGTTCAGTCTCTGTACCTCGGTAGCATTAGTCCTGTGAGTTCAGTCTCTGTACCTTGGTAGCATTAGTTCTGTGAGTTCAGTCTCTGAACCTCGGTAGCATTAGTCCTGTGAGTTCAGTCTCTGTACCTCGGTAGCATTAGTCCTGTGAGTTCAGTCTCTGTACCTCAGTAGCATTAGTCCTGTGAGTTCAGTCTCTGTACCTCGGTAGCATTAGTCCTGTGAGTTCAGTCTCTGTACCTTGGTAGCATTAGTCCTGTGAGTTCAGTCTCTGTACCTCGGTAGCATTAGTCCTGTGAGTTCAGTCTCTGTACCTCAGTAGCATTAGTCCTGTGAGTTCAGTTTATGTACCTCAGTAGCATTAGTCCTGTGAGTTCAGTCTCTCTACCTCGGTATCATTAGTCCTGTGAGTTCTGTCTCTGTACCTCGGTAGCATTAGTCCTGTGAGTTCAGTCTCTGTACCTTGTAGCATTAATCCTGTGAGTTATGTCTCTGTACCTTGGTAGCATTAGTCCTGTGAGTACTGTCTCTGTACCTCGGTAGCATTAGTCATGTGAGTTCTGTCTCTGTACCTCAGTAGTATTAGGCCTGTGAGTTCTGTCGCTATACCTCAGCCTCATGTCTGCTTCTAATGTGCATCACCGCTTCCTGTCTCCCAGACACACTTTACTTCATATCTTCCTACTTTTCTCTGTTCTTTAGCCTAACATCCCCTATTTCATTTTACTGGCAACCTTTATAAACAGTAAAGAGCCTGTCAAGTCTGTTCTCCTACCTTCAGCCTTATTACTTTGTTCCCTATATAAAACTTTTGGGTTGCTTAGATTTTTCTTCCTCTACTTCTATTACCTACTTGTTCTTCTATCCCCTCCTGCTACTACCTATAAAACATCCCTCTATACTTTCACCTCCAGTAATCTAGCTCTGCTTTGTAAATATAACTTACCTTTTGGATTGCACAGTACTGAAGAAAAAAACAAAAGAAAAAACAAAACAAAACAAAAAAAAAACAAGGGGGCTGGGCCATCCCACTCAATTCCCCCTTGCTTTGCTCGGGCTCAGTCCTCTCTCCCTACCCTACCCCCATTCCCACACCCCCCCATTTCAATTAGATTTATATCTAATTACCCCACCCACATACCTTCCAGTCATCGCCCTGCACTCACTTAATTAATCCCATAAAAAGATCACACTTCAAACCACCCACACTCTACATCAGTTACTATTAAGTGTAGTGATTACTCCCCTTATTGCAAATACTCTTCACACATTCAAGCATCCATACTTCCAGCATACCCCCATACTCTCACACTACTCTTTTCACATATATAATAGCCTCATTCTAGCTGCCATCCTCACTGTGAGGTACTTTCATACAACTCTCCTTCAGACTGTCACTCCCAACATATTACTTCTCTTATATTCCCTCACATCTTACCATACCCCTCTACAAATTACTAACTCTCCACTCTGGCAAACCACACCATTTACATACCTAAACAAACCTTCATCCTATACTATAACACCTACCCTATTCTCTACCTCCAACTCAGACTATTATCTAAAAAGACACCGTCCTCCAAGATCCCCAAAATATGATAAACTCCTTAATAAACTTATGAAACTATATTTACACATTCTTAATCAATTAAATCAGTGTGGGGATAAACACCCCAACCCTGGTCCTGCATCATCTTCCAACATAACAAATATAGGCCCATTACACCCAAAAAAGTCATCCTTATTTCTCCTAAGCATTAATGTAAGAAGTATTGTTAAAGTTCATGACTTGCATATCCTACTATCTCTATATTCCCCAGATATGGCAATATTAACTGAAACATGACTAAAACCCAACAACAACAGTAATGAGATAACAGGCCCTGGTTATAATAGTTTGTGTAAAATCAGATTAAAAAGAAAGGGAAGGGGAGTAGCAATCCTATTCAAAAATCACCTTATACTTGACCATTTAGATATTTCTACCCCTGACTTTGATAATTCTGAACTTGTCTTTGACAAGTTAAAGCGTAATCCCAAAAAACTTATTAACATCATAGGTGGTAATATTTCAACAGGCAAGAACATCTCCATCTTGGAAACTGTACTGCACTGGATCAACACATCCCTACCACAAGAAACTATCCTGCTAGGTGATGTCAATATTGATTGGCTTAATTGCACCTCACACAATCAACAGACCATATAAACCTCCACGGGTTCACCCAGCTAACTGCTTCCCCTACTAGGGCTGTCAAATCTTCCAAATGACAGTCAGTCCTTGACTGGATTTTGGTTACCAATCCTTCCCTAGCATCACAATCAGGCTGTCTTTCTGACAGCCTGACTGACCATTGCCCAAGTTTTGTTCTTTAAATTCACACTCCCCAATGCATCCAGACCACTTACCACTTAATCAGAAACAAAACAAAACAGAAAAAAACTTTAACCCAAACAGTTTCATCTCTGCACTAAATAATTGTAACTGGGATACACTTAAACAGCTACCTCTAGATGAAGCAGTAAGCACCTTCAGCACTACCTTCCTAGACATACTAAACTACCACATACCACCCGGACCTATCAGAATTGAATCCAGTTATGCACCCTGGCTAAATAAAGAATGTACATCACTACAAAAGGATAGAGACAAGGCATGGGTGCAACTGCACAAAAACAAAACACAACAAGCTAGACAAAAATACGTTGAGCTGCATAACAAAGCAAAGAAACTAGTGAGATCAGATACAATCAGCTACTATCACAATATTCAAAATAAACATAAAAAACAGCCTCAAAAATTTTAGACAGCAATTAATAACATACTGCATCCAGGTAAATCTACTACCCCCACTCTAACAACAAATAACAATACTGACAATATAGCAACTCAATTCAACAAATACTTTACAGAAACTATTCAAGCTTTGACAAACACTCTAGAAAACATCAGCAACCCTACATCTCTCCTCCCACAACTTAGCACCACCTCCCAGAACAATAATCTCCTAGCTGACTTTCTAAATATTGCCGCTGATGCTATAGCCTATCCAGTAGCCATTCTCATCAACAGGTCGATATCTAAGAATTATGTACCTAGTATTTGGAAAACCTCATACATTCTCCCATTACACAAAGGAGGTATGTCCACAGAATTCACAAATTACCGCCCTATTACTATACTATCTCCCTTGTCCAAAATACAAGAAAGAGTTGTGCGCACCCAACTAATGAAGCACCTTCTCACACACAACCTACTATTATGCATCCAGCATGGCTTTTTATAATTTTATAGCACCACTACCACAATAATGTCCTTCACTAATACTGTTAACCAACACAGAAACAATGGACAATATGTATCTGCCATATTTTTAGACCTTTCCAAAGCCTTCGATATGGTAGATCACAATAAACTTATTAACAAGCTCTCCACCCTTAACATCAGCATCTCTAGTATAACATGGTTTCAAAGCTACCTAACCAGATGTCTACAAGCCATTCATTGGCAAAATCAACTCTCCCCTCTGCTCCCAGTTCTCTTAGAGATTCCACAAGACTCCATCCTTGGTCCCTACTTGTCTCTATATTCATCAACCAGCTCAGCACCTCCACACCTCATGCCTCTGTAGTCCAATATGCAGATGACTCTACATTAATATGTGCAGCCCCCACACTACAAGACCTCCATACCTTAACCCAAGGTTCCTTCCTATATGTTGAATCATGGCTCTGTAACTCCAACCTCATTCTTAATCCCAATAAAACTAAACTTCTCTTTAGCCCAGCTAGATCTCATTCAGCCTTTCAGTCCGAAAATAAAGCCATCATCAACACAATACCACACACTAAACTGCTTGGGGCAGAAATTGACAATAATCTACAATTTGATACACACATAGCCCAAACCATCAAAAAGGTCCACAAGAAACTAGGTCACCTTTACCAAAACAAACAATTTCTAACAAATACTACAAAAGCTACCACAGCCAGGACACACTGCCTATCAACTCTCCTCTATGCTTTCCCAATACTAATCAACCTCTGCAAAACAGAAGACTTAACCAAACTAGAAACTTGCTATAATAAAATAGCAAAGTTCACAACCAGCGCCTCCTATAGGTTGCATCATTGCACAACTCTCAAAACAACTTAATTGGATTAAACTTCCTTAGCTTTTACACTTTAACCAACTGATCCTGGCTCACAGAATTCTCCACCAAGCAGAGAAAACTCCAGCTCTCCAAAATGTTATACACCCTTACATAAGCCCTCGTTGTCTACGCTACAGTAACCTACACATTTTAGATACTAGTAAAGCCAACAATCATGCAAGGATGTCTCTCTTCTCTAACTACATTCCTAAAATATGGAACAAGCGTCCAATCCCTGTAACCTCAAATAGTTCTATTTCATAGTTTAAAAAGTTCCGTAAGCCACACCTAGAAGACACCTAGTTATGTATTGCAATACACCTAGATAGGCCTCCTTTCTCTCTCTATTAGTTTATTACCCTTATAAATAATGTTATAATAAAATCTCTTGTTGATGCAAACAAACACAAACAAACAAAATAAATCTGTAAATAAACTACCTTCTGCATCTCTAAATTTAAATTGTATTTCACTGTGCTTGATGCACTCTGTTGAATGTTCATGTGAATGCTCCTAAATATATAGCTTATACTGTTATGTATTTCAGTTAATAGCAAAGTATTCTACTAAATATTCTTTTATGTATCTCTGTTTTTAAATATTCAACTGCTCCTGCATTTTCCACATACATGCTGATGAAAATGTATTGCTTTTTCTTCATGTTTTCACATTACGAATTTGTAAATGTCTCTGTATTCCATTATTTGTTACTACTGGAACTTTTCTTACTGGGCCTCCTCTGAAACAGGGTCTGTATCCAATCGGACATTCCTGGTAAACAAATGTAAAATAAAATAAATGAAATATAAAATAAAATGTGACATACAGTAATGCAAAAGGTGAAAGAGATCAGTAGATTAACAGTTTGAATGAAATAAAAAAAAAAATACTTATTTTGCTATATTCTTTTTTTTTCCAATAATAATTTTTATTATTTTATGCAACATATATACAATAGGAAGAAAAAAAATACAATTGAGATGAACAGTAGTAAATGCATATACAATTTATCTAGAAACTCTCAAAAAAAATGAAAACTGCTATCTATATACAATATTTACAGAAGTGCTACTAGAAGACATGAGTGTAAAATATTTCTCCAACAGTATCCGTAAGTGTGTGTGTAGCAGGGAGGAAGCGTTTGAAATGAAATGCAAACACAACAGAGAGAGACTGAATGATGGAATGGTAATGAAAAGTCACCTGAAATATTTGCTGGGCCTTGTTAAAAAAAAAAAAAAAAAAAAAAAAAACACTTTACGAGTTTATTTATTTGGAAATTCTCAAAGCTTGACTAATTAGCTAGAATGTGGTCGTAGAGAGTTCTCCAAAGTTTCTGATAATAGGCTCGTTTATTTACACTTTTTATTATAAGTTTCTGTGAGGATATATATGTAGTTGCCATGATTCTAAAACTCTCCCAAGAAAGTTTGGTGAGATCTAACCAATTTTTAGTTATATATAGTTTGATTAATGAACATATAGTAATTAGTACATGATATTTCAGATTTGTGAGCTTAAGGTCTGTGATATGTAGAGTAGCTTATGGTATCCCATTTTTTTCTAGGCGCACCTTGAGAGAGCACCAAAGCCTATGGCAGTATCTGCAGAACCAAAGGACATATAAGATATCGGCATATAGAAACGAGCAACAGGAACATGCAGGGGAGACTTTAGGGTTAAATTTGTTTAAAATAGCTGGATTGTAATAAGTGTTATTGTTGATCATATTTAATATAGCTGGAGTGTAATAAGTGTTATTGTTGATCATAAATTGAGTGTATATGAGCTTTTTGAATGGGGGCATTTTATTAGTGGATTTCATTGCTTTGAGTTTCTGATTTTCTGTAAGGACGATGTCTTCATGGTCCCAGTACTTTGAGTATAGATGTAGAGATTCGTATTTGAAGAGTGTGATCAGCTTGTAGGTAGAAGCTAGCATATTTTTCTTTTTAGATAAGTTTTTAATAATCTCTATAAGTCTATTTAGATAATTTTCATTTGTAAGTAGGTTCCTACAAATAGTTATAATAATCTCTCTAATCTGACGTATTATAATGGTGTATTTATTGTTTACTTTTAGCATTGTTCTTATCTCATGTAAGGTTTTGTCTCTATGTTTATATATGTCCCAAACTGTGCAATCTTTTAATTGAGGATATTCGACAGGATTTAACATTATATTATTTAATTTAATGTTTGGATTCAGATGAATGGGTTGAAGGAGATATAGTACCTTGTCCAGTTTTAGAGATTTTAGGAGTTCTTGAAATATCCTTATTTTGTGTTTTAAGATATTGTTTATCTTAATGTTTCTAAAAGTTGATGGATTAATAAAGGGGAGGGCTTTAGGGTTTATATTATTGATGGATATATGATGGTTCCACATCTTAACCAATGAGGGAACCCAAAGGTTTTTATCTGGATAGTAATTTGACATCTGAATAATTCTATTTGCACATATAATTTTATAGTAAAGCTGCAAATCTGGTAGAATTATTCTCCCCCTCTTTCTTTTGGATACATTAATTTTGGGTAACTTATTCTAACAGCTTTAAGGTACCAGACAAATTTTGCAAGCTCTTTGTTAATTTTAAGAAAAAGATTATTAGAAATTATATCAAAAGATGCATTGAGATGATATAATAACTTTGGAAGAATATTCATCTTGATGATTGCTGCTTTAGACAGCATAAATAATTTAAGCTGCTGCCATCTGTGAACATCCTGTGAAATATATGTCCAAGATTTTAGAACATTATTTTTCAATATAGATGTATGATCATGATCATAGATTACCCCTAGGTATTTGAAGTAGTAGACCGTGCTGAAAGGGGAGTTCGGGAAGTAGCATTCTTTATGATTTAGAGGGTTGATAGGGAAAATATGGGGTTTCTTTTATAGTCAGATATTTTTGAAAATGCATTTATTGCTGAGATTCTTTGTTATATTCTGAAGGTGAAAATTCTGGCATTTATATTATGGACATATGAAAAATGAGTTATGTCACTGTCTAGTTGATTGGCTTACCTGGGATAGATCTATTGATTGAATGCTGGATGCAAAACCAATCAACCTGCCAAACATGAATTATGAATTCCAACACCCAGTGTAGGTTCACTGAGAAGAAGGAGCTTGGAAGGTGATGACATGATGGTAAGATGGAGGTTAGACATCCTATATATCCAGGAGACAAGATGGAAGGGCAATACAGCAAAGCCATTTGTTTGGGACACAGAGTCTACTATTCATGAGGAGGACAGACCAGAAATGATGTGTGAATTGGGGAGGGAGAAGGTTTAAATAACAGTGAGAGGAATGTCATCAGAATTAGCGACAGACTCATGATAATCAGACTCCAGTGTAAGGGTAGGGCATGATTCATAATCTTAGTTTATGCTCCACAGCAGGACTGTAACAGAGACAAAAAGAGTGGATTCAGTAAGCAGTTGCAGAACCTACTAGATAAACAAGACAACAGGAATTGGTGTCAATAATAGGTGGCCTGAACATATACATAGGGAGAGATAAAAAAGGATACAATAAATTCATGGGTCCACATGGCTGGAACAACAGGAATAAAGAAGGAAAGGCCATTCTAGATGTCTGTCTGACAAATGGCTTGACAGTGGCCAACACATGGTTCAGCATTAGAGACGGTCACAAGATCACATGCAAGAGTGGCAAACATGCAACTCAGGTAGACTTTCTTGGAAAGAGCACTGGGGTAGAATCAGCAATTGCAAAGTCATCTCCAATGAACCGGTTGTCCCACAGCATAAACCACTAAGTTGAAGACTTGGAAGTCAAGTGGATTGAAAGCAAAGGAGTTCAAGGAATTAATCAGGGCTCTAGCACCTCAGGATGATGAGGAAATAGGTGCAGTTGAAGAAGAATGGCAGCACTTCAAAACAGCATGTGTGAGGACTGTAGGACAGATATGGGGCTGAGCCAGGTATGGAAATAAAGTACATAAGGAAAGCTGGTGGTGCAATGCAGAAGTCCATGAATTTATCAAAAGAAAGAAGGAGTCCAGTAAAAAGTGGGAGATAAAAAAAGATGGACCAGTCTAGAAAGGAATACTGGCTGGCTAAGAGCAGAGTACAATAGTAAAGAACAAGCCATCAGAGATGCTCTTCCAGTTTCTGGAAAATGACTTGGTAGATTTCACACCAAAACTCTGTCTGCTGTCAAGGCAAAGACAAAAAGATAAAGAAGATAATCAGACACCCGTCATAGGAAATGCTGGCAACAACCTGCTAACCAGTCCACAAGACATTAAAGGCAGATGGTAGGCATATTTCTAGCATCTTCTGAATGATGAAAACCCACAGAAGCATTAGTGATCCAGACTCATCCTACTATGCAAGAAGAAGAGGAGCCCACCCTAGAAGAAGTAAGATAGCACAAAGGAAAATGAAGTCAGTGAAAGCAGCAGGCTCACATGAGGTCACAGCAGATATGATCAAAACTGAAACAAGGGCATACAGAAAAGAACTGGATGGATTGTATGACAGAAGACCTGTGATAATCAGACATGTCAAAGAAGGTAGGAGAGTGGCATTGTATCCTCAGAGATGGCAACAGCTGATTTGCCATGACACCCCGTCACTATGTAGAAAATTGGGAAGTAGAGAGTTGATGATGAGATAAGTTTCTGATTACTTTTTCAAAAAGTGAAAGGCAAAGTATTTTCAGAACTCTACAACCATAATTTAGCAATATCATGCAGAAAAAACTTATTGATTTTTGCTTTTCCTTCCTAAATGTCTCAGCCTTTATATTCAGTAAGGCTACATTTACCAGTATCTCAAGTTCACTTGTCTTCTAACATTTTGCAGTAACTTAATCAAAGAAGAAAGGGACATGAAGCACTTTCTATTTACCTCAGGTGTGTCACTGTATAGCAGTCATGTGTCATGCATCTCTTACTGAAACACATTCTCCTACAGCCACCATTGCTAGGGTTCAGGAATGAAATCCTGGTAACACTAGTTTGGGCAGAGCCCCTTACTTTTACTTTAAAAAGGTTCATTTTTGAAGGCCCATTCTTTGTTAGGAGAGTTAAAGCTTCTGTTTGCATCCAGCTGTGTGTTAGCGCTAAGGCCATTTTGACCCCTTTATTGCAAAGGCCAGAAAGGCCAGCCAGAGGTTTGCATCATGTAACTAACACGTGATACTTTGGTCATCTAGTTAAGTGATGCTTGATGTGGCTGGAAAAAATGCCTACATTTGAAATAAAGATTCTATTGCTATCATTCCTAAAAGTCATCAACAAAATGAATTATTTTTTTTAGATCTATCTATATATCTATCGGTGTATCTATTTATCTATCTTTAGATAATTTCACATTCTACTAGATAGTTTCATCTTCTCTGATTCTCTGTGTTTGTGTCTTAAATACCAAGAATATATCTATTTTTGTCTGTCTGACTTCCTTCAAAGCTGTATTTTTTTTACTGTTTACCATGCCTCCTTCCTATTACGGTTTTGATAACACAATTCCCAGATTTAGCAGGGTATGCTGTTGCTTTATTGTTAACTGAGTTTTTTACTTCAATTCCAAACCATATGGAAAAGGCATTGTATACCGTTTCATTCTTGAACCCTGTATTTGTATTATCCAATTACAGGTGCATACTCTTTTATTCACGATTCCATTATGCACAATGTCTGATTAAGTATTGTTCATTTGCCCCAACAAAATGCTGCTGCTTTTAATAATGAATGTATGAATTGTAGGCATAGACTGCAGTACTAGTTATAATTCTAGCATTCTTAGAATGATTTACTGTACAAGAATATCTGATTTTCTTCATGTTGATCAATGCTATCTCTTTGAACCATCTTTGGTCCTCTGGACCTCTTCAAGTGGTTATAGGTGATAAAAAAAATCATGTGGTATGTCAACAAGCAGGGGTGTACCAGATTATACCCTCTTTGCAGACTGTCCATGTTCGCTTGGGATATAGCTCACAGCACAATGTCACTCTGCAGGCATTCTACATTCCATTGGAGCAAAACTGTGTGGCAGACAAGCTGAGCAGGACCAAGACACTACCTCTTGAATGGAAACTAGATCCGTGGTCTTTCTAGACTTCTTTTCCTCCTCTCTAAGCAATCAGCTGGCCAAATTCTGTTCCAGGACTCCATGCAAGAAGGCCTGGAAGAGAGATGCCTTTTCTTTTCCTTGGATAGGAAATGTTCCTGTATGCCTTTCCACCCTTCCTCTAATATCCAGGGCACGTCTGAATATTCAAAAGGAATCCCCCAGTATCATTGTGGTGACTCCCTTCTGGTCCAGGCAGCCATAATTCTCCCTTCTTTTGGAAATGGCCAGAGGCAATTACAACAAGTTACCTCACACATTAGATCTACTCACACAAGACCAGAGGTGTTTGACACACCTCAGCATCAAACATCTTCAATTTACTGCCTGGATGATAGGATCATAATTCCTTTTAGCCACCTGTTTTCTGAGCACATGCAGCATGTACTAATGGAGGCAAGAAATCCTGCTACTAGAAAATCATATATTAGCAAATGGAAACTTTTTTTAGTTTGTACCAACGATGTAACCACCAACCATTCAGGGCTAGTTGTTCTCTGGTTTAATTTGTGTGAGTTACTATCCTGTGGCCTTTCTTATTCCTCTTTCAAGGTTCATTTATTGGCAATTTCAACATGTCTGCCCATGGCTCTTCCTCTTTCAATGCAGTCTCATTTCAAAATGTTCTTGAAAGGGTTATTACATAAGAGGTCTCTTAAAAAACCGGCGGCCCCTCCTTGAGATCTTAATTTTGAGTTACAGAAGCTAACACTTGCTCCATCTGAACCAGCTAATCTGGGTGACTTGAGGTTCTTAACAAGGAAAACAGTTTTACTGGTTGCTCTGACATCTGCAAGAAAGGTATCTAAGTTGCTCTTATACTGAGTCAATCTTATCTCATCTTCCATAGGGACATGGTTTGTTTGAGAACTAATCCTTCTTTTATGCCTAAAGTGGTATCCAAGTTTACTTTAAGCCAAACTATCCATCTCGCCATTTTCTTTCCTGAACATAAAAATAAAGGATAAAGGCTCCATATGTTGGATGTCCACAGACAACCTAGGCACTATATTGCCATAACTAAATCTTTTAGATCTTCTGAACAATTTTTCATTTTTTATGAAGGTAAGAAGAAAAGACACGTGTTAAAACAGACTATTTCCAAGTGATTGGCTAAGGCTATTACCTTTTGTTATACTTGCCATAACAAATCTATTTTCTGCTTTGCCAAAGCCCACTCTACCAGGGTGTTGGCCTCATCTATGGCTTTTTGGAGCGGGTTGGATTCTAGACATATTCCAGAAGGTTCTACTTGGTCCTCTGTATGCACTTTTATAAAGCACTATACGCGTGATCCCTTCTCTTCATCTAAATCATGCTTTGCTAAGACCATTCTCCAGGGGAACCTTAACCTGCTCCTTCTACATTCCAAATATAGTTAGCTGTGGTAATCAACCCATATAGCTAATGCAACTGCAGCAGTGATCAATATGACAAACACAGTTCAGTTGTCTAAGATGAACTTTCCATAAGAGTAGATATTTGAATGATCACAGCTGCAGTAGCCTCTCCTTCCCTCTATCACCCTTGTTTTTTTGGTCTGTTTTCTATGCCACGATGTGGATATATATTTTTTGTTGTTCCTAACATTGTCCTTTCAGGTCTCAGCCTCACTCTGTCTGCTGACAGAAATGCTCTGAAGGGCTTTGAGCCCAAACCTGTTCTTTAGTCAGCTCAGATCAAGCTGCTTGGCAGTTTGTGTGCATGGCTGGAGCTCTGAAGCTTTCGAAGCTGGCTTTATGTTATATCCCTGGCAGGATATAAGTGAAATAGCTAAGGCTACTGCAGCAGTGATCATTCAAACATATACTGTTATGGTAAGCTCAACTGACACAACTGTATTTTACCTGCTATTTTTTTCTAAATAATAGTAAACTATTCTAGACTCTTTGAATGGTATAACTGCAGTGTTGTGTCTGAACAACCAGTTAATAAGACAAATAAACAGGATGTGTGATCTAGTGTCATTGTGATAGACAGATAGATAGATAGATAGATAGATAGATAGATAGATAGATAGATAGATAGATAGATAGATGCTGAATACTCTGGAAGATCTGTGCATTACGTAACACTCAAAGTCACTGTAGTTAGCTCCTTAGCATTAAAATAATGCATGTATGATGCCCTGTTGTAAAGCAAAGATATCGGATAACATGCATTACTACGATGAGCAATCAAAATAAACTTAATACTATTCAAAGCTTGTTATAGGTGATTTACATCAAAATACTTTTCTGTACATATAGAACATATACAAAGGCATTTTAATAGATGGGTATTTTTTAATTTTAGTATAACTTTAATTGTCATTAGTCCATATATCTGACTGGATTTTTTAACAGTCTTCTCTATCTAAAGACTTTAACATAACTATTTATACTAGACATCTGGCCATTCTTTTGGGAGCTTTCTTGTTGCATTATGGATTTACTTTGGCAATAAACCTTCAACAGTTTCTTTCCACGGCTGCTGATAATCACAGATCTCACAGTCATTACTTTCTTGTGAATGGATTGGTCATATCACTTCTAGTTGCCCTTCATCCTGAAACTTCAATTTCATTATAATTGTCTTATGCAGATTGGAGTGTGATTTCTTCTACAGATCTTACAGAAATATGAACATAAGAACTTGGCTCTGCTCCTTCATCAACTACTTCAAGTTTAGTGTACAGACTTTCTCATGACTTTTGTATTCTTTCTTAGTGTAAAATTGGCACATCTGGTAGCCTTTTCCAGTTGTTATTATGACAGTAACTCCATCTCTGCCAATTTCTTTTCACAAATTTATGTTTTTCTCTACTGATGTTGAGGAAATTGTAATGCACTTAAGATCATAGGATCATAGAAAGTTACTAGGCTAATGGCCCTAGGGCTCTTACAAGCCTAGCCAAGTATTACCCTAATTTCCATGATCAGCACCTATTGCCCCTATTCAAGATGGACAGAGGTGGAACCCCCGGGATGAATTTACAGTTACCCATCCAATCATCCAGATTGCGTTTGAAGAGGGCTAATGAGGTGCTCTGTTTGACATGAAGTGGGAGTTTGTTCCAAAGGAGTGGTAAACTCTGAGAGACAAATCTGACCCTCCAACAGGTTCTATTAATGTCACATACCAGGTTAAGGTCTTTAGAGCAAGTAACCAGTGTACCATTTGACTTACATAGATGCAGCATTTCCAATAAAGCAGGATTAGAGATTGCCTTACATGCAAGGCAGAGATTGCCTCTGAGTAGTCTGTATAAACTGAATACAGTGACAGTGATTTCAGATAATCCACATAGCACAGATGCTGAAGACCTTGAATTTTCTTGTGAGGAACCTTTGTGGTCTCTCCAATTGCTGAAGGTGCTTGGGAAGATACATACCAAAAGAGGTGTTGTACCCAATTATTGGCCTGATGAGGGAAGAATACAAAGAGGTTATAATTTCTTTTTTTCTGGAGGCAATGCCCTTACTTATGAGATGAGCAATATAAAATGCCCTTCTAACCACTGTGGAGACATGGTAATCAAAGGTAAGGTTGCTGTCAACCTGTGTGGCCAGGTCTCTCACCACTGAGTGTATACTTAGGATGTTGCTACTGATGTGGTAGTTAGCAGGAACATCAATCTTACTGAAAGGAATGATAATACATTTTTTTTTGCATTGATTTTAAGGCCAAGACTTTGGCACCTATCATTTGTTTGTGTAAGACCCTCTTGTAGGATGTTGATATCACTTGGGGATTCTATGACCTCTCCCAGTGTGCAGCCATCAGCAAACTTTGTCAGCCACAGACCTTTAGATTTTGCCTGTACTTCACAGAAATAGTTTCCAAACAGTAGAGGTCCCAGGACTGATCCTTATGGAACACCACTCTTTACAGGTCTGCTGTTGGAGGTGGATTCTCCAATTTTGACTATATGGGTTCTATCAGTGAGCCAGTTAGTGACCCGTCTAATGATATAAGTGTTTATACCTAGCTGAGTGAGATTGTCAATGCTGCCCAAGTGGTTGATAGTGTCAGAAACCTTAGTTAAGTCTAGGTAGGCTGTATACACAGACTTCCCATTGTCTAGGGCCTTGGTAACTATCTCATAAAAGTCCATCAGGTTTAACAGGCATGATCTCCCTTTGACAAATCCAAACTGAGTAGGGGAAAGTGTTTGGAGATTACCTCTATCTTTGTTGATAAGGTCCATGATGATTCACTCCAAGGCCTTGCAGATAAGGTTAGTCAGGATAATTGGTCTATAATTCTCAGGGGTCAGTGGAGGCACCACCTTTGTGTAAGGGAATAATGGTAACCATTTTCCATTCAGCTGAAATAAAGCTGGTGCTTAGACTGAATGATTGAAAAGAGTATCCAATGGTGTTGCTAATTCTTGTTGGAGCCCAACTAAGATACCACCTGGGCATAGGCACCTGAACCATAGAGCGAAGGGAAGGGAGTACCCCTCCCCCAACTTTTACAGCTGTAAGACCAACAGACGGACCCATGCGCGCATTGCATGCTAACATAAATTCAAACACAAAAGCGCATGGAAATAACTATGTTCCACATCAAGTCTGCTGCTGTGCTCCTGATCACATCAATCCTGCTCCTGGTGCCAGAGTCACAGACACAGTAAGGAGAGATTTTCTTATACTCTGTTTGTGCTTATGCAGGCTGGAAGGTCCATTTATGTAGGCTGTCAATCCTGCTGCCAGAGTCAGAGTAAGGCGAGATTTTGTGTGTGTTTGGTTTCCAGCAAGGAGATTTTATGTGTTGGTTTCCCCTAAGGCTGTACTCCACTTATGCAGGCTGGAAGGTGTGTGTGTGTCAGTTTATGCAGGCTGGAAGGTGTGTGTGTGTGTGTGTGTGTGTGTGTGTGTGTGTGTGTGTGTGTGTGTGTGTGTGTGTGTGTGTGTGTTGCATTCTCTACCCACACCACCACTTGTATTCCAGGGAGTTTGGTCTGTTCCTCTTAAAATGTGTGGCAAATCAGTAAGAATAGAATTCACTAAATAATGATAGCCCTTTAAGTTTCAGTCTTCCTATATTCTTTTTTGGAAACACATGGTAACACAAAACACTATTTTAGCAACATTCTAAGATTATACAAGCAATATTTAAAATGTGTCCCAGGTTTTGGGACTTTTCCCCCCTTACAAATTAATTTTTGGGTTTTTCCAGATTTCTTATGCTGTGAAATTGAAAGATTTAGTTGTGTCAAGTGGCTGGTGCAGTGGTAGTATTGTTGCCTCACAGCAAGAGGTTTTTGGAGTGCTTTCTGTATGTAGTCTGTATGTCCTCGCTGTGTTTGTGTCGGTTTCCTCCCACTCTACAAAGACATGCGTCTGGAGCATTTCTCCCTCAGCCTCTGCTGAAAATTGGCTTTGTTCCAAGTTGGACTTTCCTGGTAAACAAATGTTAAATAATTAAAATGTTTTGCTGAGAGCTTCAGGGGAAGAGATGTTTAGTGCTGCTTATTCCAAGTCTGTTTGCATTGTTAGTAGTACAACAGGTAGTAGCCTTACTTTTTTATGCAGAAGGCTGTTGGTTCTACTCCCACAGTATGCAGGCAGATCGCTGATACTGTACTGTGTTGTACTTTAAAGGGAGTGGATGCTGCAGTCCTCTGAATGTCCTCCTTTGGAGGAATTATCTAATAACTATGAACCTGTTATCAGTTTGCCATTTATTCCCTATTGCAATATTACTATCTTATCATTTTTTTAATGTAACATAGGCAATTTATTCTTCAAGGGTAACAGCTACTTTATTTGTAGATGAAACAATGAAATATAAAGTTGTTTCCTAACAGCAACCTTTTCATTAGTTACAGATCCCTTTAATGTGGAATTATTTAGATGACTTACTTCTGCAGAGGTTTTGCATATTTACTGATATTGGTGGATTGTAGGTGAAAGAATTTTGAGTGGCCTTTTATCGTTGAAATTTTCTGAAATGGGTAGTTTTGTCATTGGTTCATACATTTTGTTTCATTGCTTACTAGAAAACTGTTCAAAACTACAAATTTAAAACAAAATCTAACAACTGGTGCTGTATTATACAAGGAATATAATTTATTACAATCAGGAAGGTGAAGCAAAGAATGCATGCATGTATGCATAACCCTACAAATGTGTTTGAAAACAGCCCAGAGGAAAGTGTGAAAGGCTCAAAATTATAGGCAATTTTTAAGCTTTACTCTTGTTTCCAAAGCAATGGATGAAGGTAAAACAGTTCACACCACATTACCTTGACCTGGCCAGGCCTTTTGACACAATCCCCTACTCAGGTGTAGTACAAAAGATGAATAATGTAGGAGCAAACACTTGCATCACTAGGTGGATTGCCAAATTGCTTGCAGGATGCAGGAGATCAAAATAGGGGAAGAGACCAGTCACCAGATGCAGGAGATCAAAACAGGGGAAGAGACCAGTCACCAATAGAGTCCCCCATGGTTCGGTGCTTGGATTTTTTCTGTTTGGCATATACATCTCAAAAGTAAAAGGAAATACCAAAGGGCTTTGGCCGGCTAAGTTTGAGATGACTGCAAGTTAGAAGCAGTTATTGAATCCCCAAATGACTTAACCATCACCAGGAAGGTTTTCCCAAACAATAACTGGTGTCAAAATCATGACAATGCCCTCTTGAGAACTTACCCAATTGTTTGGCATTTGAGAACTTGAGTGTACAGTGACCTAACTTTTGACCAACATGTACCCAGAGTCATAAGAAAGCTTCCTATATTGCACAGCTTATAAACAAATTGATTGTAACTAGATCTAGAGATATTGCTGTCCCTCTTTACAAAGCTCTCATTAGCTCAATCATTTTGTAGAATGCCCGCTTTGGCATGTATCTGTCCAGTTCCATGCAACAACTGGAATACTTTCAGGGATACCTTACTTAAAAGGATACAAGTCCTAAACAATAGGTCTTGCATGGACCACCTCAAAGATTTATTACTATACTTAGTATCCTACAGGGTGCTTAGAGGTGACACGTCTGGCATACAAGGCATACTCTGACCTAATACAGATGGGCCTACTGAACATCAACAAGTCAAATGACATCAGAAATACTCAGTCCAGGTATCTAAACTGAATGTTGTGGAGAGATGGATATATATCACAGAGGCTACCACTGTTCCAGAACAGACTATCCATAAAAATAAAAGCTCATCCGTTCATATTCAAATGCAAATTGGATCTAAGGATGGGTATGGGTAATAGAAAATGTACTCCAGGATTGCCCCTGACTTTCTGCTCCTAAAAACAGAGGTGGCTAACATCACGGCACCCAATCAAATGGAAAATAGGTGCATGACCACCAAATCATAGACCAATGCACTGTACGAACATGTACATAAATGCATAGAACTAGCCATACCCAACATAAGCAAGACACTCTCATCCAAAAAAAGGAAGGCAATCTGGTGGTTCCCTGCCATTAACAAACTCTATAACAGAAGGAAGAAACTGTTGCAGAAAAAAGGTGAAGTCCCAAGACTGGAAAAACTCCTTTATTAGCCTCAACAAAAAGTTGATATCCCTTATCAAAACCTCTAAAGCTAGCTATGAAGGTAGAATTGTGGCAGACACTAAAAACAACCACAAAGCCTTCTACAGTTATATCAAGAATCTCCACGACAATACCCAGATTTGCTCTGCGTTACTGCACAATGGCACCTCCTATACTGAGCCAACAGATATTGCCAACATCCTGGCCAACAGATCCAGTGCCAACTTTACCCCCCTCCCCCAAGGACCAATCACAATACCGGTAGAATGCCAGGCACCCAGCATTACTGCAGCACAGGTTAAAGCTGCATTGTCCAAGGCCAAGAATACAGCTTCCATGGGACCCAACAATATCCCTGGCTGTGTTCTACATGAACTACAAAGTGAACTGGCACCACACATGTGTGTCCTGTTCATTCACAGCCTCACCTCAGGCTTTGTCCCTACAGAATGGTACACTGCTACAGTCATCCCTCTCCATAAAGGGGGAGCGACTACAGACCCTGGAAATTATCGCCCCATTAGCCTGATGAGTCTGATATGTAAAGCTATGGAGTGCACCATCATGGACCTAATTAACAAGGATATAGGGAGTCTCCAAACTCTGGATCCAATGCAATTTGGTTTAGTGAAAGGTAGATCATGTCTGTACAACCTGGTTGACTTTTTTGTCAGTCACCAGAGCTGTGGATGAGGGCAAGGCAGTTCATACAGCCGACCTCAATCTGGCCAAGGCCTTTGATACCATTCCCCACTCAGGAATTACTGATAGACTCACCAAACTAGGCATCAACCCCTATATCACTAGGTGGGTTGCAAATTGTCTCACAGATAGAACTCACAGTGTGAAAGTAGCAGACTCCAAGTTAGACTGCCGACCAGTCATGAGTGAAGTCCCACAGGGATTGGTCTTGGGTCCTCTCCTGTTTGGCATCTACTTCTCAGAAGTCCAGGCCAACATGGAGGGATTCTGGCTGACCAAATTCGTTGACAATTGTAAGTTGGGAGCCATTATTAATTCCCCAAGTGATGTAGACATCCTACAAAAAGGCCTCATTGAGACCAATGACTGGTGTTGAAACCATGGCCTTAAGTTTAATACCACAAAATGCGACGTCATTCCCTTTGGTAAAAACTCATTTCCCACTAATTATCATATTGATGGCAGCCCACTGAACACTGAAGGCATTATAAGAGATCTGGGGACACAGATTGACAGCAACCTCTCCTTTGACCACCACATTGCCACTTTGGTCAGAAAGTCCTTCCATGTGGCACATCTCATTACTAAGGATTTTGCATCCAGGAAGAAAGAGTACATAATCAGAGAGGGCATTTACAACCTGTTCTTTAGAGATACAAAGTATGGGACAGGTAGTACAGACATCATGGGGTACGTGTGGTGGAGACAGGAGAATAAAGTATTCCCAGAACTTGTCGGCTAACAGGTTAACTATGTTCAGAGGCTCAGTATATGTGGTATCATTAACTACCAGTTTGGCACAAATCTTGGCCTTTCCTTTTAGGTTATGGATGTAACTAAAGAGCGCCGTATGGCTGTCCTTAGTTGAAGAAGCAAATCTGGATTTGTAGTTTGCTTTGGAAGACTTCACAAGAAGTCTTATTTGCTTGTTTAAGCGGAGGAGGGAGTGCTTCCAGTTTAGAGCTTGCTCCCTCTACTCTTAGAATGCAATTTCTTCCTCTTATTGTAAAGCCTATTAAGGACAGTTGTTTACCAGGCAGATTTGCTCTTCCTTGTTGAGCTTGTTTTGGTCTTATCAGGTACGGCTGTGTCAATGGTTATACAGGTGTTTGTATAAAGAACTGGCGTAGAACTTGGTATAGCTGCCACTTCCATCTGAATGGGGGAGGTGCAGTGAGGCTATTTATACCATCCTGCAAGAGGTTACAATCTGCCTTGGAGAATATTTTTAGTTTAGTTGCTTGAAGTAGGGTGAAAAACAAAAATTTCACAAAAAACACATAAATGTAAGCAATAACAGACCAACTCAGGCTAATTACATAAAAAGTAATACATAAATAAACTGTGTATATGCATTGTCGTGAACAAGCACAGTGCAATGTACAATTAAGTAGAATGTAATGTACAATATATGCATTAATTTGTAAAGTGGGCAACTTTTCAGAGAATCTTGAGAGTGTAGAAGAGACTTGGAAAAGAGGAAGGTTAAGTACCAAGTCCTGTGTTAAAGCAGGAGCATTTGGCTTAGTTGAAGAAATACTTTCTGAGTTGTATTCTAAATTTGGAATAAGTGTTGACTTACCTCAATGTCAATGCAGTGAGCTTGCCAAGGAGTTAGTGCCTGAGAGGATAAAGCACGTGCAGTGCTGTGGGGTTTGGTTCTAGGGGTAATGAGAGTTGGTGTGGCTTATGAGTAGTGTCTCAGGTTGGATGACAATTTTTTTGTGAAATCTAGCTGCAAGGAGAGCAAATTTGGAGAGTTGGAATCCTAACATTAGGTTAGATCTTTGCTTTATGGGTAGCCATTTGGCTTTTTCTAGGGTGATACCATGATGCTTACAGAGAGATGAGCGTGTAATGAATCAGCAGATGGTACTAGGTGATGCTAGAGATAGTCTGGAGTGTGGCAGTGTTTTTCTTGAAAGCAAAAGCAAGAACTGGGAGTTCTTGGGAAAGAAAAACTCTTTTGGGCTGCTCTGGCTGGTTGGAATAGAAAAAAGGAGATTTTTTTGTCCAGAAGAGGAAGGAATTTATTTTGGCACTCACTTTGTCTATGTGGAAATGGAAGTTTAGTGACTGATCAAGCCATAGTCCTAGTTATTTGAAGGTGAGGTTGTCTCTAATGAATGGTTGTAAAGGTTTCAGATGCTTAATAAATTTTCTGTTAAGTTCCAAACAACGTAGTTAAAGTCTTGGTGGAGGTTGAGAAGTAGTTTATGGTTTATGAGCTATTGGTGGAGCTCATGCAACTCTGACTGGAGTTAGCAATGTATATTGTTTCTCCCATTTTAAATTTCTCCAAGTCTTTTGGGTTTCTAATACCATGACAGGAATGGACCTCATTCTAAGTCAAAGTATGATTAAAGTTCATGAAATTAGTATTGTTTCACTCTTTGATGTTAGACAAAAGTTCTCTTCGCAGCACCCGCAACGTGCCCAGTAATGACTCCTTCTACAATGCTCAATAATGACTCCTTCTGCAAATATATTGCTGTGTGGGTGACCTGATGAGCAAAGAAGTCATCAGCATACAGGATAAGTGGAAGATGAAGAGGTCACAAAGTAGCTTGTTAATGAATATGGGAAAGATAAGGGAGCATAAATGAATCCTTGTGGTTCACCTTTGGTAATAGGTGCAGATTCTAATTGGGAGGATCCTTTTTTAACTGCAAAGTGTCCATCACTGAGGAAGTTCTTTAAACCAGGGAGTTGTGTCTGTACTGATACCAACTTCCGTTAGTTTGTTTTAGAGAAGAAAGTGGTCAATGCGGTCAGATATCTTTGTGAGGTCCATAAATAGTGCAGCTGAAAGGAGGCTACTATCAGAGTTTAGTTACTTATTTTTACTTGTATGCATAGTATCTGTATAGAAAAAGTGTAGTACCAACTGTTATATACATTTATATTGCATAGTATGTGATATGTTATCTGAAACTGAAGGCATCTGAAAAAGGAGTTGGATAGTTTTGCTCAAAAGAAAAACGTATGTAAGGTCAGAATTATGAAGCCCGATAAAGGTGGTGGGCTTGTATTTATGGACAAAAATTTGTATGTACAGAATATGCTAACATATTTAGATAGTGATATGAATGAAGTTAATACTGTCTATAAAAATATTAATAGGAATTTAAATGATTAGTTCCTTGAAGGGAGTATTAATATAGATACCCTCCATTATTTACCTATGGCAGCACCTACTACACCAGTTTTATTTGGGTCCCCCAAAATACATAAGAACCTCCACAACCCACCATTTAGACCAATTGTGGATGGAAGAAGATCAATAACTTATTCATGTGCTAAATTTGTAGATAGTAAACTAAAACCTATTATTAGGAGTGAGAAGCAGATTTGCCATGATTCATGGAGTTTTTTTGAGGGCATTAATAAGTTAGAATATAATGAAAACCATATATTTCTTACAGTGTATATAAAAGATTTATACACTGTAATACCACAAAAGTTGGGAGTAGAATGGGTTTGGGATTTCTTAACCATGAAAGTTATGGAAGATGGTGAAATAAACGTAATAGAAACCCTACTGGATTTTATTTTATCCAATAACTTCACGCTATTTAATGGCGAATTCTACAAACAAAAGACAGTTGCCATATGATCACCTTGCGGGGGCAGCTTCACAAATTGTGTGATGGCATATTGGGAGAGGGAGCTCCTGTTTAATAATAGCCTTTTCCAGCAGTGTGTGGTATGGTATACAAGATACCAAGATGATATGTTTTTCATTTGGAAAGGGGGTGTTGACACAATAGAACCCTTCATAGAAGTTATTACAAATCTCACTAGTTTTCTGGAATTCGCATTTCAGTTTGGGACAGAGTCCATCAACTTATTAGATGTGCAGTTGTCCAAGGATAGGTTCAACAACAGGTATAGAACCATTATGTATAGGAAACCTACCTATTCAAACGCGTTCCAGCACTTCTCGAGCAGCCACTCCTTTCATCGGAAAAAAGCAGTGATGACAAGACAATTGGCGAGAGCTGCTAGGATAGTTTCCTCTGATATAGATTTTCTTGCAGAATGTGATTTACTAAAAAGTATGTTTCTAAGGAGGGGGTGTCCGGAATATCTTTTCGAACAAATCCACTTTTAAACGCATATTACAAAAAGGCTACATAGAAGTACAGTACTCTAATACCATAGGAAGAGAGAGAAAATAGCCAGAATATGTCATTTAATATGGGACACATATTTATGACGACTTTCTCCATGGATGCTAAAGAGATAAAAACATTCTAGTCCAAGAACTGGGCCCTTATTTCTGAAGATACTAGTATTAGTAAAAAAATTAGAGGGTCCACCACATATAACGTATAGAAGGGGCCCCAATCTTAAATGTCTTTTGGAAACACGAAAGGTGACATATAATGGGAATTATGGCATGCGTAAATGTGGTCGATGATAACAATGCCAGTTCATTAAGATGGGCAAAAAGTTTACCATCAGAGATAAGTCTTACTTAGTAAAAGGTAAATTTAATTGCGAATCTAGGGGGGTTATTTATGTAGCACTGTGTCAGCAATGTCAATCATATTATATAGGCAAAACAGAAAGACAACTGAAACAAAGAATCTATGAGCACCAATACAATATAAATAAAAAAGTAACTACAAATGCCTTAGCTAAACATAGCATAGAAAACCCCTCTCATAATTTCCTTTTCACGGTTGTTCATCAGGTAGCAAAGAATCCCAGAGGAAGCCTCGTGGGAATTGAAACTAGAAGAGAGTGAACTTATGTGACAGATTCGTACATATGCATATATACCACCTGGCCTTATGCTTCAATTAAATGTATTTTAAAATTAAAAGCATTAAATAAGTGAAATATAATATATTATTATGATTTTAACATAAATATATAAAATATAGGCTAAATTAAAAATAGAGTTTCTTCATGGTCATCTATTTATAACAAATGTAAAGCCTTCTTAATATATTAGTTGATATTACAAGTTTTACTAATGTTTTTATACATTTGTGTGTCTAACAGGGTTGTGTTCCAACATTTTTATTTTGTTTCTTATAAATGTGTGTTTCTAATGATATGTCTTTAAATAATTTAAATAATTGATCTATGATTGTATAAGTACTAATGTATTTTGGCTAATTTGATATCTGAAGAAGTCTAAGCATTATTTTGGATGAAAGCACTTACATTAAAGTCTGTTGGAATCTACATTAAAGTCTGTTGGAATCTGCAGCTTGTTTGTTTTTTTGTTTTCACTAGTTCTGCTCATGTGTTGCTCCTTTCTCTTTCCTAAGCTACATGAACTTTAAAGTAAGAAAAATAAAGTGAAGTGAGGTGGGAGAAAAGCACCGCATGGTCAGCACAGTGGGGATTACCCTCTGTACAAATGCTTGTGTGTGTGTGTGTGTGTGTGTGTGTGTGTGTGTGTGTGTGTGTGTGTGTGTGTGTATGCATGTGTGTGTGTTTGCCAGACTTACTATTTCTGGCAGGTGGGATTTACCTTCTGCTTCACATTTCATGCTTCAGCATCCTCACGTGTCTAAATGGCACTGCATTCTTATATCTTCTTTAGCAGTAAAACGGTTCTACCTCTCCATAACCCCAGCAAGGTTGCCAGCCCTTAGACAGGTTCAGATTTAACAAGGAAATGTGAAGAGGGTGTTCATCAAATGATCTGCCATAATCAGTTGCAAGGGTAGGGTTTTCTACTCAGTGTTATAGACTTATCCCCTCTATGCTGGAATTACAATTGTAAGGCCACCTAAAATGATGAGAGGTATATGACAGCAACTTCACCCAAGTGCAAGAGCAAGATTTTCCACTCCCGTTCCATAAGACCAGCCCCCAGGCTTGACACAGCTGCTGTTTTGGGACTCTGGTCTCTACCGGAGGCAAAGCAATGGCTTTGCCCACTCATTCACATTATCCTAATCTCTGCCTCAAAAAACAAGTGAGCATGTCCCTCCCCATCATCATCATACATTTAAGCTGATAATTGAAGTTGTGTCAGCTGACACACAGCCAGGGTTTCATCTATCTATTCTACAGCTGTGGCTTACCTTTTGTGCTTTGTTGTATGATTCATTTGCTTGATTGATCTATCGCTGTGAGTACAGTAACACAAGGATTTGTGTATAAAAGCTCTAATTAATTTTCCACTTTTGCTAGCTTGCTGTTTGTTTAAGGCATGTGGTCTCAAGGCCATTTACTGGATGTGATTCATGTGTCACATCAAAGATTTGACTTCTCAGTTGACTTCTCAGTTCATTGAAAACTTTTATTTTGATAGCTTTCAACATTAAGTCCTGGTTGTAGGTTATTTTCTCAGGAACCCTCCAAAAAAAAAAAAAAAAAACACAGGAATGAATTTCTTTCCTTGATGATTTTTGCTGAGGATATTCTTTCATTGCTACTTCTTTTATTAAGTGTATTTCCAAGTCAATGCATTATCGAAGTAATCTGTGGTAAATATGTTCCTCTCAATGCATGTGCTGATAATAGTTCATATTATAATCATACTTCTGTGTAGTAAGTAACATCTTCTTCAATACTTGAAGTGCCTTATACACAGGCTTTCTGAATATGCTTTGCAAGATTTAGTAGTATTTTTCTACTTGAGTGTCTTTACCATAAATGTACTTATACAATTTAACTCTTTCATACACTATTGCAATGTTCCTTTTCTTTCACAGCTGTGTATTTGGTACATCTGTACATACTCTTGATTATGCTGACCTATGGACAACTGTCCCATTCTTTTGCATGATCATAGATTATGCATCATGGTACTGTTGGTCAACAGGGTGGGGCGGAAATTGGGCTACTGTTGGCCGAAGGAGGAGAAGAGGGGGAAGGCATGCCCGAAGGCAGGTAAAGGCTAGGACTATGATAGTGAGGGTTGAAACTTTGAATGTTGGCAGTATGACTGGTATAGGGAGAGAGCTAGATGATATGATGGACTGAAGAAGGTTGGTATATTGTGTGTGCAAGAGAACAGATGGAAGGGGAGCAAGGCTAGGTGTATTGGAGGCAGGTTCAAATTGTTTTATCATGGTTTGGATGAGAGGAGAAATGGCATAGGCATTATCCTGATGGAACAGTATGCTAAAAGTGCTTTGGAGGTGAAAAGAGTGTTGGATAGAGTGATGTTTATGAAGCTGGAAATTGATGGTGTAATGATGAATGTTGTTAGTGCATTTGCTCCACAAGTTGGGTGTGCGATGGATGATTTTGGAGTGAGTTGGATGAAGTGCTGATGACTGTACCCAAGGGTGAAAGACTGGTGATTTCAGCAAATTTCAATGGGCATATTGGTGAAGGGAACAGAGGGGATGAGGAAGTGATGGGTCGGTATGGTGTTAAGCAAAGGAATGCAGAAGGTCAGATGGTAGTGGATTTTGTGAAAAGGATGGACATGGCTGTGATGAATACGTATTTATACAAGAGGGAGGAGCATAGGGTGGCATACAAGAGTGGAGGAAGATGCACACAGGTGGATTATATCTTATGTAGAAGGGCCAGTCTGAAGGAGATTGGAGACTGTAAAGTGGTGGCAGGGGAAAGTGTAGTTAGGCAGCATAGGATGGTGGTTTGTAGGATGACATTGGTGATCAAGAAGAGGAGGATGAGTGTGAGGGCATCACCAAGGATCAAATGGTGGAAATTGAAAAAGGGTAATTGTGAGGTGATGTTCAGGGAAGAGTTAAGACAGGCAATGGGTGGCAGTGAAGAGTTACCAAATAGCTGGGTAACTACAGCAGAGCTAGTAAGAGAGATGGCTAGAAAGGTGCTTGGTGTGACATCTGGAAAGAGGAAGGAGGACAAGGAGACCTGGTGGTGGAATGAAGAAGCACAGGAGAGCATACAGAGAAAGAGGTTGGTGAAGAAGAAGTGGGATTATCAAAGAGATGAAGAAAGTAGACAAGAGTATAAGGAGATGAGGTGCATGGCAAAGAGAGAGGTGGTGAAGGCTAAGGATAAGGTGTATGAAGAGTTGCATGAAAGGTTAGACACTAAGGAGGGAGAAAAGGACCTGTACCGATTGGCTAGACAGAGCAACCGAGCTAGGAAAGATGTGCAGCAGGTAAGGGTGATAAAGGATAATGAGGGAAACATATTCACAAGCTTGCTACAGATTCCCCACCATACCCCAAGATTCTCACTACACTTTTCTAAACATACTGTAAAATATTAAGATAGAACCAAACACCCTAATACTGGGTGATTTAACTACCCTGCCATTAACTGGGAAAACTACTCATGTACCAACACCTTTGCCCAACGGTTCTTGGAATTCATAAATTCCAATGCCCTGGATCAAGTAATCCATAGTCCCACCAGGGGCTCCAATATCCTAGACCTGGTCATTACCAACATGGGAAATCGATGCTCCACACCTATGGTCTGACCATAAGCTAATCACCCTTAATATCGACATCCCACCCCCACCCCCCAGTAAGGAAACCTCCATAAAAAACTTCTCCAAAGCCAACTTCATGCTACTCAAGTCAGAAGTGACAAACTTCATGACACCCATGCAGACGGGTGCTGAAAGTTCAACTGCTGAATCCTACACTAAGGCACTGTACGAGCACATCCACTCATGCATAAATCGTGCCATCCCAAATAGAACCAAGATGGTCTCATCCAAAAAAAAGAAGCCAATCTGATGGTCCCCTGCCATAAACAAACTTTAGAACAAAAGGAAGAAAACTGTTGCAGAAAAGAGGAAAATCCCAGGATGCAAAAAACTTCCTTACCAGTCTCAGTAAGAAACTGAGATCCCTCATAAAATCCTCCAAAGCTAGTTACGAAAATAAAATTGCCAAAGATTCCAAAGACAACAACAAGGCATTCTATAACTATGTCGAGAATCTAAATGGCAATGCTCAGATCTGCTCTGAGCTAAAACAGAATGGCATTAAATATACTGATCCCAAGGATATTGCCAATATCCTGGCAGATCGATTCAGTGCCAACTTCATGCCCCTTTCACCCCTTAAATGGCCCATCTCAATACCAGAAGATTGCCAAATTCCGGTAATAACGGCCACACAGGTAAAAAATGCACTCTCCAAAGCTAAGAATACAGCATCCATGGGACCAGATAACATCCCAGGCTGTGTACTACATGAACTACAATATGAACTGGCACCTCACCTAAGTGTCATGTTTAATCATAGCCTCACCTCAGGTTTCATGCCCACTGAGTGGCACACAGCTACAGTTATCCCACTCCACAAGGGGGGATCCACCTTGGATCCCGGAAACTACCATCCCATCAGTCTGACAAGCCTTATCTGCAAGGCCATGGAGCGTATTATCATGGAACTTATAAACAAAGACATTGGCAACCTTCAAACACTGGACCCCACCCAGTTTGGGTTCGTGAAGGGCCAATCTTGTCTCCTGAACTTGATTGACTTCTTTGAATCAGTCTCCAGAGCCATGGACAAGGGTAAGATGGTCCACACAGCCTATCTAGACCTTGCCAAGGCCTTTGACACCATCCCCCACTCTGGAATCATAGATAAACTTACTAATCTGGGCATTAATCCCTACGTCACCCAGTGGGTTGCTAACTGGCTTACTGATAGAACCCACACTGTAAAAGTAGCTGACTCCAAATCCAGCTCCAGACAAGTGACAAGTGGAGTACCTCAGGGTTCAGTCCTGGGACCACTCTTGTTTGGCATCTACTTCTCTGAAGTACAGGCCAACACTAAGGGACTCTGGATAACAAAGTTTGCAGATGACTGCAAACTGGGAGCCATTATTGAATCCCCAAATGATGTGGATACTCTACAAAAGGGCCTTACAGAAACAGATGCTTGGTGCCAGAGCCATGGGCTCAAGCTAAATGCCAAGAAATGTATAGTTATCCCCTTTGGGAAAAAACATGTATCCGTGAATTACCATACAGGTGGCAGTACACTAAACACTGAAAGTTTGATAAGAGACTTAGGGACACAGGTGGACAGTGGTCTCACCTTCGATAACCACATAGCCAAAACAGTCAGGAAATCCTTCTATGTGGCACACCTCATCACTAAGGGCTTTTCATCCAGAAAAAAGGAGGTCATTGTCCCACTGTACTCATCCCTCATTAGACCCATTATAGAATACAATGCCCCATTTGGTATGTACCTCTCAAGACATCTGCAACAACTGGAAAGGCCACAGAAATACCTCACTAAAAGAATCACAGGCCTAAAGCAGATGCCCTACGCTGACCGCCTTAAAAAACGCCAGCTATACTCTGTCGCATATCGTCTACTCAGAGGCGATCTTTGCTTAACATACAAGGCCATGTCAAACCCAGAGCTGTTGGACATGCTACACTTAAAGAAATCCCAATCCCTCAGAGCCACATGCTCCAGGGATCTAAACCTTGTCATCACAATAAACAAAACATGCTGGAGGGATAGGTTCCTGACCCAGAGACTCCCCAGACTCTGGAATAGATTGCCCATACATGTCAAGCAGAGTGCCTCTTTGGTCCTCTTCAAAAGGAACATTGACGATTGGATGGGTGAAAGGAAATTCACCCTGGGGATCACGTCAGTCACCCTGCTAGACAGGGGTCCGGGGAAGTAAATAGTGTGGGAAGAAATCGCCAGGGAATTGTTATGTCTAGGCTTGTATAGGCCCTAGGGCTGATAGCCTAGTACCTACCTATGAACCTATGAACTTATGAGAGTGTGTTGAGCAGATGGAAAGAGTAATTTGAGGGGTTGGTGAATGAAGAGAATGAGAGGGAGAGAAGGTTGGATGATGTGCGGATAGTGAATCATGAAATGCAGTGGATTAGCAAGGAGGGAGTAAGGATCGCTATGAAGAGGATGAAGAACGGAAAGGCTGTTGGTCCAGATGACATACCTGTGGAAGCATGGAGGTGTTTAGGTGAAATGCCAGTGGAGTTTTTATCTAGATTGTTTAATGAAATCTTGGAAAGTGAGAGGATGCCTGATGAATGGAGAAAAAGTGCTTTGGCACCGATTTTTAAGAATAAGGGTGATGTGCAGAGCAGTAGTAACTACAGAGGGATTAAACTGATCAGTCACAGCATGAAGTTATGGGAAAGAGTAGTGGAAGCTAAGTTAAGAAGGGAGGTGATGATTAGTGATCAGCAGTATGGTTTCATGCCAGGAAAGAGCACTACAGATGCGATGTTTGCTCTGAGAGTGTTGATGGAGAACTACAGAGGTCAGAAGGAGTTGCATTGTGACAGGGTGCCTAGAGAGGAGTTGTGTATTATATGAGGAAGTCGGGAGTGTCAGAGAAGTTTGTAAGAGTGGTACAGGATATGTATGAGGGTAGTGTGACAGTGGTGAGGTCTGCAGTGGAAGTGACGGATGCATTTAAGGTTTAGGTGGGATTACATCAAGGATCAGTTCTGAGCCCTTTCTTATTTGCAATGGTGATGGACAGGTTGACAGATGAGTTCAGATAGGAATCCCCGTGGACTATGATGTTTGCAGATGACATTGTGATCTGTAGTGAGAGTAGGAAACAGGTGGAGGAGACCCTGGAGAGGTGGAGATATGCTCTAGAGAGAAGAGGAATGAAGGTCATCAGGACTAAGACAGAATATATGTGTGTGAATGAGAGGGAGGATAGAGGAATGGTGAGGATGCAGGGAGCAGAGGTGGCGAAGGTGGATGAGTTTAAGTACTTGGGATCAACAGTTCAGAGTAATGGTGAGTGTGGAAGAGAGGTGAAGAAGAGAGTACAGGCAAGATGGAGTAGGTGGAGAAGAGTGTCAGGAGTGATTTGTGACAGATGAGTACTAGTAAGAGTGAAAGGGAAGGTCTACAAGAGGGTAGTGAGACTAGCTATGTTATATGGGTTGGAGACAGTGGCACTGACAAAATGCAGCAGTCAGAGCTTGACGTGGCAGAGTTGAAGATGTTAAGATTTGATCTGGGTGTGATGAGGATGGACAGGATTAGGAATAAGTATATTAGAGGGTCAGCCCACGTTGGAAGGTTTGGAGACAAAGTCAGAGAGGCAAGATTATGTTGGTTTGGACATGTGCTGAGGAGGGATGCAGAGTATATTGGGAAAAAGATGCTAAGGATGAAGCTGCCAGGTAACAGGAAAAGAGGAAGGCCTAAGATAAGGTTTATGGATGTGGTGAGAGAGTACATACAGGTGGTTGGTGTGACAGAGCAAGATGCAGAGGACAGGAAGAAATGGAAACAGTTGATCTGCTGTGGTGACCGCTAACGGGAGCAGCCAAAAGAAGAAGAAGAAGAAGTTACTAGCATCCATTTGCAACACAACACATTAATTCACATTGTTGTATATTAATACTGTTGTATGTGAACCTTTTTCTTCTGCATTTCAAAACTGTTTCCTCTTCATATCACCTTTTAGGGATGCATCTGTTTTGGCCATTTTTGCCTTAGCCACCTGATGACCATAAGCCCCCTTCCAATCAATTGACCCATTTGCACCCCATCACAAGGGGGGAAAGAATCAGCTGGGAGAGGCCATTATGAAGGTAACTATCAGTGGCAGTTTAGCTTTTATTAGATTGTGCTGTACTCCCCTGCGCATATTTAACAAAGGGCTGATAGCAGCGTTCTGCAAAATGCTTAATGCAGAAACTGTGCCCTCACTTTCCCAAGGGATGTTCCCTGCAAGCAACTCCATTCCTCCACAAGAAACATTAATTGTAGTCTTGCCAAATCT
Source organism: Protopterus annectens (assembly GCF_019279795.1). Classification (NCBI taxonomy): domain Eukaryota; kingdom Metazoa; phylum Chordata; order Ceratodontiformes; family Protopteridae; genus Protopterus; species Protopterus annectens. Next base: position 442,735,708 of record NC_056725.1, on the reverse strand, counting down.
CTACCAAGCAAATTGTGCCATCTCTTTATGTCCCAGAGTATGATCATCCCAGCCTACCCCCTAGTAAAGGACAGCAGGTCATTCTTCTTCTGCAGTCCTTCCCCTCAATACTTGGCTGTTTCAATACCAGGGCTGCTAATAAAACTCTGATCCACGTGATCGCACTAAGACCTCTATCACTGCAATGGAAAGGGTCAGGATTTTCAGATTATAGCTTAATCTAATTGTTTTCTTATAGGCATAGTTGACTAAGATGTATTAGGTATAATCTTTACTAGATAATGCATGGTTCACAGAAACCTCTATAGTCATTACTTGTCTTCTAGTATTGGGATTTAATGTTCTCATTATTTTTACAACAGATTTTAGTCCTCATGATTTTAGAATATGACTCATATAGTGTACATTTGTCAATCCTATTTTGTATTTTGCCTTATATAGCTTGAAAGTATGCTGTCTTACTCAATTTAGTAACTATGCCAGTCTTTACTCATGCCCTCTTCATGATTGATTCTATAATAGCAGATCACCAGTTATGTTTTCAACACCTTTTACCTGAGGAACAGCTATTTTGAACCCACCGCACACTGATGAAGAACTAATAAGTAGTCGTCTAAAGAAGCTATATCTTCTTAATAGCATATTACATGTATACAGCTTGGACCTTATAGTATCCATATTTATCTGCAAAAAAACTCTAGTATGTTTCTAATATTGAAAACAACTTAGCATTTGCTATTCTGGAGACCAAGTCTTCAAGTGTAAGCAATGGGTACTGTTGTCTTTTTATCATGCAAGTCTGAACTTGCTTAAGAGTTCAAATGAAAATTTTAATTTTCTGTGCAGTGACCTGTTGTTCCCCAGTCCTGTTTGGTCTAATTGCTTCTTAGTGATGCTTAGGTTTTCTTTTTTCTTTAGTAACTTTTCATTTCTACTCCTGAGGACTGGATGTATTTTCCTGAGATAATGTACCACTGATACTGTATTAGATTTTTTTTCTTTAGGATATTTCTCTAGTAAACTTCCTATGCCTGTAAACAAATCATCATAATTATATATAGTATCATTGTCCCACACAGTATCTGAAATGCCTCTGTAACTCTTCTCTTCATTTCTTGCACATGCAGTCTTTTGCCTTCATGTTATGAATTTATTTTATCATTCTTAGCTTCTCACAAATGAATCAAAAATAAGAATTAACCTCATGTACTAGATCTTGAAAAATGATTTTTATAACCGTTATGTTTAAGTATCATCCATCCTTAACCTAGTACTGCTAACTTATGACCAGAGTAAGTTTACAGCGTAGACATAACTCTATGTTCAGAAGTTTATAATTCCAACTTTTTTGACAAAATTTTATATTCTGCACATGTGCCTTGTTCAGAACTTTATATCCTGCCAATTAATTGATAATATTTATTTCCAAGAATCTGAAAGGCACTGTTATTTTAGTGATTCAAATGCCTCCAAAGCATTTTCACTTTTCACTATAGCAAGACTTTTCACATTGACATCACTAAGCAACAGCCCATCTTCCTGTTTCTGTTTGGTAGTATATATTCTTTAAAAAATATTTATTTTGTTTTTATTTGTCTTAGAAAAATGTCCTTTTCTAACATAGAGTCTGTAAAACTGATTATGTGCAGGACAGGTTCACCTTTCTTGCTATTTGAGTATTGAGAGTTGAGAATTTTGAAAATTTGATCTGCTCTGATATTTATCAGTATAATTGAGATCTTAAAAGACAACAGTTTATAGACAATTTAACTATAAAAGACAGGGAATGTTTAGTAGATATTATGAATAATAAAAATATTAGAATAATGAAACCAGATAGGGGGGGTGTTATACAACACAACAGATTATGTAAATGAGATTCAAAATATATTGATTGATACAGGAAATTATGAAATTACATCTATTAATGAAATAAACATTAGTTACAGGAAAATAGATTTAGCCTTAGATGAGTATTTATTGGATCAGAGGATAACAGAAGATACTCATGAATTTATGAAGGTAGAATTTCCCACTCTTGCAACCATAATAGGCATACCAAAGGTCCACAAAGATATTATTAAACCTCCTTTTCGCCCTATAATTTCTGGAAGCAAGTTCAAAACGTTCAATATAGGAGTAGTGATAGATCACTGGGTTAACCTATATACAGGAATATAGCGCATCTTATAAAAGACTCATGGGTTTTTCTCTCACAACTTACATCAGATAAATGGGAAGAGAAGTTAACATATATAACGATTGATGTGGTTGACTTATTCTCGTGTATCCCTAAAGAACAAGGACTTGACTACTTTTGTAACAGTCTCAGAAAACTTTCGAATCTGGGATGGGATAGAATTAATTTAATAATGGACATGATGGATATAGTGTTGAGCAATAATTTTATATATTATGAGGGCAAATATTATAAACAAATTAGAGGAGTGGCAATGGGAGCATCATGTGCCCCAATTTTTGCCAATATGGTTATGCTAGAGTGGGAGAATACATGTTTATTTAACTGTAAATACTATCAATACATATCTTATTATACGAGGTTCCTGGATGATATGTTTATTTTATGGAGGGGTCCAGTGAATATGATAGATGAATTTCTAGAATATTTGAATAATACCAGTGATTTTTTGAAATTCACTTATAGTGTCAGTCAAGATGGAATATCCTATTTAGACACTTGTATAAGCCACACAGAACATGGTTTTCAATCCGAGATTCATAGAAAGAAAACATTTTCAAACGGGTATATGGAGTATTCTAGTCAACACCCTAGACATGTGTTAAAAAATATTTACAAGGGGCAATGTATCCGAGTAGCTAGAATGTCATCAAATTATGAAACTATGACCAAAGAAATAGAACTCATTAAATCTATGTTCCTCAATAGAGGTTATCCAGAAGCCTTATTAAATGATGTTTCTACATTTGTTATGAATGAATGGAGTAAAAAATATGTTCCCATATTAGGAATAGGACAGGATATAGATTATGTGGGTAGTAAAACCCGGACTAATGTACCAATGGGTAAAGTATGTATTTTAACATATTCCACTTATGTAAATGAAATTATAACAATAATAAATAGATATTGGAGGAACCTTACATTAGCTGATGAAATCAAACAAGTTTTGGGTGATAAACCAAGATTGTATTTAAGATGGGTATGAATATTAAGAGATTAATACAATCAGGAAAGAAAGAAAAAGATATTTATAAGGCTAGGAGAGCTACTACCATATGCGGAATGTGTAGCCAATGTCATTTAATTAATGAAAGTGAAGGTATAAAATTGCAGAATGTAAATAGGACATATATTAAATTTAAGAAAGGAAATTGTAATTCCAAGAACGTAATTTATTTAGCTGTATGTTCCTCATGCCCCGCTTATTATATTGGCAAAACTGAGAGGCAATTCAAAAAGAGAACTTATGATCATGTATATAGAATTAGGGCTCATGATACAAAAAATGCCTTATATAGACATATAGAGAAGAATGGTATCCACCATAAGTTTAGTTTTGCCATTATAGATCAAGTGTTATTGGATAATAGGGGAGGTAATTTTAGAGCAACATTAAGTAAAAAATAAAGCATCTGGCAGGTTTTGATAGATGCTGCAAAAGAACCAGGTATCAATGAATTCATTTCTATAAAACCTTTTTAAATGTTGCGTTGATTTTTTAAAAAAAATTTTTATGAAAGGTTGTGTTGTATTACTTGAATTTTGCTTATAAGTATTCAATTTAGTATGTGCTTTAGATGCGTCATTAGAATGTGTTTACATATCTTCATAATATTTTATAGTATTTTATCTATATTAATTAATGTTGTACATAGAAGTATTTTATATTGTAGTTAGGATAGATTTAGTTATTTATTGTGGTTTTAATAAATATGTACTGGCACTTTAAAAGAAATTCAGCACTCGTAATGGCGCCAAAAAGTTTTTAAAATACGGAGCGTTGAGTAAATCAGCTGTTCTGAAGAAGTTTGCAGATAGCAAATGAAAGCACTTAACAGTTACATTGTAAATTAGAGTGCTACAGCTTTGGATTTATTTGTGAGCTTCATTAAATATTTTTGTGGAATTACATCCTCCTTGCCTTATTCGAGTATTGCCTGCACTCTGATTCTTAGAGCTAGCTGTGACGGTGAGGTCAACCATCTTGATTTTACATTCTGGTGTAGTCATTCGTTATTTGGCTAATTTTTGATACAGGTAAAATAGAAACATTTAATTCAGTACTGGTGGTGGGGTTGAAGCATTCAATCTCAGTTGCCATAATAGCTCCAAACATTCTAAATTATTTTCCCACACACCTCTTGCATCTGCTATGACTGAATCTATTATGTTGTTGTCTTTTGGCTTTTCCCAGTTAGGGGTCGCCACAGCGGAACTCCGGTCCGCTAATGATTGGCAGTAGATTTTCATGAATGCTGAGGTGCCTGCTCAACGTTCAACTTTCAGCGAAGGCATGCCCATTTACGCATGCCTTTGGAATGCCCACCCAACTGCTGGGAGGACATGCAGACTCCACACAGAAGAGATCTATAATACAAAACAGAAATCTTTTAAAATTATTACAAGTAGTTCAGTGCTTGTAAAGTGCATTATTATTTCTCTTGTTTTTAATATCATAATCCATCCATTCATCCATCCATCTATCCACAACTCCTTTCACCATCTTAGCACATGGGGTCGGGGTGTCACTTAAATAGTGACAATAATCTAGAGCCAAGGTTTGCACTACTGGGTGGCTAGCCATGTCACGGCAATATCATAATAATGTTCATAAATTCTTTTATGTAGGTCTCTGTACATTTTATCTAAGTAAAATGAAGAACAGTTGGAACATGTGGCTAAGTACACTACTCCCTTAGTGTAACAATTCCCACTTTTGGTATAATTTCCACTCCACTTGGGCTCCCAAGTAAGTGTCTATTTCCTGTTAAAATATATTTACATTGGAAACAACATCCACAAGGTTGTGTTCCATAATTCTCTGTCTGATTATTAGAGGTATATCTTATATTGTTGTTAAGTAGTTTCTTAATATTCCTCATAGGATCATAGGAGGTTACCCAGAGGTCATTTCAAGCCTAGCCATTTCATCCCAATGTAATACGATAAATACTCTAGTCAATATCCAGGATTGTATTTATTTATGACTGCCCATGTCCAGGAGGGTTATGGGCGCTATCCCCACTAAGAATTTATGGTGTCCCAACCACTCGTCCAGGATCTCTTTGAAGGATCATAGAGGTGCTCTGTTTCACATGAATTGGCAGCATATTACAAAGACCTGGCAGGTGCTGGGAGACAAGTTTGTCCCTCCAGCAGGTACTACTCAAGTTGCAGGCCATATTTAGGTCCCTGGCATGTGTAGCTCTAGTCAATTTGATTTACAGATCTGCAGCAAATTCATTAGGTTTTGGTTGGGGGATTGGTCTGTAAGCCAGGCATAAGTCTCCCCTAAGAAGTCTATATGATACTGACTATAGTAACAGGGACTTTAGTCAGTCCGTGTAAAGCATGTGTTGGAGTCCCTTGATCTTCTTAGTTAAAAACCTCTGAGGTCTCTCCAATTAATGCAGGTGCTTGGTATGGTACATGCTGAAAGGAGTGTTATACTCGATTATGGGCCTGGTTAGTGATGAGTATAGAGGGCTTATAACCTCCTTTGCTCTAGAGGTTATGCCTTTGCTAATCAAGTGTGCTATGCAGAAAGCCTTCCTTACTATTGTAGACACATGGTGGTCAAAGCTAAGGTCACAGTATACTTGTGATCCTAGATCTCTTACTACTTCGTAGGTACCTAGGGTATTGTTGTCAATTTGATAGTGTAAAGGGACATTGTTTTATAGAAGGCAATGGTGATGCATTTCTTTGCATTTAGTACGAGTCCATGACTAAGACACTAGTCATTGGTCTGCATAAGACCTTCTGAAGTATACTGACATCATTTAGGGATTCAATAATTGCACCCAATTTGCAGTTGTCTGCAAACTTGGTCAGCCACAACCCATTAGTTTTGGTCTGAACTTCTGAGAGGTATATATCAAACAGTAGGGGCAAAGCAGTGACCCTTGTAACACCCTGCTGAAGTTAGGTATGCTGGTTGATGTGGAGTTAAGACAGTTGGCAACCCATCTTACAACAAAGGGGTTTACATTCAGTTTGCTAAATTTATCAGTAATGCCTGATTGTGGGATTGTGTCAAAGGCCTTTGCCGAGTTCTGGTATGCTGTGTCCACAGATTTGCCCTTGTCAATGGCCCTGGTCACATTTTCGAAGAAATCCACCAGGTTTAACTAGCAGGATCTGCCTTTGACAAAACTGTTTTGGGTGGATCCAGGGTCTGGAGGTCACCTATGTCTTTAATTATGAGGTCCATGATGATATGTTCCATGGCTTTACAGATGAGGCTAGTCAGACTTATGGGTCTATAATTCCCTGGGTCTGTTGCTAAGTCACCTTTGGGAAGGGGAATAACTGTTTCTGTTCTCCATTCTGCAGGGACAATGCCAGTGGTTAGGCTGTAACTGAATAGGATACTTAATGGTGATGCTAGTTCATCTTTTAGTTTGTTTAGAAGACAGCCTGGGATGTTGTCTGGTCCCATGTGTTTTTGCCTTAGACAAGGCTTTAATGACCTGCATTTTGGATACGTAGGGTGGAAGTGGGGATTTAGGGACAAGGTTTATGATAAGTTCGGAGGGGATAAGGGAGTGAAATTTTCACCAAATCTGACCGCTAGTAGGTTTGCTATTTCTACTATCTCTATGGGATCAGTGGGTGTGATCATTAGTTTGGCTCATGCTTGGGTCCTAACTTTTAAGCTACATACGTAGCTGTAAAAGGCCTTATGATTATCCTTGACTGTGATTGCTAAGTTTTCCTCAAAGTTACCCTTAGAGGATTTGACATGTTGTCTTATTTTCATGTTGAGGCTGAGGAGGGTGCTCTTCCATTGTTGGGATCTCACCTTAGTTTTCTTAGACAGTAACTTTCTGCATTTGTTGTAAAGTTTGATGATGCTGGATATCCACCAGGGTGGCTTTTTTTTAACTTGGGGATCTGGCTTTGATTCTGTCTGTAACAACAGAGTCTATACATTTATACAAGTGATTGTACAGGGCTTCAGTATAAGCTTTGGTGTAGTTACCACTTCCAACTGGTGGTGGGTCTTGAAATTCATTTATACCTTCCTCTAGGAGGATATAGTTTACTTTGGTGAAGTTTTTTTACTCTGACTTTACCATTTGTGAGTTCTGGTGTTAGTGCAGTTTGAAATTGACTAATTTGTGGTCAGATTTAAATAATGAGGGTCCAAAAGTTGCGGTGGTGCATCTGTTTGTCACATTAGTGAGGACTAGATCTAGTATGTTTGTTCCTCTTGTTGAGGTTTGAACACTTTTATTCCAGGGCATTTGAGTTAACAAAGTCAAGAAGTTTTGCACTAGTGAGTTAAGGCTAGAGTAGGTTTCCCAGTTGATGGTTGGATAATTGAAATCACCCATGACCAGAATGTTTGGAAATATTTGAATTGACTCCAGTTTGGTCAAGTAGGCCTCATGTGCATCATAATTCATGGAGGGGGAATCTATAACTAGTGATGACTTGAATGGGGTCTTACCCACAGTAATCTGAACTTGGAGTAACTTCATGGAGTTGTCCAGTCTAACTAGCCAGGAAGTGAATGGGTGAATGTATCTCTGTTATAGATAGAAACACTGCTTTGGTTCTCACATGTTCATTCTATGGTCTGAAGGTGTGGAAGGCATTGTAGTCTTGAAGGCCAGGGTACTCTATGAGGTCTTGAACCAGGTTTCTGTGACTGCACAGATATCTACATCCTCCAGTAACAGAAATGCTTCCAGGGAGTGCAGTTTTTGGTTTAAGTTTCTAGTGTTTACCAGCATAACCCTTATTTTTTTTATGGTTGGCAATTTTCACACCAGTAATTTTGTTTTTGAGACCTTGCCTAAAAAAGGCGTTATGTGGGGGGTCAAAGCCTTTGCCAGCAGCCAAAAGCCTAGTGGTGCCAAGTGCAAACCATCTCTGGAAAAGCAGCAAGGTTTGTCGACCATGTTATCCCAGGCAGAAACTGAATCTCTTTTGAATGACACCAAGAACTAATCCAGTTATTGAAAGCAATCATTTTTTGTTTATACTGTTGCATCATTCTAGGTGAGGGTTATCTGCTGCTCAAGGCTAGGGACATACCTGCCTGAGACATACTCGGAAAACTCAAGCATGTCTGTTTTTATATAGTCCAGTGAAGTACATCTCATGTTGTACACTCCAACATGAGCTATGAAAGAGTCATAATGATACTTGTTGCTGAGAAACCTGAGTGCATGCGTGATCTGATCCTGGCACAGGACAGGCTGCTGACTGTGACTTTTTCCTTATCTAACCTGGTGAGTGGGTCATTCTTGTGCCTCACTATGGAGTCTCCAAACACAAGAACATTTGTGTTTTTAGTGTTACACCTTAAGGTCTTGGTAGCTGAAACACTGGTATTGCTATTTGTCTTGGGTGATATGGAATTTGTTAGCTGTAGCAGTCTTTTGTTTTGGAAGTCTCTGGTGTTTCAGTAAGTTTTTTGAGAGAACCTCTGCATATGTTGATTTATGTGTTGGGTACGTACTATCTGTATGAGTAGTGGTACTATGTGCATGAGTAGTGGCGGGTGAGTTGGCAACTTCTTCAGTGTTACAGTTTTGAGTGTGTGGGAGCAGGGATTTAAGATTCTTGGTGTAGATACATCTCTCGCACTGTGTACTAGAGTGAGTTATTAGTAGAGGGTTGTCAGTGTACATGAGGCAGTTGCTACACTGTAACAAGAGACTCAAGTCAATAAGGCTGGCAGGAGAAAACAGGGTAGTCCAACTGTCTATAATGCTGCGTTTAAAGAACTGTTATCACAAAGAGGGTGCTTTCACAACTGATCTAGGAGGTGCTCCATAGATGGGTGTTTCTGATAGCTTTCTTGTAACAGCTCACCATCAATGTTTCTTAGACCGGAGATGTACTAAAGATGAGGACTACACTAATGTACTACAGCTGTAGCTAAGGGAAACATTGCCAAAATTATTTATCCAGCTATGCTGCACAATTGTGAGGCAGTGTGCAGTACTGTGTGATGCACAAACAAGCAGAAACTGGCTCAATGCAGGCCTTAAATACCAGAAGCTAAAAACTTAAAAAAAAAAAAAAAGTTTAAAAAACTCAAAAGAACCAAAGAAGGTGCTTACTCCAAGCCCTAGACCAATCATCCCTCACCAGAGGGGTTCCAATCAGCACACTTCTCCTACAAGGGTGCAGAAGGGCTACTTCCAATCAAAGATGGTTTGGAAAATGTGCTCAGAATACAAAAGCCACTACAAACAGATCCAGATGCAGTAAACCTGTATCTGGACTATGCTACTGCTACTAGCTACACTAAGTTAGGTGGGAAACACTAAAAAATGTTTTAAACAGCATAACAACAGCAGAGAGACACAAACAAATGTTTTAAACATCAAGGAGACACTAAAGAATGTTTTAAACAGAAACCAAATCAATTATTTAAAACACTGCTTGGTAGGAATACAGAACAGATGATTTGTAAGCAGTGAAAAGTAGCAACAATTACTTTGCAAACAGTGAAAATAGTAAAAAAGCATCACAACAGTGAAAACAACAATAAAATAAGATTTAAGAAGCACAGTAAGCCAGACAAATGTAATACAAACAGTGCAGTTTAGTTTACAGTATTAAAATAGAGTATTAAATAAGCAGAACACAATAAAAAGTGCAGTAAAAAGTACAATAAAAAAAAACAGGTAACTTATGGTTTTTGGGAAGCTCAGACACCTCTAGTCATCTGGTATCTCAGCTTAGAGCTATGTCTGGTAGCCACCTCGATTCAGCTTGGTTCAAACAAGCAGAAACCAGCTCAAACACAGGGCTTAAATACCAGAAGCAAAAAACTTAAAAAAACTTAAAAAAAAAATCAAAAGAACCAGTGAGGGTGCTTACTCCAAACCCTAGGAAGTCGTTGCATTCACTCCAGGATGAAACAAGATGGTACCCATTTTTTATGTGAGTACTGCAGCTAGTGTTTCTTTTTCTCCCATTATTTCTTCTGCTTTGGCTTTTATTACTGATTCACAGTCTTCTTTCCATTTAACAACTTTATCTGTGTCTCAGACTTCTTCACAGGCTTCAGCTGTGTTGCATGACTCTGTTAATTTATCTGTACTTGATTGGTTTGATGAAATGGAACTTCAAGATGGTTCTTTGGCTTCTGCTGTTTCTGTTTCTGCTGTTTTTGGCTCTCCCTAGAGCTCTGCTGGTTACTTATGCTAGTGTTGTGTCTTCTGTTGCCTCTGCAGTTGTTTCTCAGGCCAGGTCTTATGCTGCTGGGTGAAAATGGTAGTTTCTGCTTCTGGGAGTCATCTTAGCTATCTGAGCCAGTCCAGGATTGTTTTTAAGCCTTTCGTTCATCTTAAGTCTGCTTCAGGTCAGACTCTTTCACGTATGTTTATCTGACTTTATTGAAACCATTGTCTGTGTCTCTTCAGTCTGTATGTGCTATTATTCACTAGGGTAGGGATGCTTTTGCTGATGTTTATTTTGAAGAGCAGGAGGCTGATTCTACTTTTGTTTCTCGTTTTGCTGCACATAAACATCAGCAGCCTCGGTCTGATTTTGTGCTTTCTGAAGTAGATGTTTCTTATAAGCATAAACGTATCTTGTATTTTCATTTTATTTATGTTACAAAAACACAGATTAGGGAGTATTTACTTTCTCAGCGTGCTGATGTTTTTTTTTCTATTAAGAAATCTTTTAATTCTGATACTGGTGGAGTTTTGGATGGGGCGACTGATTCTGGTGTTTTCCACTTGCCTGATGTCTGTTTGTTGTCTAGTCAGAGGGGCATTTTGAAATATGCAGGCCAGCTTAAGTCCTGTTTCTTTCTTTCTTTCTTTCTTTCTTTCTTTCTTTATTTATTTGTTGTGATTTTTCTCACTTGATGTCTGACTGTCCTGTTAGGAAATACACTCATTGTGGTTCCACAGCTCATTTTGCTAGAGCTTGTCCACAGTGGTTCTTATTCTCATGTTGATTGTTTGTCCTGCTGTACCTTCTGTGTTACTTGTTTCCACTGAGTCTTCTCAGACTTCTGCTACTGCTCCTGTGGGGTCTTCTCTAGTGCAGGCTGTTGTCTCTGTCCCTTGTCCCCTCCCCTTCTTCTGTCTCTACTCTTTCTTCTGTTTCATCTCTGGAAGGGCCTGTTCTGCCTTCTTTGTCTCCTAGTCCTCCTTGTCCTGTTTCTGTTGCTTCTGGTTCTCAATGTACTGTGTCTCTTTCTCCTGTTGTTTTTGTTGCCTCTACTTATACTGCTATGTTAGAGTCTAATAGGAGACTACTTGGTACATCTGATACCTCTTCTGCTGGTGATGGTGTTGCTTCTAAGGATTCTGGTAGATGTGAATCTGATTTGTGTACTGATATGGATTATTCTCAGCAGTGGATTTCAGCTTCTCTGTGTAGACATTTTAGAATTAAGAGTCCTAAAAGGGTTTCTGTAGGGGTTTTTTTCCTGGTACTGATGGCTACCTTTTCTTTGACATTTTGTAATATTAATGGTGTCATTGCCCCAGATTTTGGCCGTCTTTCCCTGGATTTCAGCCTTATACTTTGATATTGTCTGTTGGATGTAGGTAGGCTTTCCTCTGTTCATTGTTCCAAATGGGGAACTTTGTGGAGGAATGGAGTGGTTTGGTCTTTAAGGACAGATCGTAGGTCTGGTATTGGGTTACTGTTGTTAGGGATGTTATTCATGCTTTGCCTGGTAGGGCGTTGGTTGTGGATTTGTTGTGTAGGCATTATTTTGTATGTTTAGTGATTGTCTGACAGTCACTTATTATTTCAACTTTTGCAACCTTATTTTTTAATTGACTGTCCTATTCTTTTTTTTTGGTAACTTTAACTGCGGTGTATTACCAGGGTGTTCTAAGATCAGACAGGACTCTAGTGTCTGTTGTTGTAAGGACATTTTATGTTTGGCCTCTCTTACTGTATGCAGTCTTTCTGCCTTTACTTACTTTCATGGGGCTGCTCACACATAAATTGATTACAGTTTTTGTTCTCCTACCTTTGAAGTGGTTTCTTCTTCTTGTCTTTTGTGCCTTTTACTGATCACCGTGCTTTGTCTTTTTCCTTTGGAGTTTCTTCTGCATTGTGTAAGGGTAGGGGACTTACTCATTTTACTGCTTCTTGAACTTTTACATCTGTTTGGCAAGAGGTCATTACTGAGTTATGGCATGATCATTTTACTCTGTTGCCTTTTTATTCTTCTATTTCTTGGTGGTTGGCCTTTAAAGATAAGTTTGTTTCCCATTGTTCTGGGCCCGCCCACTCTTATTATTCCCTTTCTAAAGGTTCTTCCAACTCCCTTTATACTTCTTTCTAGTTTGCTGTGCATCATGTGCCTACCAGTGCCCTTCAACACCTCCGTGAGTTGCATTTACATAATCTTGCTCTGGTGAGAGTGTTTTTTTGGAACTTTGCCCAGTCTTTAAAGGGGGGGGGTGAGGAGTTTCTCCCTTACATTGGTAAATGTACTCTTAGGAAGGAGACCTTTACAAACAGTTTGTTGCCCTCTTCAGGTGATGCTGTTGCCAATAAGGAGGGTATTCTGCAATACGTTAATTCTCATTTGTCTACTTTGTGTGGTGGTAAACCTTCTTCTGTGGATTGTGGCCTATACCTGTGATGCCTATTGCTTTTAGGGGGCTCTTGATGCCTCTATTACTTTGTTTGAAGTTCAAAGGGCTATTGCTTCTTTCAAGGTTGATTATGCCCCATGGTTGGATGGTCTGTTTTACCATTTATACTGCTCTGTCTCTCTGATGTTCAGATGTCTGTACTGCTGCAATTGTTTAATGAGTGGTTTCCTCTTGGTTGTTCCCATCCTGGTTTGTTACAGATAGACCGTAAGTTCCTTTAGAAAAAGGATGACCTCAGGGTCTTGTCTAACTGGTGTCCCATTTCTCTTTGCAGTACTGATTATAAGTTGTTTTGTCAGATCTTGCAATTACATCTCTGGTAAAAGATGCAATATTTGTTGCACCCTGGGATCTATGGTATTTCTGCTAGCTCTATGCAACATTTGTTGCTTTTGCTGAAGTCTCTTGCCTCCTTTTTGTTCATGCTTCTGATTGCTCTGCTGCTCTCTTGTGACGTGACCAAAGCATTTGAAAATGTTAATCATTCAGCCTTGTTGGCCATCATAAAGGCTTATGGATTTGGTCCTCTTTTTCTTCAACATATTGCTTCCATTTATTCAGCTTCTTTTATTTTTCTCTTGGTTCATGGTTGGGTGGGAGCTGACGTTGCCATGAAGAATGGTGTGCATCAAGGTTATCCCTTGAGCAGTTATCTTTGTACTCTGGTGGTAGTTGCTGTGTTGTTAAGTGAGGGACCACTTTTCCTTGTCTCCTTTTTCTTTTCTATATTCAGGAGTTTTGGTGCCTCGTTTTCTGTCTTATACAGATGATGTTAGTTGCAGGGTCTACTCCTGTTCTTTTGATTTATTTGCAGTATTTTTCTTTTGTTTTTTCATTAGTGCACCTTTCTCTTAATTTTGCAAAAATCCTGTGGTTTTGGTGCAGTACCTGTCTTGGGAATGTTTCTTTTGCTAGCACTGGTATCTCTATCCTGGTTGTGCCTTTTGGTTCTCCTCCTTATGTCTCTGAGTCTTGTGAAGCCCTTCTTGGTAAAGCTGTTCAACGCTTGACTTTCTGTTTTTCTTTTCCTTTGTCTTCCTGGGAAAAAATGTGTATTGATAATGGTGCCTTTTTGGACACTTTAGGGTATGTTTTTTTCTGTCTATTTATTTCTATGTTCCTGGTCCACCAGCCTTTTGTCTGAGGTCTTTCACTTTCTTTGGGGCACTTCCTATATGTCTGTTAGGAGGGGTATTTTCTATTCTACTCCTACTTCTGGTGGTGTTACTTTACTGCAGCCTGTCCTTTTTTTTGTACACTTTGTTTCTTTTTCCTGTATTGCAGAATTTATAGGCTGCAGATTTTTCTTTGCTTGGTCCATTGCTCCCAGCATTGTTTGGTCAGTTTTGGCAGACTTTTTTGGCTGGGAAGTGTGCATGGAGGGTCCTTTCATTGGAACTGCGAGATGTCCAGTCTTTGCTACTTGCTTGGCATGTTTTTAGACTTTCTCCCTTCCTCTAGGAAGGAATGGTATTCTTCCATTTAGCTCCATTTCTATGCCATTAATGGCTATCAAGATTATTCCCCTGGGAGATTGTTAGGTTTGAATCAGCATAGGCAGTGTTATGCTTTCTTTCCTCACCGGCATGATTTTGTGTGTCGTTGCACTCGTGATAAGCTGCCTGTTAGATCTTCTTATGTTTTCCACCCTGTGGAGATGCAATTGTGTCCATATAACGGGTGTCAAATTTTATAGACAGCAATGCATGTTTTTTCTTTGCTGTCCCAGGGTGGCTGTTTTTTAGGAGGGTGTACAGTGTCATTATTCAGTGCCACATGTGTTTCCTCTCACTATTGAGATATGTTTATGTGGAGACTATGGTTGTGCCTGGATGCCAGCTGTTGCGAGAGATTTCCTTTTGGTGTCAGCTTTACATTTTCTTTGGGCTGCCTGTTTTATTGAGCTACTTGCTGGGAAGATTGTTTCAGTCCCTGATTTATTGCAGCAGTTGCTAATGTTCTTATGGCATAAAGGGTGGGGTGGGGTTGAATAATTTGCCTACCCATGCTTGTTTCTTCTTTTCTGCACAACAGCAGATTTACTTTTTTTGATGAGTGTGTTGCACTGGTGTTTTCATCAGTGATTTTTGTGTTTTAGGTATATATCTCTCCAGTTTAGGTTGAGTGTATTCTACCATCTACTACACTTGTTCCTGTTGTGGGCTTCCCAGTGTTTTACAATCCTTGCAGTGTTTTATTGTTGTTCTCTTTTCACAGTATTACAGGATACTTTGCATTTGATTTAGTATTCCTTACTTGTTTTAATCTGTTTTTTTTTTTGGATGTGTGTTTGGATATTAGTAAGATTTTGCTCATTGTTAGATTTTTTTTTATGTCCTGCAGTACTGTTTGGTGTGATGTTTCTTTTTTTATTTTCTTTTTTTATTAGACTTTTTTCCAGGCATTCTTCACTTTTTTCTTTCTCATTCTCAGCCTTGTAGGACTTGTTATGCTTGCTGTTATGGATTTTTTTCCTTAGTCCTTCTTTTTGGCCTAAGGATCATGTTTTTGTTAAGGTTTTCTGGTCCTACATAGCTGTTGTCTCTTTTTTTCCATTTTGCAAGGTCTTTTGCTTATTTTCTTTCATTTCTTTTCCTGTTCAGTATGACTCCAAGCTCTAGACCAATCACCCTTTGCCAGACAGGTTCCAATCAGCCCACTTCTCTCACAAGGGTGCAGAAGGACCCCTTCCAATCAAAAATGGCTTGGAAATTGTGCTCAAAATACAACAGCCAATACAAAAAGACCCATGTGCAGCAAACCTGTATCTGGACTATGCTAGAGCTACTAGTTACACTAATTTCTTTGGGAAACACTAAAAATGTTTTAAACAGCAGAACACCATCAATGAGACACCAAACAATGCTTTAAACAGCAAACAAATTAGTTATTTAAAACACTGCTTGGTGGGAAAACAGAACAAACAGAACAGATGCTTTGCAAACAGTGAAAAGTAGCAACAATTAATTTGCAAACAGTGTAAATAGCAAAAAAAGCTTTACAACAGTGAAAACAGCAATACAATATGATTTATCAGGCACAGTATGGCAAAGAAATGCAGTTCAAACAGTGCAGTTTAGTTTACAGTATTAAATAAGAACACAATAAAAAGTGTTGTAAATAGTATAATTAAGCAAAAAAAAAAAAAAAAAAAACAGGCAAATGAGGTTTGGAACAGACCAATTTGTCCAGGGACATCTTCAAGGGGGCTAAGATAGAGCAACAGGAATTGGGAGGATAGGGTTAAATAGGAATGGATGAGGTTTGGGAGGAAGTGAGGTAGGGGTAGGGAGGGGCTTAAAGGAGGTTAGGCAAGTGCAACTTGAGTAGGAGTCACATTTTGGTGTGAACTTGCTATGGCAAGTATTACGTCCTTGATGTCCAGTAGGTATCATGGAGTAGGTAGGCCTTGGAGTTGAGGAAAGGGGTAAAGTTGATAAAGTAGTCAAGCTCAGATGAGGAGGATGGGGATAGCATGGTTGCTGTGTTGCAATTTATTAGATTGGTAGTTAGAGTAGTTGGGGGCATACTATCTAATTGTGGGTATCCCCATGGTCAGATAATAATTAAAATGTTTCCTGGTTGCCCCACTGTTACTAACATGTCTTGATACAGATTTCTTGCAGCTAGCAGAGCACTGGCCACTAACGATTCATGAGGGCAGGCTGTGTCATTGATCTACACTGGAGTTGATGTCCTAGTCGGTGGTTAAAGGGAGAGCTTCAGCACTGGCATACTTAATTGTGTTGGTTTAGTGCTGGTTTTAGTCAGCCGAGCAGCATGCTCAGTTAAAGATTTCCGCAGTGGCTAGAAATGGCTTTCAGGCATGCCCAGAGCAGTGTTAGCTCTTAAGGGGGCAGGGTGGCATGCGCAAATGATCCAAGAAGATCCAAGTTTTGCTTCACATATACATCGCAAACCTGAGTGATGCACTATTTCCTTTGTGACCTCAGAAAATAAGAGTTTTCCCAGGGCAATACATTGCCTGTGAGTACTGGCACAACCAGATGCACACCCGGAGTGGAGTTAATTGTATGGAACTTACTTTCAATAATAATGAGTCACACAGGGTAGAGTTTGATTTACACGTTGGCAATTAATTTAGTAATTTCTCTATTCTATCCCTTTTGGAGGGGCTGGTCCCATGGGAATGGCATAGTAGGTTGTGATGGCTGATATGGTTTTGGCTATGGTTTCTAGGTACAGTGAGCCAGTTTTCTGTATTTTGGGTACTTGGCTGTTTTTGGGTGTCATTAGGGAAGGAAGCGAGAAAACAGGGCTGCAGTGCTGTACATTTTCTTTGGGGGAGGTTCATATCCCTCTGCAGCTCGTTGATTATGGGGTTTAGATGTGAGCCATAATGGTTTCCACAGAGTGGAAGAAGTTGTGAAGCTGGCAGTTTTATGGGCTGTACGTTCCTGCGACAAACAGTTGTTTATTATGCATACGTGGTGTGGGACAACTGTTATGGGGCAGGGTGTGCATTCCTTTCAACGGTCAGTCTGCTCTTCGTAACCTTGGTAAGTAAGTTAACTGGATGGGATGATATGAGGAGTTGATATGCCTGAGAGTTCTTGAATCCTGTTAGGCACTACACACTTGGAGTTGGTGCAGATGGTTAAAGAAGCCATTGGTAGTTGGGGGGGGGCTCAACAGTTCAGTTTTTTCACAGCATGTCCAGAATTACCTTTTATCCATAAAAGAAAGTGATTTATTTTATCCACTTGATACTCTTGTTTATTTGATGGATGACCTGGGTTTGCTTTATGGTATCAAAGTATAACATAATTGTTTTTCTGTAATTACCAGTGCTTTTCATTTTCTCTAAACAAGTTTGTAAGAAGAATATTTTTCATGCTAACAAAGTGAACAGTGCACTAAGTTGTGGTGTTTCATTAATGAAGCACTTTCATACACATAGTACTGAGGTTAAGTTTCGCTGTGAGGCTTCCCTTTGCATAAAACCATTGGCGGGGTTGGAATAGCCATGGCTGTACCTTGCAATTTGTAACACAAGTGACTGTAATTTATTTTTCTTTTTCACTGGCTGGGGCATCAGATGAGTACATGGAATGCTCGTTTCATTTCACGGCCATATAAGGGGAGGGGGGAAGTTTGACAGAAGGAGGTCTTGCCTGGAAATCTGGTTCGTTCTCCATGAAATTGGGTTTTTCTGGAAAATTAATGATACATCATTAAAGGCACTTAGAAGATAATGACCGGCATTTGAGATTTAGGCATCGTACCCTTTAGGAAATTCATGCTAAGGCAAACCTGTACTTTCGAAGTCTGTAAGACCAATACTTACACTGTCCTTACTTGGTCCTTTGCTCCAAGTTGATTTCTTGTTAGGTCCAGATTTCATGGTCTCAGATGGAGATTGATTGCTACATGATCATTTAATGTAATGGTAGCAGTTTAAAATAGCTGAGTACTAATAGAGTAACTGCCCTATCCACTGATTAGTGCTAATAAAAAAAAAAAAGACTGTATTACCTTCTTTAGCTCAACACTTGTTTAAAAATGACATGGATGAAGTTTTGGAGGTAGATAGTCTAACAAGGCATTTAGAGCAATGGACTGCAGGTCCTACTTTAACCATTGACAGTAGTCTGCCCATTTGAAAGTTGTAGTTGAGTTGAATAGGTAATGATTAAAGGATAATATGTAAGTAATCACTAATTCTCTGCATCAGAGCCTCATAACTCTCACATATATTTTTTTTTCACAGGAAGGGAAAGTATGCATAGATTATCTGGGTATTTGTCTCATAGTTTGGTTGTTAATCCAATGGTGGTTATTGGTTAATTTCTATGAGGACAGACATTTGAGCTGTGAATTCCCACCCTTCAGGAAATTCATGCTAGTGTGGCAGGGTGGGTTCGGAGATGGGTTTGGCCAGACCAGCTATATATGTTGTAAGACCAGTATAGCTTTGTAAGACCAATATTTACTAAATAACAGGCTGAGGCATACCCCGAAATGGCACGGTTTTGCAGTATGTCCAGTATTTGACTCTGTGTTGGTCTGTTTCAAGGTTAGGGTGGAGAAGTAGGACCACTTAAACTGTGTAAAAGCTATCTAATGTTAATGCCTAATAGAAGTACATAACCTAGTCTTCTGATGATGGTTTATATGTAATTTACTATAAACACCCCCTTTTACTTCTGCTTTTGAATATATCTAATTTAGTTTCCATTAATGTTTCACTAAATTCATCTTTGTCTAGGTTTTCAGCTTTCTGGCCGTTGCAAACAATGACTGTGATTAAAAGGGACAGTTGATAAGATTAATTATTTTACAATATGGCTTGACAAACTGAGGCAATAGCGTAGCAATAGTGAATGTCACTTATTCAACTCGTGCTCGGGGTTTTCATAATGCAGCCAAAGAACATGTAGGATGCTTGTGGGGGGAGTTCCTAAATGTTCTACAAGATGCTTGTCATTAAGATGGCAAGATATTGACTGCTCATCTACTTCTGTGTACACTGAACTGTGTGCAATGTTTATAATGGCACTTCCATAATAGTAGGACTTCAAACACAATTGTGAAAGTTTCCTTAAAGAAGTACATATAATGGTATTAGAATTCCGTGAGAGTAAAGTCTAGGAAGCGACATGGTTATTTTATGTATTAAAAGTCATCTTACATTGCTGTGACTTAGCTGGACAGTCTAATCACTGTGATTCATCTTGCTTTTAACTGTGTGGATTGTCATTTTGGGTATGTTAGGGTTGTACCTTGCTAATATAGCAGGCATGTTACCTACCACTGCGGAGTGTGGGTTGGATTAGGGATATTTGTAGAAGAAGTAGTCAAAGGTGAAGCTTCCTTAGAGGTCATTTCTTGGGGATTTTGGCATGGGCAGGTGTAGAGGCTGTACAGTTGGTCAACAGGGTGGAAGCATACAGGGGCTGGTGGTTGACTGGCTAGAATAAAGGTTGGAAAGATGGATGAGGGTGCTCACTGTGGATGTCTCGAAGGCCAGAGTGGTGTACACCAAGGATACAAGTGACAAGGTACAAATTGGACGATGGTCAGTGGCTTGTGAGAAGCAGAGCTGTGAGGTAGCTGATTTGGGAGGCTGGGTTGTTCGTTTTATTTATGGATATTATGCATTTGTATTTGGAAGTAAGGTATGCTACTGGGGAGGCTGGGTTGAAGTTTGGTAGATGGTATGTTAACAAGTGTTGGTTTTGTACTTGAGCATTTCGAGGTGGAAGCACCTGGGCAGTGTAAGGCCAAGGGAAAATGGGGTATGTTGTGGGCAAGTTATAGCAGGGTTTGATATTTGCTTAGGGGTAGTTTTGGGTTTTACTGGTGGAAAGTGCAACACTAATTTCAGGAGTGGGGTATTTACTTGGTTAATGGCTCTAAGGTTTTGTTGAACTACCAAGCTTCAGGTAAGTAAGACTCCTTAATTGAGTGCACTGCATGTTGCTCATATTTAAGAGGAACATGGGTGATTGTTGCCGTGTTCAAAAGGGATATAGGTAGAGCCGTGGTGGGGGAGTTACACCTCAGGTTTGGTAATAGGCTATAATAGCACAACTATGGATGGTTTTCTCTTTGCCTATATTATGATTAACAATGTTGTTGGGAACTACTTGGTTGGGAAAAGAGTGATATTTATTTATAGAATAGGCCTTTTAATGCAATCATTTGTTTTATTTCACATGGATATCAGTTGTATCATTAACCTGTGAGGTGTGAAGAAAATCTTACGGGTAGTTTTGCTAACACATATTAAGTTTCATTGGCAATTTGTATGCGGTAGTAACTACATTTTAAGCAGATGATGTAGGAGATATGCCAGTAGTGGTGCATACTGTCATTAAGAAGTTGTGATTATGTGTGAATAAAGTATTTACAGTTTTTTCTTTTACAGATCCCTCGGAGGTTGCAAATGGAGATGGGCTGACCGGATAGGTTGAAGGAAGTTGGCTTTGATAGGTGTGAGAAGGGGTTGAGGATGATGTTGGTTGATGGGAGTGGTGTGAAAAGAGGTCATGTTCTTCCAGCAAGGCAGCCCATATGGAATTGTTTGTTATAATTTCTTCCTAATAATTACAACGTAATGGTTTGTTTTGCTTGTTTTGGGTGGGGAGCATCAGGAGTGCATTTAAATTGTATTATTGGTAGGAGGGTTTTTTTCTTGGATTGGCTCGGGTAGGGTTGCAGCCTTCAGGGGTAGCGGATTAGTGGGTTGTATTGAATAAGTGGGTTCAGGTGGTGAGCTAGATGGAGCTGAATGGAAATGTGGTTTGATTTACTGTACATGAAGGACAGAAAGGGTATGGTTTAATTTCTACATGCTGGACAGAGTTGGTATTTCACTAATCTTGTTGTGACCAGGTGGCATAGGGCATTTTCAAGTTTAGTATATTGTTGGTGGCATTCAAGGGTACTGATAGAGCTAAGAGGGGTCAGATTGCTAAAGCTATCATAGGGTGTAGGTGCCTTACTGTTTATAATGGGTAGTTGGTGTTGGCAAGGCAGTTAAATGGCATTTTAAAGTTTTCAGGTTGTTTCTACATGTCATTGGGCAAGTAAAAGGGGTTGCTATTGGACGGGTGGTATGCAATTCCTTTTATTTGGTTTCGGGGGTTAGGGGTTGAGTATTCCTGGTCCAGTGGCAGGTACTGACCTGGTAATCATTAGGTAATTGCCAGGAACTGGTAATGTCCAAGTAATTATTGTACACTGAATGATGTTTGGCCTTATCCCCTAATGGTGGCTAGATGATGGAAGTTTGGTGGAAAGAGGGGAAACAGCCTGGTCAGGCTGGTGGGCAGAGAAGAGGGGCAGGCTTGGTGTTGAATGGTCAATTCAATAAGTTGGGGAAAGGAAAGTGAGCAGTTACGCTGTTTGATAAGTACAGAAGCAAGAGAAGGAAGCTGCTTATTTGGTTGGTATAATGCAATAAATGGTAATGGAAGTGAGTGGGTATGCTGCTTCATAAGTACATAAGCAAGCAGAGGACACTGCTTATTTGGTTGATGGTATAATGCAATAAATGGTAACGGAAGTGAGCGGGTACGCTGCTTCATAAGTAAGTGAGTGGAGGTATGGACGCTGTTTACTGATCAGGATAAGCAGGTTTACCCTGTCCTGTCCTATGATAATGTTACATGGATGTTATTTCACCTGTATCATGTTTGGTTGAAATGCATGAATATTGGTTAACATTTATGTTTATGAAAATTTAATAAAGGTCGTCAAATGTCATTCGGTGTGATGTGTTTCATGAAGGGGACTGGGACAAATGAGGTTTGGAACAGACCAGTTTGTCCAAGGACATCTTCCAAGGGGGGGGTTGTTAGATAGACTAGCAGGAATTGGAAGGATAGGGGGAGGATAGGGTTAAATAGGAATGGATGAGGTTTGGGAGGAAGTGAGGTAGGGGTAGGGATGGGCTTAAAGGATGTTAGGCAAGTGTAACTGGAGTAGGAGTCACATTTTGGCGTGAACTTGCTACCCGCCCTCCCTCCCTCTTTTACTGGGGATGTGTTATGTTTAGTTTAGTTAGGGTGGAGAAGAGGGGCAGACTTGCCCTCTTCTGTTCCCCCTCTGGTGTTAGATGGACAATTCAATAAGTTTGGAAAGGAAAGTGAGTGGTTACACTGCTTGATAAGTACATAAGCAAGTGGAGGAAACTTCTTATTTGGTTGGTATAATGCAATAAATGGCAATGGAAGTGAGCGGGTACGCTGCTTCATAAGTAAGTGAGTGAAGGTAGGACGCTGCTTACTGGTCAGGATGAGCAGGTTTACGCTGCCCTGTCCTATGATAATGTTGCATGGATGTTATTTCACCTGTATCATATTTGATTGAAATGAATGAATATTGGTTAACATTTACGTTTATGAAAATGTAATAAAGGTCGTCAAATGTCATTTGTTATGATGTGTTTCTTGAAGGGGACCAGGACAACTTATGGTTTTTGGAAAGCTCAGAAGCATCTAGTTTTCTGGTATCTAAGCTCAGATTTGTGTCTGGTAGCCCACCTCAGTTCAGCTCAGTTCAAACAACCAGAAACCAGATCAAATGCAGGGCTTATATACCAGAAGCTAAAAACATCCTTGTAAATTTTAATAATAAAACTCTCAGGGTATCCCCTGTCTTTGAACATTAAAATCATTTTTGCACATTCTTCCCTAAACATAGAGTCATCAGAAATCATTTTAGACAGTAGTATGAATTGCCCATTTACAATTACTTTCTTAACAGTATAGGGATGTGAATAGCTGTTACTAAAATTTGATTTGCATCATATAAGTAGACTTAAAACCTTCATTTGCCTTCAAAACTGAAATTTCCAAATAATTTATTTTTCCAACATGGTGTCATACCTCTGAACCTCTTCAAGCAAGAAATCTGGACAAAGCCATAAATAAAAGTGGGACAAAGGCCAAAAAATAGGGACGATCTTCAAATATTACTCCTAGAAACTTAAAAAGTTGATAGACTAACAAGGTTTGCATAAGCATAAATTTTCCGCAGGGTATGAAGTCTGAAACAAAAGAATTTCATTACTTTCTAACTTCAATCTTTAATGATTTGCCAATAATTTGCCAGAAAACCACACTTTTATGAAGAATGGACTAAAAATATTTCGCAAAAAATCTGGACATTCTGTGAAAATCTGTACAGTTAAGAGGTATGCATGGTGTGTATAGTTGAATTTCAAAAACATTGTAGTTTCATTCAAATAATTTACAAATTCATCAATTGCAGCTCAGCTCCTTGTCCAATCCATAAGGTAAATATGTTTTCCAAATATCTTAAATATAGGGGTAAGAAAGGAGTCAGAGTATAATGCAAATCTCTTCTCTCAAGTGTATAGGACAAGATTAGCAAAAATTAAGGCACAAGCTCCTCCTATAGCTACTCCTCTCAACTGTTTAGATACTTTGCCTTCAAAGTGCAGGTAATTGTTTTCCAAAACAATTTCCATGCATTCATCAATCATTTTTATATTATTAGTAGCAAACAAATCTAGGTCCAGTAAAGTTTATTGGAAAAATTCAATCCCTTCCTTATGTGGAATATATATAAACAAGTCCACTACATCAGTTGTTAAAAATACATCTATTCAACACATAGTTCTTTGTTGAAGCTACCCAAAAAATCCCACAAATCCTTTAGTAAATGTCTAATGTTCAAAATTGCCAGTTTTAAAAGTTTATCTACATATAAGGCTAGGGGGTAGGTATTAGAACTGTGTGCCACAATAGCTCTAAAAGGTGGATTGTCATTTTTTATTTTGATCTTGAGGATCCAAAAAAAAAATGGATACATGGAAAAGAGTTATGCAAAAAAAAAAAAAAAAAATATATATATATATATATATATATATATATATATCTTATTTATCATACCTTGCATTAAGAAATCTTCCAAAGATCTATTCTGAAACTAATGTTAGCTTCATTCCATGAAGACTCTTGATATACTATCTCATCATGCAGAATCTGGGACATGAATCCAACATAGTCAATGGTATTGAAAATAACAATGCTCCCTACTTTGTCTGGCTCCATAATCCTATGGGATCTATTCCTTTGTGGGTCATATAACAGAGTCCTTTCATCAATAGGAAGATTCAACTGACCTATATGTATGTTTTTTGCACTCCATTTATATATTTTCTTCATACATGATGATGCCTTAGAAACTTGCACAACAGGGTGCTTTGGGCGAATAAACAAACTCTTTTTCTTTATTCCATTTTTTTAACTAAAGAGGTGTTATTCTTAATGTTACCAATACCATCATCTTTAAAATTACAAGCTTTTTATGAGCTGTTCAAAGACTGGATAACTTGATAGTTTTATTAATAAGTTTTATGAAGATATTTTAAATAGAAGATCTGTTAGTTTTAGCCATTTATTAGGTAAAGGTTTAAATAAAGGAGAAAGCATACCAGAAAAAATTAGTCAACAGCCCCCCCTCCCAAAAGCATTTGAGTTAGAAGTAGTTACAGAGTACAACACATGAACTGACAAAATTAGGAAAATCATTAACAAAAATGTGGTTATTTTTCAAAGCCAATGGAGCAATTTTCAATATAACAGGTGAAAGACCAACAGTTGTATATAAAACAGCTAGGAATAATAAGAAATTACTCAAAGCAATCTAAGAGATAACTCAAATGACTGAACACAGAATAATAGAACACAACAATGTGAATGTTGTCGCCAACGTCGATATATTTTAACAGGGAATAGATACTTACTGGGGGCCTAACCGGCATGGAGATCATACAGAAACATGGGAATTGTCACACTAAGGGAGTATTGTACCTAACTATATGTTTCACCTGTTCTTCTTCTTTTTATGTAGGTAAAACGCAGAAATATTTACATCTATATACATGTTTTTTTTTTATCTACACTTTTCTTAAACAACACATGTAGAACATAGTTTTATTTTTTAATATTAGGTTTTTGATACAGTATTTTGTCATTAGGATTTTTGTTGTGGTGTTTCTACAATCATTGGCTTAGGAATTTGTCTAAGGAACAATCTTAAGATTTTAATGTATAAGGTTGTGTTTAAGATATTTTTTATTTAATTGTTTCAGTGACACAACCTTCTGATTGGTGAACATTAATTGAAGCAATTTTTAAAAGGAAATTGTTTAACATAGTTCTGAGGAAGTCCCTACTTTTGTGGGATGAAGAGCTAAACTATTGTTTTATTGATATTTATTTATTTTAAATAAAGATTACTTAACTGTGCCCATCATGTTTTTGCAATTACTGTTGCTAGTTGAAGCTTCCAGATGTTGTCACTCAAAATCTAGTCTACATTTCTTTTTATATTTATGAATTAGATTGGCTCACTCATAGCTTCCATGTTAGCCACTACACAGCATTGTTTTGTTTACAAGTATCAGATTGTTCATCCTAACATTTATGTACAAGAATTTGTCAGGTCTCCATCTTCAGTTCTCGCATGACTCTCTTTTTTCACAGGCATTACTGTTTCTACATACCTACTATATATACAACCTTCTATACTATTTTATTCATTTTATTTTACAAATATTCTTTTTCACTTTTAATTGCTTTAGTTTATAGTAATAATTTTGCTTGCACTACACGTCCAGAACTGTTGAAGATAGCAGGTCTATTTTTTTGTTAAAAGCGTGCACTTTATGCCATCATACCTCAAATTAGTGTTATCATTTTAAAGGAGTTATCAAATTCTCTGTCTGGTTCTAGTCTTCCTCTCAGCAAGATAAGCATCTATATTACCTGAAGGACCTTTTGCTATTGTAATGAACAAATGAATGATAAATTATTTCTGGACTCACAATAATTTGTAAATGATACTGTTTTGTCTTTTGCTCAAGAAAAGAAAAACAGTTCAATATGTTTGATGCGTTTTCCTCACTGACAAGCAGGAATGCAACACAGTATCTTTTCAGACTTCTTGGCTAATCCACTCTCAGGGAGGATTAAATCAGTGTAAAGATCCAGTTTTCAGTCACTTATTTCTACTCAGATAATGGGTTATTTCAATCATGCAGTCTGGCAGTTAGCGCAGAGGACTACAGTCCTAACACATTAATGAGCTGCTTCCTTTTCCAAGAGCACAGGGTTTGAATCTTCTAAACTTCATTTGCTTAATGTGTGACCTTGAGTAAATCATTTAACCTAACCGCATATTGTGAATTTGGGCCAGACACCTTAATGACTTCCTAGGCAGCATGGTTATGAATATCTGACAGCAGATTGTATCGCACTTCAAAACGCATAAATTCTTGATGACAGGTCTCTTCATTTTTGCCACTACATTATTTAAGTTCAGGGAAATATGTTTTCATTTCTAGCAGATAACCATATGTAATCTATACATAGTCACAGATTAGTGATTCAGAATGTATGTTCTGATCTCAATAAAATTATATAGTCAAACTGAACTGTCTTTAAGAACTGCATACTACATAACTTGCATGTCACTGTAGCTAGTTCATTAGTGTAAAAGCTATCTAACCCAAGTCTGCCTCACTTGTCCTGTCTTTTCCCGGTGGCTAAGTGAGCGTCATTCCCAAGTTATGCCTGGGTTTCTGCTGACCAGTTGAAGTGAACATGGCTTCTTCCCCACTCATGTCTTCACAAACTTAATTTTAATTATAATGCCTCTTCTAAGAAAGAAGAACACTTACATAATATTATGCTAGCCTTTCCCTATAGCTCTAGATTACTCACACATATGGTGCTTGAAACTTCCACTGACCAGCAAAATGTAACAGTCAAGAAAAAAAAAATATTTTCAATCTGTTTTGTAAGAGAACCTGCAAATTACAATGGTTTCCAGTCTTGCATATGCATCCACCTGACCTGGAAAGATATCCCCCAGCTACTTTATCCTTTAAGCTAGTTAGTCCTCCACTTAATTTGTTCTTTTAAACTCAATGCTCTGCACACTAGATTACTATAATGTGTTTGGTAGGAAATGGATGTGAGAGGCTAAGTTAATGCATGCTAGCTTGGTTTGTTTGTATGATCTGAGATGATGGCTATGTTTTGGAAATCTGCTTCAGAGCTCCTATCTGCTTGTAGTGCTTTTCTGTTAGTAAGTTTTAACGAGTGTTGCTTTTTCCTCAGTTTTCTGTTAGAGTTTTGTGCTCAGTTTGCATGTTGTTGCTACTGCACTGATTGTGAAAGAGGCCATCATTGCACTTTCCCATTCCGACCCCTGCCTTGTTTTTTTTTTTTCTGAAAAGGACTTGGTTTTTATTCAGTGTGCTCACCTATAGTCCTCATCCTGTTAACATTTTAAACTAAACCACATATCATAAAGCAATAGTAAGTCACTTGTCATGTCCAGCTTTAAACAGTCTGCTGATATGTGCAGTGAAGTAGTTTCCATCTGTGCTTTGGCCATATTCATCAACATGTTAGAGGAGTCATGCCATCTGTACATTTTGGCAACCAGAATTTACATTTTGGCAACCAGAATTTTTTTCAAATAATAATAATAATAATAATAAATAATAAAAAAAAAAAATTCACCGCTAAGTAGTGTTATTTCTCACTTACAACACCAAGTAATGTTATTTGTCAAGGAAGGCCTCTCCCTTGCCATTCCTGTGGGTTATGCTTGTATTGGTATTACAAATAAAGAAAAAAAAATAAAGCCATATGACCATATTCTGTGCTATATAGTTTGTCTCACTGTGAGTTATACTTGCTACCAATGTTACTTTAGATAAGTGGGGAAAAAGCTTTCTCTTCTAAAGGCAAACATTTTGTTTAATAAGATGTGAAGCAATGGGGTGCTCTTCACTCCTACTCCATTTTGCTGTTGAGAAAGTGGCATCTTTGTATCTATGCAGCCTCTTCTGGTTTGTTGCATGAAGAGTATCATAGAGGTTCTGGCAATTTGTTTAGTGGTCAGGTGTAAAATGGACCTTGGGTCAGTGGGAGTTTGTCTTGATGTTGGTTATCTTATTAGCAAGTATATAGTGTTCTTATTATTCATTCTCTGTTGATTCCTAGTGTGTCTATGCTACTATGTGAACCATTATCTTTGGTAAAAAATAAATAAATAAAAACATTAGTCCAACTTTTTACCACACTTCTCTCTTAGTACAGTTGGGCTCATGCTGCCTGATTCATAATTCTGCTCGCCAACTAAGATCCACAAACAAAGCCCTTTTTCAAGTAGCTAAGTGTAGATACAGTGCTGGTGAATCCCTCTACTCATACACACTTGCCAAAATCTGGAATTCTCTTCCACCAGATATCAGATTGCAAAACAGCAGTTCCATCTTTAAAACCCAATTAAAAGCCCACCTCAATCTCATCTGGCAATGTACCTGGAATGACCATGGCTAGCCCTACTACCACCCTTCAGATAAATCTTCCTCTGAAACCACCCAAAGGTCAAACATATAAAAAAAACTACCATAAAGAATTGTATTTTAAAATTAATGTCTATAACTGTATATAGTATTACTGCTCTTTCTTACTCAAATTCATTATATTTTCTGCTTTGCTACTGTACACTCTGTATATTGTACGCCTCTGTAACTTCTCATCATACTGTGCCATGATATACTACTGTTTGCTCACTCTATTAATTTGTACTCATCTCTGACTTTTGTATTTTTATCATGTAGGTGGAGCTTTTGCATTTTTGATGATTGAAATGTGTGTGGAGCTTTCCTTCCCATGTCTCTGTTGAAAACGGGCACCTGATTGCCCAGTCAGACCAACCCGATAATCAAATATAAAATAAAAAAAAAATAAAATAAAATGTAGCCCAGTTGTTCCCTTCTACTGTACACAAAGCATGTGCACTCACTGGGCCCATCATGTTTCATGGTCCCTCTTGCATATCTCAGAATGGAATCCTATCATTAGCTCACTTCCTGCTGCAACAGAATTTGCAAACATTTAAAAATCTTAACCAAAATAATCTCTTGTCACATAGACACCACTGCAGTGTTACACTATCACAGGCAGCATGTTCATTTCTTTCAGCTACAGCAACCCCAGGACAAGGGGCCATGATACAAAAGAAGAACTTGAACATTATTTCTAGGATGACATTTTTAATAATAAAAAAAAACTGAGATATTTCACTAACTTCCCGATTAACACTTAAGGAATCCATTTTGGACATCATCAGGGCCATTTTTTAAACTCTGAGGCTTAAGGTGGATGATATTAGCTCTTGAAGGAACATAACTGTTATTATATAATTCTGCTTATAAAGAGAGATCACTCCCTTCACAATGGCATGTTCCTGTTATTACATAAAGTATAGGTCATTACTAGATCAGCCTGATGGCCTCTCCATTGAATGCAAAACTACATTTATTGAGATTTCCACAATCCATATATTTTTTCACTATTGCCCTACTTCTGCAGGTTTCCAAAAAAATCAGGAGTGGAAAGTTGACTAAGACATGAATTGGATCATAATTATCTAGAAGATAGTATTTTTTGCTGCTATCATGTCAGCTTTGCCACTTTAGACACTTCTCTCATAGAGCAATTGCCTGTAGTAGGCCTCAGTCAAAGTTCATTCGATTGACAGCTTTGAAGGTGACAAGTAAAGACTGAAAGGCAAAGATTTTTATACAGAAGTTACAGAAATAATGTTGCAGCTCAGAAAGGAGTCCAATAACAAAGTTCTTATTCCAGGCAGGAAAAACTTTCAATTATTAGCTCAAGTACAGTGGCATTCCTTCACAAGATGCCTCCTTGTTTGAAACCATTTTGTGGGTACTTGATGATTGTAGGGCCTAGGGTCTGTCAATAACATCTGGAGTACAGCTGTTAGCAAATGTTGCCACCAAGGTTTGCCTTCACAACTCGCACCCAGATTTTCTGAGATTCCTAAAGGTTGCTGAAAGACTAAATTTCCAGTGTTGCTCCCTAACTTGCCCATGGTACTTGATTTTATTTTTACAGACCCCCCCACCAGTAAGACCTCTGAACCCTTGAATTCCTGGGCTTCTGCAGCTCAGTCTGGATGATGACAATTATTATATTTATTATGGCAATTCATTTGCCTAAAAAAAGTGGAAATTTGTCTGTCTTGGGTCACTGCTTCAATTCAACTTTCACAACTCAGTAGTAACCCTCAGACCAGGATACTTTTTGTACCTGTGGTGAACTCAACTTACATAAAAGATAGCTGATTGAGCTGTGGTCTTTCCCTTAGACTCAGTAAAATGATCAATAGGAAGATCTGATTTGTAAGGATCTGAGGATGAGAGGAGTTAAATTCAGATAACCCAAGACTCCAGGAGATCATAGTCTCTACTTATACCAACTAAGAGGCTGTACCTCAGGCAAGAAAGTTCCACAGCAGGCCTTCTTAGTGTGTATAAAACGTGTACCTTCACCTACATCCAGGACTTCTGTGCCCAAGCTATTTAGGCATTACCTTTAGTATTTACAACACAACAGACTGTTGAAAAACTGTGCAGTCTATCACTGTTGTACTCCTCTGCCTTTACAAGAAACTATAGACTGTCAGCGTGGTACTACTTTATGCTTATAAAACACTACAGGCTCTCAATGTGGTACTTCTCAATGTTTATAAAACCCTGTAGAGTGTCAAGGCTCCACTCTATATTTATTTGACACTAAAGTCAGTGGAGGTACTCTGAAGTCAATGTGGGTACTCCCCTATATTTTATATGTACTAAAGTCAGTGTGGGTACTTCCTTATATTTATATGACACAAAAGTCAGTGTGAGCACTTCCTTATATTTATGTGATGCTAAAGTCAATGTGAGCACTCCTTTATATTTATGTGACACTAAAGTCGGTGTGAGCAGTCCCCTATATTTTATATGACACTAAAGGAAGTTTGTTTAAGTTCTCCCCTGTGTTTATAAGATTTTGTAGACTGTCAGTATAGCTCTCCTTTGAATGAAACTTTGCCTAATCTGTTCTCAGCCAGGGATGACCCTTGAGTTGACAGTCTGACCTAATCCTAGTTGGTTCCTTCTGTATTTTAATACCCATCAGTGAACAGTCATGGCAGTAAAATATCAGGAATACAACAAAGGTTTATTCAGCTGATAAGCTCATTTTCTTGAGATAACCTTATAGCTCTTGATTCACTCTTAGCTGCCTGCCATACATTTTTAATCCATTTGCCCTTCCTCAGCCTACAGTGTTACGTCTTCTCACCTGTCTCAACCTTGCAGGCTTGCTTTCTTGTTTGCATGAACTTTCTTTTATTTTTAATGGTGGTGTTGTGAATATTACACCTGGTATATGGGCTTTATATGTAGCAGTTTGAAATTCTTTTGAAGTTGTTTCATAATTTCTCCAAGTTCTGTCCAGGACTGGCTTACAAGTCACGACACCTGAGTTTTGGAATTGATCAAACTGGAGATAATTAATGCCTGCATATCCTCATACCCAGGTTAGTGACCAAGAAGCTTTTGGTTCCACCAATACATTATACATTTCTGAACAATCAATCTGTAAGTAATCAGAAGCAGAAAAATAATCCTGACAAAGACATGTTTCCAGCTCTATAAACTGCCAACTTTTTAGCATGTACAGCATCTTACATTTTTGAAGAAAATATCCAAGTGATATTAAAAGAATGAGCAAACAAATTGTTAAAAGTTTAGGTTACCAAATATACCATTTGTCTAAACCATAGATACTTTAGTTAACATTTTATGTGGCAACATTGAAGTCAAGTTTAATAATATTAAGTACGATTTCATAGACAGAAACTTTTCTGTAGTAATGCTGATTAATTGAGTACTGTACACTGATATTTTTAATGAAGAAGCCAGAAATATTTTTTTCCATTTAATTAAATTGGAAACACTTTTATTATAAGCTGCTCAGTGAGCACATTTCAGAATTATCAGAACATATAATTAAGTATACCAGTTTCACACTCATGAATGATTTCCTCGAAATGGCAAAAGGTTGGGTTCTGCGTAAGACTCTTGACTTGGCAATCTGTGTCGAGGTGCCTGAGAAAGATAACTATATCTGTAGCAAATGAAACATTTGCCTTATTGTGATGTGTACACACTTTATTGATCTGAATCATTTTTATTTGCTAAATTAGCATTTATATTCCTAAATCAGACTAGCAGAGAAGTTTTTAATTTTCTGAATTTGAGTTTAATGAATCATTGATTTTGGAATAGCAGCATGTATTTTACACATTAAAATACAGACGTGCCTGCAGAAGAAAGACTGAGTTGCCCATTGAATTGATTTATTTGCATTCCTCATCATCTAGTTGTGCAGCCCAGTAACAGAACACTTCCACATGCTATTAGTTTTCATTTCAGTATTTCTTGGCCCTAACACAACAGCAGTGAATATGACGTTTCTGCAGAAGGAAAGATATTGAAATGCCAGATTACATTACATTCATTGTCACTTACAATCAATAATGTTGGGAAACAGCAATTGTATACTCTAAACACTTTGGGGGTTGGATTACTGTTATGCAGGAAATAGTTGTGGAAAAAATGAGTTATAGGATGTGTTTGTAATTATCTCATAGGTTGCTGTGTAAATTATGAAAATGAATGCCACTGTCAACTCTGTGGTGCTGCTGGGATAAAGCCCTGACTATGCCTCAGATTTGATTTGTATCCCAAGCCACGAGGAAGCCATCAGGGAGTGTGGAATTGAACAACCAATGCTATCTCCCCACAATCCCGTATGGAGAGATAGCTGTTTGTTTTACTGCAGTGCTGAAAAAAAAAAAACAGCTGCTTCAGTCATGACACATGGTACAAGGACCAGGATGAACTCTTCTACCAAGCAGCATGGTACACTGCTATAGGTATCAATGGATTGTGCATGGCAAGGCAGCATGGTGCAGTGCTATAGGTATCAATGTATTATGCATGGCCAGGCAGCATGGTACAGTGCTATAGGTATCAATGTATTATGCAAGGCCAGGCAGCATAGTGCAGTGCTATAGGTATCAATGGATTGTGCATGGCAAGGCAGCTTGGTGCAGTGCTATAGATATCAAAGGATTGTGCATGGAAGCATGCATCACTTGTCTGTGCTACCATTGTGAAATAAAGATCTCAAGATGCTAAAAGGCCTTGGGGAAAAACATTTACACTTCATCATTATCTAGAAGATTATTCCAGACACTTACCTCTTAGTCCATCACTTGTTAACACTGTCACTAAATGGAGCAACATATATGTTCATTGTACTAAAAGAATTCTAAACATCACAAAGAATCTTTTCATGTCCATAAAGTCAAAAAGCTTTTAGAATAATGTGTTTCCTGAATATCCTATTTTATGTCTGCGAACCCCCTTCTCAAACCAAACCTTTACATAACATTGGCTATTTGTCATTGCATATGCAGAGCCTTGGAGAGATGTAGCATGCATTCTCCCTTGTATTTCCTGTTGCATGTTTGTTTGGTCTTCCTTTCAGAAATGGCAGATTCATAAATACAAGCCCCACAAATGTGTTAGGATGAACAAAATAATATAATAGCGAATTAGAAGCTTGAATGAATTAGAAGAAAAAAATACTCATCCATCTACTTGCTTAACTGAAACAATTACTTGAAATTTCGGCAAGGCATCTTTATTCTTCCCACAAGGAGGGCATCAGAGAGAGACAATCTGCTATATCTGCTAGCTAAAGTGATTTTAACTGGACTAATGCTTAATACCTTGGAGTAAGGGTATACTGAGGTAATGCAACCACAGTCTCAAAATTTATGTAACCAGGTTTGCACTTTACATATCATTGTAGTGTGGACCACAGGTACAGTCATTGCAGTTTCAACAGCATCCTATCTCAATGTACCACCATGTGCATAAAGGAGGAGTGAATAATACTGCACATGGTCTGCAGCATATCATCTCATTTCTATAGCATAATGGAAACAGACAGATGGCCTATGGGCACTCGATCTTCTCTGGCCCTGTCAGAGCCTGAGCATTTAAACACACCCTGCTGGAAATGTAAGCAGGCCCCTTGCCTATATAATAATAATAATAATAATAAAAATAATTAAAAAGTATGTTATTACCAAAAAAAAAAAAAAAAAAAAAAAAAAACATTGCTTTGAAAACTTCTTGGTTTGTATTATTCCATTTGTAGAAATGGCAAGTATAAATTGGTTCTGCCCCAGATGTTTTCCAACCTAACTCAGAAACTATAATTATCGTTTAGGTTGCTCAAAACTGACAAACTCTAATACTTGATGTAAAAAAATTCCCCCCAGCCTATTCATAGCCTCCTGAAAGGCAAGTACCTTAACACCACATAATAAGAAAACTAAAATGGTAACAGCTGAAGAATCCGTGCCATGTCAGGTTACTGCAGCAATGACATTAGACAGTGTTCCCCAGCTAAGTCAGGAAAAGGTCCACGTGCATGAGAGCTTTATCCTGGTTATTAAATGCTAATAAATAAAAATAAATCTGGACCAAATGAAGCACTAAATAATATACAGAAAAAAGCTTGGAGTCCTCTATCAAACTAGTATTTTTCTGTTATCAAGTTCAAAAAACAAACAAAACCTGTTTCTATATAGTCCATCCGAGGAACATGAGAAATCTCTAAAACTAAAATGTCCACACTGGTACTGTTACGCAAATTAGAGCAAAAATCTCAAAATTTGAAACAAGTCAACCAACACATACAACTCTAACCCAATTTATTTGGATAATACTAACAAAAAGAATTAAGTTCATGCAACTGTCTTTTACTCACAAACTGTTGTTCACTTCCCCATGTACAGCACTTGCCTTTGTCCTAAACTGCAATACTAGCCATAAACTCATATTATCAAATGAAAGCCTAATGTATGTAAACAAAACAAACATTAAAATAAGTGGCATGGCTCCTAACACTCGTTAACACAGTAGAATAGTGTCCCCCTTTTGTCAAGGTATAGTTCTCAAAGTTAAACCTTCAAAATGCTATATTACTCTCATCTACAGTCTATATATAAATGTGATGTCACCTAGCATTCCTTCAATCTATCCACTAGCATATAACCATAGAGTGCACATCTATGTCTAAACTTAACATACTAAAACAACCCCTGTTTATCATTTTGCAACCATCACATTTCCCAACATCTTTACATCTTATCTCATTCTAGGATCATGGGATGCACATGGCAATTTGACTGGATGCCATGTGTTCCTTTCCAATATCTAATATCAGGCACTATCACCCGTTTCGATGAGGACAAGGCTGTAAGGCTCAGAGTAAATTTAAGATTACCATCCAGTTGCCCAAGGTATGTTTTAAGGATGACAGGGAATTGCATTGCTTGAACTGGAGGAGAAAACCCATTCCAGAACAACTGGACATGCTGGTGATGAACCTGTTCCTCCATCTAATTTACTCCCTGACGTACAATACATTGAGAATTTCTTGTTCTAGTACAGGCTGCACTTGTTTGCCTTTTCGGCTTTTCCCGGTTAGTTTGACTTATTGAGAAAAAGGAGGTGAAGGATATCAGGATCCCTGAGATCACAGTAAACGATGTACAGATACCCCCTCAGGAGCTTATATGACATGCAGTGCAGGGATAAGGGTTTCAGTCTCTCCTGGCAGTTACTAATTGTGATGTCATCAATCATTTTTAAGAGTCTCTTTGTTTATCCAAGTTCCTTATGTGTCTAGTAAGATACATTCCAAAGAGTCTGTCATATTGTGTACTGGGTCTGACCAGGAAGGAATATAAAGGAAGAATGACTTCCTTGACTTAAGAAGAGATGTGTTTGGCAAGTAGTTACAAGACATAGAATGATTTCCTAACCACCGTTCCCACATGGTGATAAAGGAAAGTGAGCTATCAACCCAGCTGCCCAGTTCTCTAATCAATGACTCGCTTATTAGTGGGATGTTATTGATACAGTAGGTTGAAGCAATTAGCTGTTTCCCAAAAAAGATAATAGCACATTTTTGGCATTTAGTTTATTCTTCTTTTCAGTGCACTAGGTACTGATGCATGTTACTTCTTTTCTCTTTTCTAAGAGTAGAAGTATTTTGAGCTTACTTGACAACAATATGCAAATCTGATTATCCAGTGATCAGTGTTGCCAGTACTGAGGTCAGGAAAATAAATCTTTAACAGAAGGGGGCCCAAGACCCTTGGGGGAAGCACTGTTGGCCTTCTCTTGACTGAAAAGGCATCACCATCTCTGACAACATGCATTTTACCCTTGAGTCAGTTTGTTAACCATTCTTCTACATTGTAATCAGTTTTTAATGTTAATTTATTTATGATTCCATCTTGCAATTAGGTGGTAAATGCCTTAGCCAAGTCAAGATAAGCAGCAAGGATAGTATTTCATTTATCTGCCACCTGAGTGCCAATTTTAAAGAAGATTACAAGTGGCTTACCCTTTGCTAACCTGAATTGCTGTCACTTGAGCCTAATAAGATTATTGATGTCATGATTTATGATGTCAGCAATAATGCATTCCATGTCTTTACAGATGAGACTCATAAGGCTGATGGCTCTGTAGTTTGATGGGTTCATGGTAGGTCCAACCTTTTGAAGGAGCATTACTACCACAGTGTGCCAGAACATGGGTGCATAGGCTGTAGACAGACTTTGGTTATACAGTGTAAGGAGGTGATCAACTAGTGCACATTTGACACTGTTTAATAGGCATCCTAGTGTTTTGTCATGACTCATGGAAGAAGTGTTTTTTGTCAGTAAGAGCACTTTTAGTGTTTGATCCTTGGTGATGGTGGAGATGGAAGTGAACCATGGATGACTGGAGTTGTGATGATAGTTATCATAGGTCCATAGGTTCATAGATGTGTACTACGCTAATGGCCCTGGAACCTTTACAAGTCTAGCCCATAGGATTACCCTGGCATAGTGCCAACCAACCTTAGTTCCCAGAGCTTCTGTCAAGTAGAGCCACTGGAGTGATCCCCAGGGTGAATTTTCTGTTTCACATTCATTCATCAAAATTGCTCTTGAAGAAGGCCAGTGAGGCACTCTGCTTGACATGTATGGAAAGTCTATTCCACAGCATATGCAGTCTCTGGGTCATGAACGTGTCCCTCCAGCTTGTTCTGTTGATTGTGGTAATGAGGTTAAGGTCTCTGGAGTGTGTGGTAGTGTGTGGTGTGGCGGGATTGGGATTTCTTTAGATGTAGCATTTCTAACAGAGCTGGTTCAGACATGAATTTGAAAGTCAAGTAGAAATCGCCTCTAAGTAGGTAATGTGAGACAGAGAATAGTTGGGGTATTTTGAGTCTGTTCATATAGGACAAGTGTTTAAGGCCTAGTGAGGTACTTTTGTGGCCTCTCCAATTGTTGCAGGTGTCCAGTGAGGTACATGCCAAATGGGATATTGTACTCGATGATTGGTTAATGAGGGAAGAGTAGAGGGAGACAATGACCTCTTTCTTCCTGGATACAAAACCCTTAGTAATGAGATGTGCGACATAGAAGGACCTTCTGACCACAGTGGCAATGTGGTGGTCAAGAGGTTGCTCTCAACCTGTGTTCCCAGATCTCTTATAACTCCTTCTGTGTTCAGTGAACTACCATCAATGTGGTAATTCCTGGGAACTGGGTTTTTTTCCAAAGGGGGATGACAACACATTTTTTGGCATTGAGCTTAAGGCCATGGTTCTGACACCAGTCGTTGGTTTCATTGAGGCCTTTCTGTAGGATGTCAACATCACTTGGGGAGTTAATAATAGCTCCCAACTTGCAATCATCTGCAAAATTTGTCAGCCAGAGTCCCTTTGTGTTGGCCTGGACTTCAGAGAATTAGATACCAAACAGGAGAGGACCTAGGACCAAACCCTGTGGGACTCCACTCATGACAGGTCAACAGTCTGGTTTGGAGTCAGCTCCTTTCACACTGTCAGTTCTATCTGTGAGCCAGTTTGCAACCCACCTAGTGATATAGGGGTTGATGCCTAGCTTAGTGAGTTTTGCTATGATTCCTGAGTGGGGAATGGTATCAAAGGCCTTGGCCAGATCAAGGTAGGCTGTATGAACCACCTTTCCTTCATCCACAGCTCTGGTGACTGACTCAAAGAAGTCAACCAGGTTGAGCAGGCATGCTCTACCCTTCACAATACCAAACTTTGTGGGATCCAGAGTTTGGGGATTCCTTATATCCTTGTTTATTAGGTCCATGATGATATGTTCCATAGCTTTGCATATCAGACTCATCAGGCTAATTGGGCGATAGTTCCCAGGGTCTGTAGTCATTCTCCTTTGTGGAGAGGGATGACTGTAGCAGTGTACCATTCAGTAGAGACAAAGCCTGAGGTGAGGCTGTGATTGAACAGGGCACACAGATGTGGTACCAGTTCACTCTGTAGTTCATGTAGAACACATCCAGGGATATTGTCAGGTCCCATAAAAGCTGTATTTTTGGCCTTGGATAGTGCTGTTTTAACCTGTGCAGCAGTAATACTGGGTGCCTGGCAATCTACTGGTATTGTGATTGGTCCTTTGGTGGGGGAGAGATGGGTAAAGTTGGCACTAAATCTGTCAGACAGTATATTGGCAATATCTGTTGGCTCGGTATGTGAGGTACCATTGTACAGTAGCTCAGAGCAAATCTGGGTATTGCCGTGGAGATTCTTTACACAACTATAGAAGGCATTGTGGTTGTCTTTACTATCTGCTGCAATTCTGTTTTCACAGCTAGCTTTAGAGGATTTGATAAGGGATCTCAACTTTTAGTTGAGGCTAATAATGGAGTTTTTCCAGTCTTGGGATTTCACCTTATTCTGCATCAGTTTCCTCCTTTTGTTGTAGAGTTTGTTTATGGCAGTGGACGACCAGACTGGCTTCCTTTTTTGGAGGACAGTGTCTTGGTTCTATTGGGTATGGTGAGATCCATGCATTTGTTTACATGTTCGTACAATGCATTGGTGTATGATTTGATGGTCATGCAACTATTCTCCATTTGCATGGGTGCCGTGAAGTTATTCATCTCTGTTTTTAGCAGCCCAGAGTTAGCTTTTGAGAAGTTTATCATGGTGGTTACCTTTGTGGGGGGGTGGGGGTTGGAGGGATGTGAATTTCCAAGGTGATTAGTTTGTGGTTAGATCTAACCAGGAAGGAGTCGGCTATTGGTGTAGAGCAACGGTTGCCCATGTTAGTAATGACTAGGCCAAGTAGGTTGCTACCTCTTGTAGGGGTAAGAACAATGTGGTACAGGGTATTGGAATTAATGAATTCCAGAAAAGGTTGGGCAATTGTATTGGTAGAGGAGTAGTTTTCCCAGTTAATGGAGGAGTAGTTGAAGTCGCTCAGTATGAGAGTGTTAGACTGGATACTTATATTCTCCAGGGTGCTTAGGAACATGGAGTGTGAGTCTTGGGACATGGTTGGGGACCTGTAGAAGATGATGACCTGAATCACTACTTACCTATAGTTAGCTACACCTGAAATATCTCTAATGCATTATGTTGCACTACCAGTCTAGAGGTGTGCGCATCCTTTATGAATATGGAAATACTACCGCCTTATGAGCTTCTGTCCAAGTTCTGGGGGCTGAAAGGTGTGGAATGAGTTATAGTCTGGTAGTGCAGGGATCTTTTCTGCTGTCTTGAACCTGGTCTCTGTTACAGCACAAATATCGATGTTCTCCATTTTAAGGAGTGCGTCGAGCAAATGCATTTTGAGATTTAGACTTCTAGCATTAAGATGCATGACCCTCAGATTGCATTTGTTTGTAGCTGTTACAGTGGTAATTTGGTCTTTGGAACACTGCCTAAAAAAGGCACTATAGGGGTGGCAAGAGCCTTGGCTAGTATCCAGAAGCCCAGGAGTGACAGATGCAGGCCATCTCTGGCAAAGCCTCAAGGTCTGTCAATCATGTCATCCCAGGCAGACAGATACTGGATCCCCTTAGAATGACACCAGAAACTTAGCCAATTGTTGAAATCAATCATTTTCTGTTTGTACTGTGGTATCATTCTGGGTGATGGCAGGAGGCTGCTCTGGGCTAGAGTCATACCCACCTGGGGTACATAATCCAAGAGCTCCTCCATGTCTCATTTCATGTAGTCCAGGGATGTATGTCTCAGGTCATTCACAACCACATGTACAATAACAGAGTCATATTTCTACCTGTTGTTGATGGACCTGAGTGCATGCGTTATGTGCTGGATCCTGGCACCTGACAGGCAGCTGACTGTTACTTTCTCCTTATTCAACCTAGTGAGGGGGGCATCAGTGTGCCTCACTATCAAGCCACCTATGATTAGTGTGTTATGCATGTTATTTTTCCTTAGGGGCTTTGGTTGAGTGGCACACTGTTTAGGAGAGATATGTCTTGTGATTAGTGTTGTGTTGTGGTGGTCGAGTGTTTTTCTGCCTTGGAGGTCTCTGCTGTTTGGGTAGATTTTTATTGAGAGCCTCCGCAAAGGTGGGTGTGTGGTTTGTGTTTTTATGTGAAGGCAGCACTGGAGTGTGTTCTGGAAGGCTATGTGTTCCATGTGGTGTGGTGCCAGGGTTGACCTTCTCCTCTTGGACAGCTATTCCGGTCTTGGCTGGAGAGTGCGTGGCTTCCAATTTGGATATATAAGTGCATCTCTTGCAAGTCTGAGTGTTGGGAGGTGAGAGGAGAGGGTTGTCAGTGTACATGAGGCAGTTACTACATTTCCTCAGGATACCCAAGTTCACCAGATTAATAGGTGAAAGCACAGGGAACTGACCTTTAGACATGCCTGGAGGGGTGGGCATTAATAATAATAAGTACTGGAGCTGTTTCCTTGTGGAATGTTTAGTGCTGGTAGCACTTTTGTGTGCTACAGAGGAGCAGTTGATTGCAAACTTGTTTGTTGATAATACAGCAATGTCTTTTGAGTATGACTAGCAGGCACAATTATGGAAAAGATTGGAGCACTGGTCTGAGCTATTTCTTAATTTTCTAATGTAACCGAAGAAGGGATATTAGTTGTCCTTTGTTTCAATTGTCAGCCTGGGTTAATTTGATGCTTTCCTAGTCTTTATAGTTGCCTTCAGTTTCTCAGAGAATTTGTTTTAATGTTATATTCATGTAGTGCAGTTCTGACTTGGAAAAGTTTCTTCCTTTGGTTATATTGTTTGTTTATATCAACTGATCGCCAAGGTGGATTGTTTTGGTATTTGCTGCTATATTTCCACTTTAACCATACCTTATCAGGGCCATTATTAAATATAATGCATCTTTTGGCATTCACTTATCTAAACATGCACACAACTTGAAAGACCACAGAGATTTATAACTAAAGGATCAGTGGCTTCAAAAATCTTAGTTATCGTGTGAGACTGGCAGCCCTTTCTCTATACATAGTCTCTTACAGACTCTTACATGGATAGCTATATCTAGTCTTTTGTGCCATAAAAGATGCAACCCTATTGATCTCCTGTTCCTTCACAGAACTAATGATGCATCACATAGCAGTTAAGGGAACTGAACCTTCCTCTGTAGATAGATTCCCATCCTAATGTTTCCTTCATTACTATAACAAACTTCTACTAGATGTGAAGCAGAGTAGCACCTTTGACACCTTCAATGTAAACCTAGATAATTGGATGGGCCATCTCATATTCTCTCCCGATGTATCTTGTCTTGCCCTCCTTGAGGCTAGAAGGATTTTTTGGCTAGGTTCTAGTAGAGACTGGCAGGTCAATACATTTTTCTAAATGATAATACAGATTCTTAGTATAGCTGGCTACCTATCTTGGTTCAGTTGTGGAGCTTTTGTGGGTGAATTTAGAGATTGTGCTATATAATTGCACACATGTTTACATTTTTAAAGTCTTAAAGATGGTGGTGTTAGTTAAAAGAATAGTGGATGTTTTGAGGGTAAAGGTAATCATTAGGTGGTCTGATTTAACTAATGAGAGACTGACCAAGGAAAAGAATAAGCCAGGGCTACATTTGTAAGAATTATGTCAAGAAAGGTCTTGCACCTAGTGGGACTGAGGACAGATTGATCTAGAGAGTTCTTGTTTATCCAATTGAAAAAACATTGAACATATGTTGATACTGTCAATAGTCCAGTCTATGGGTGAATATTTTAAGTCACCAAGAATTAATGAACTATTGGGTATAGGGATATTTTGAAGAAAGTCCAGGATTTTCAAAGAATTCATAGTTTAGCGTGATTGGTACAAAATGGCCATGGCTTTTAATGAGTCAAGAAGGAACTTGACCCTGGCAATCTTATTCTAAACTTATAAATGCCATTGAATCTGCCCTTTCTGAAGGAGACAGTGTTTTTGTCTTCCTTTCATGTAGTGACTTTTTTCAGAAGCATCAAATATGCTGTTGTAAAAAAATCAAGTATAACTTTGGAATTAAATTTTAAGTCCAGCAAAGTGCCTATTATACGTCATGGTTATGTTACATGGTTATAGCTTTGCTTCTCACAATACATTATAATCTTTATGAAATATTTTGGACATTGCTATATGAAAAAAAAAAAAAAAACGAAACTATCACATCCAAAATTCTCATGATCAAGATTCTTTGAAGAAATGAGTTTAAAAAAATGTTTTTCTGCACTTTTCCCTAGGTTGTGAGACCTGTATTTCATTTATATTCCCATACCCATATTAAAATTTATTTTTTTCCTTATTACTCATATGAACATGGGTATCAGCTGGAAGATCCTTTGGTTATTATCTTAAAACATATAGGTTATGATATAAAATCTTCATCTTCTTATTAGTATAGTCATTATGTGAAAAACGTTATCATTAACAGCTGTCCTCAGATCTTTGTAGGATGAAGATCAATGAATACATGATATTATTAGTTAAAGTATATGTGCATATGCTCTCTTCCAATAGTGTATAAATGCACATTCACTTATCTTAAAGTATATTTATTTATTTATCCACATAACCTATTAATGAATATATGCTTCATAATCAGAAATTTCATTGATAGAATTAAGCACATTCCAATTTGGCAGTCAGTTGTGAATCTCTAACTCTACCACTTATAATATAATATTGCTTTCCTAATGCATGACTATACAAAACTTTGAATTAAATGTATTATTTGTATCATATAAAAGAACAAAAAATGACTCAAAGTAATGCTGGTGCAGATAAAGAAATAAGTAAACTAAGAGAAAACTGCACCAAAGCTAACACATTACACGTTTATTGAAAAATAAATAAAAAGGTTAGCGCTTTCGCGACCACACTCGTCACTTCATCAGACGATCAAATGAAGCGACGAGTGTGGTCGCGAAAGTGCTAATCTTTTTATTTTTCAATAAATGTGTAGTGTATTAGCTTTGGTGCAGTTTTTCTACTATTTGTATCAGAATTGAATAAGGAATTCTATAACCATCTTATAGCAAAAAAGTAAAATAACTTTGCTAATGTCATAGTACTACAGCAGTAATTAAACCGTTATCCAGTATAACAACTATATTTTTTAGATTGATACGAATCAGTCTACAAAAATATAGTTGATATACTGCATACAAGTTTGGACCTATATTGTTTACTTTTTCTAAAACCATGCTGACTGAAATCCTGCTGGATTACAATAGTAGCTGACAGAAAACTTAGAAAGACTGTCTCAGTGAATGGTCCTGAAGTTGATATTAAATGCA
This sequence comes from Protopterus annectens, assembly GCF_019279795.1. Classification (NCBI taxonomy): domain Eukaryota; kingdom Metazoa; phylum Chordata; order Ceratodontiformes; family Protopteridae; genus Protopterus; species Protopterus annectens. Next base: position 442,691,828 of record NC_056725.1, on the reverse strand, counting down.
ATTCTTTCATTTCTAGCTTTGAATATAATTGTAGCTTCCCATTAATTTTCTGCAAAGTGATTTATGAAAGAGTAATCTGAGAACTTAAATAAATATGGCACAGGTGATTTTTAAACTCTTCCTGGCATGCTGCTAGCATTTGCTTTACTCAGTATCCTATTATATCTTAATAACAGACACATCATAATATCATGTGGCTGTAATAATATTATTTTAAGATCCTGCTAAAGTAATGTAATTATGTTTCCACATGCATTGCTTCCTTCATTATTTCTTCAGCATTAACTAATTAGATATTGTTGCTTACATATAATTTTGAAATTTCCATTACAGAGTAAAAAGCTTTGTGATTGCTTTTACTACTTCTACCAAGAGATCTTTTATGCAGATTTTACAGTTTAGTAACCTAGTACTAGATCATATCAACTTTGTCATATTTCTTCCTATTCTACTCAGTAGGTATACCGGTTTATCATCTCTACCCATTTTTTGTGATAAACATTTCATGGGGATATATTCCTTCATATTTAATTTCTAACTTGGTTTAAACAGTTTTTTCAAAATCTAAGGAACATGTTTGTCAATTAGCCAGTACAATCGGATATGAAAGGTGCTTTTATGCTTCTCCAGATGTTTTACCCTTGAACTCAATAGACCATTCAGTGATTATAATAAATGTACTAATACCTCTGTAGTCAAAATATTAATACATACAGCCTGATTTGTTTGGTATCCATTGTGGATTCCGCATCAGATGATGCTTTCGCTGGATTTTCACATTTGATTATTAGGCTTCACCTGTAAAGTTACAAGTCAGTGATGGTTCAGCCAGAAAGAAGCAACTAACTGAAGCTTCAGATCATTAAGGTATTTTGTAAAACATGTTTTTACAGGGGGAAATCCCTTTGCACTCCAATATGGGGGCAACTCACCAGACCACAAACTTATGATCAGTTAACCATGGAGAAAATAGAAATTACTTAAAAATAAAGGATTCACTGCTAGTCCCCATACAGAAATAACTTCAGGATGGATTTCTTATCAGAAGCAGGAATCAAGAGAGTTCAACACTAGGAAGATGAACTTTTCTAGATATACACTACTGGACTTTTGTCACAACTGACACCAGGTCACCAGTTCTGCGTATTTAAAGTATCCTTCATCTAGAAACACAGCATCCAGGTTCTATCTACAATGCATTATTTTTTTAGAATTAACCCCAACATTTTATATTGTATTGCATTCAGTGTAAGTATCTTAGTTAACATTAGGGAAGTTAAGATATCCTAGCCAATTCAGCTGGATGTATTTGTCTTATTCTTTAAATGTTCTGCAATATATTTGGTTTCTTTACTTGTAGGATTCATACTCCTGTAAACTCCATATGGACTCTACTGAACTTTTTGGCACAAAGCATTCATATATTTCTGCTTTAATGTTCTTATTTAATTTACTGTATCTTAGATACATTTTTACAGTACATACTGCAACCAGTCTTACACTATTAAAGCATTTGTATCATTTATGTTCAACAGAAATATTATCATGATGATTCTGTATTTTCATTAGCACAACATTATATATGATGTGAATAAATATTGATTCATACAGTGTTTCCAATTAACTCTTTTAACTTTGCACTAGCAAATTCTCAAACTAGACAAAAATAAGCATTTCTGTCAATCTATGAGTTAATCAAGTATTGGTTTTGTGTCTGAAATAATATTCATCTTCAGCAAACCGCTAATGTATATATCAAACAGCTTTCCCAATAAACCACTGTTCTACACTTTAACTTTACTAAGCATGTCCTCATTCAGTAACATGCGACATTTCTATTATAACTAATTTTCACTGAATTTCAGTGGAAAATTAAAAATGGCATTAGAGTACCCTTAAATCCTTTAAAAAGAAAATTCTGCTATTTTTAATATTGGCAACTGTAATAAATGTAGCATTTCATTAAAATGTTTTGTTCCTACTTAAATCATTTTGAAGATCCTGAGTTTTATAGCATCACAGAAACAAGGGTATAATATTACTTTGTTGTACTCTAGAGAAGAAATGTATTAAATAATACATCTATCATTATTAAAACCAATTACTGGTGTAGCTGTAATATTGATGGCCCTGTCTTTTTTAGGATGTCTTACTTAATACTTTTTTTTCTGCTGATTTTTATCTCTGAAAGAAAAGTTTCATATTATCCTTAGTTTGAAAACATTTTAGAGTCAGGGAATTTATTATGGATATCAGTTCCATGATAGAGCTTTAGCCTTGAGTTTCTTATACTAATATGCCATAACATTGTCACATTCCATTTAAGATACTTTGTGCAATAAAATAACACATGCATTTGTAGAAAGGCAATGGTTTTGAAATTGGGATTGTTTGAAAACAAAGACATTGATAAAATGTAAATGACTCTAACAGTATGACTTTGTTAGAAATATAACACATTCAGAAATGATTTCAGCCTCCAAATAGCAAGCATGCATCAACTTGATAAAAATCCTAAACTAAACTAAAAATCCTTTATATTCCCCTAGCGAAGTATTTGTGAAATATTGACATTTTCTTACTGTATAATGCAGTTAGTAGGTCTATAATAAGAATTATAAACTGTTGGTGTTTACAAATCAGTTGAAGTTCACATAAAGAAAGGGAAGACTCTTCCCTTGTATATTGTTTTCTTTTATGTATAAAGGATGCACAAAACAAACAAACATACAAAATAATGGCATCAAGTCAAAGGAGCACAGCCTAAAGTTGAGGTAAACCTATGAGTCATAGTGTAGTAGAAGTGATATTACGCCCTTCTAGAATAGTTTTCCAAAATTCTGAAAATAAAAACTATTTTAATTATGTTTATAAAAATAATTCTCTACACCCACAGCACAAAAGAGAAAAGGCAGATTAAACATTTTTCAAGCAACATGAGACAGTAAACAGGCAGTCTCAATACAATGAAGGCAATGAAACCTTATTGAAAACTAGGACAGTAATATCCAAGTGAAGAAGCAGAATCACTGAAAAAGTAAAGTATAATGCTTCAGAAAATAAGAAAACAGTTATTATCAAGTATTATCCTTATTATTGTTATTATTTTTAAGAGATCTTGTAGTCTGTTTATTCAGACTGTGTGACCTCATGCTAAGAATAATAACAAGGGTAAAGGAAGGTGCATGAGCCCTGTAGAAAACCAGAAAAATGCTGAATATATTGATATATTCTAGGTGCTGTGATTAACTGTTGAATGACATCTATTCTATGGGATTATGTAAGATATTCCATAATTTTCAATATTATAACAGCATGAAGTACAATGTCATGTTGAATGGTGATTGACAGATCTTAGAGTAAATATATGCAATGTATGTCTATTAATGCTATATTTCCTTGTTTCATCTGTTTTTTAAATTTAGTCTGTCAGTATTTCTGGAAGTCCTATTTGAGTTTGATCCAAATCAGCATTTTATTTTCCATATAGATTTAATGGCATACACTATAGTTTAAAATTTTGAATCAAACTACACCTATAATTGTATTTCTAAACTATTATTGATATGTGACCACAAAACAGTGGTGCCAATTACATATAAGTTTATTATGTATAGATGTATACTGGTTGAATTATTTAATTTCTTCAAAGCTGGACATAATTCAGTAAATGCTTACTTAAAGAGTGTAGTCTAGAACTTACTAGTTTAACCTATGTGAAAATAGGAAATGTAGAGAATATTTAAATGTCTACTGCAGACTTGTTTCTTATTATGGACTGCTAAAAAGTTAAAATATGTTTCTGTCTGTTATTGTTTGGTCTGGATATTATAAAACAAATGAAAAAAAAAGAAAAGAAAAACATTTCTCTGATGCAAGTAATATAAATAATTAACAAGTAGAATAAATTTATACCTAAATCAAGGCATCTGAAAAGTGCAATCAAAGCCAAACTGAAGCGTTGATTAGCTGACTTAGTACAAGATAATAAAGATCATTTTTAGTAATATTGATTCATTAAAGCAAAGTCAAAACAAAGTAATATATATTTTCTTTATTAATGAAGGAGCTGATTGACATTAATCTGGAACAATTTTTTCTTTCATTTAATATCTATTTTCATCTACATTCAAATGCATACCACTCATTCATTAGCTGAAAATACTGATATAATTTTAATTATATGTGATGAGTTAATGAGTGAGTCATAATCTAAAAGTAATAACGAGCAACCTAAGATCAGATAAAAGCTTAGTTTGTTTTTTTAAAGTTGCAGTCATATATTTATATAATTCTCCAGTTTTGATATGTTTAATATCAAGTGAATAGAAGAAAGCTACACTAGTCATATGTAAAAACAGGTGAGAGAATTATATTTAATGGACTTGCCTATAGTTTATAGTTGTTTATGAATTGTTTGAAATATATAAATACATAGATTCAAAATCAATACAGCATCATTTTGAAATTTATGCCATTACCAGTTTGGATTTGCAAAAGGATCGTGTAATGTGACCACTTATACATTCATAGGGTTATATGTATATAATAGGCTAATGGCGACTGGGGCCTTTGTAAGCCTAGCTAATCATCCCAATTGTATCCCACAAGTTTACATGCCTTACAGCTTATTTAATGGGTATGTATAAGCTATGGCAATATTTACAGGCTGCCTCTGTCCATTAGAAACATAGCTACTAGACCTGGGGTATATTTCCGATTTCCCATCCACTGGTCCAGGTTTCTCTTGAAAAAGATAAAAAAAGAGCTCTGCTTCACATGAATGAGAAGCCTGTTCTAGAGAAGTGGAATTATATGAGACTAATACCTGTCCTTACAATGGATCCTATTTATGTTGCAAGCAAAGCTTAAATCCCTAGATTGTGTAACACTGTACTATTCATTTTGTGGATATGCAAAAGGCCCAACAGAGTGGGATCCAATGATGCCTTGTATGCCAGGCATAGATCTCCTCTTAACAGTTTCTCTGCTTTGAGGAGATCTTTGTAAGACATGCTGTTTACATCCTGCATTGCTTTTACGAGGAACCTCTGTGGATGTTGCAGATCTTGCATGTGCTTGGTCTGGTACATACTGAAGGGAGAGAGTCGCACTCAATGATAGCAACGTCCAATCACAGTGGAACAATGACTTCCTTGAACTTGGATGTCATGCCTTTGCTTATATGTTGAACAACATGGAATGATTTCCTCATTACCTTAGACACATGCTGGTTGTAAGCCAGGTTATTATCTACATATGTACCCAAATCTGTGACTACTGGTTCCACTTTTAAGGGTGTGTTACTGATGTGGTAATTTCTTAGGTTGTCTGACATCCCATATGATACTATTATTGTATTTCTTGGCATTATGTTTTAAGCCATGGCATTGGCACCAGTCATTGGTCTGTGTTTATCTTTCCTGTAGGATGTTAGTGCCTTGGGAGGAGTCTATGACTGCACCAAGTTTGCAATCATCTGTAATCTTGGCCAGCCAGAGACCCTTGATATTGGCCTTGACTTCCATGAAGCATTTGCCAAAAAGGAGTAGATTCAGCAAAAGCCCTGAGGGATTCCACTAGTGACAAGCCTCTTTGTGGAGGTGGTCTGCCCTATCATAACATTCTGGGTCCTGTCTGAGAACCAGCTGGCTATCCAGTGTATAACACAATGGTTTATGCTTATGTCCATGACTTTGATTACAATGTCTGATTAGAGTATTGCATCACATGTTTTAGCTAGGTCATGTTAAGCAGTATGCACTAGTGTGCCCTCATCCATTGCCTTGGTGACATTCTCAAAGAAGTCCATCATGTTCAGTAGGCATAATCTGTCCTTGATGAAATCAAACTGGGATGGATCCAGTGTTTGAAGGTTTTCTATGTCTTATTAATAATTTCCATGATAATTCTTTCCTTGGCTTTGCATATTAGAGAAATTAAGGAATAAGCTGGGTGATATGCCTTTATTTTCATTGAGAAAGAGTTTTAATTTTAAGCAAATCATGGAAAGACACTTTACCAGGTATGATGCGGGTGGTAAAATGAGTAAATGTGGACATTGTACAACTTGCAGGTTCATTATTGATGTATCTTTTGTGAATATCGTGGGTCATCCTACAATATTAAAATGACTTGGTAGGCTCAGTTGTCAAACAAGTGGTGCTATGAACATCACAAATTGTCATCCATATGAATGTGTCTACATATAAAAAAACAGAGAGAAGATTGAGTAACATCAGGCTTGAGCATTGTTTTGACATTCTGCATGTAGCAGGAATGAATGCCCTACCAAAGCATGAAGTGTATAAACATTTCAATGAGATTATATTTTTTATTTTGGAGAGATTGTCTATTATGAAAAGGAGTTGGCAATTTGTAAATGTATTTAGAATAAAGGAATGTATGTTGACAGGTGGAGTTACGTGCCATGCAATTCCAAGGATTTAGTGACAGCATCTCTATAACTAGCAATTTGAAATTAAGAGTGAACCATTTTTAAAATTTAGCTTATCTGTTATTATCTGGAGTTGGGTATGTATATTTTAATTTTAATGGATTTTTTTATATTCAAAATATTTGAAAATGATTGCATTGCCATTTTATATCAGTGAATGCATTTTCAATGAATTTTTAAAGTAATTATTCATGATTCATGAGACACGATCATGTGATTTGTTTTTTATTTTTGAGTTCAAATTGTGTCCTGTAAGGAATTTTAGTAGTTCTAATGAAGTGCTACTATGTAAGATGAAAGCTCTTAATTTAATAAAAGGGATTGCTTGCGTTTTCATTGGACAGTGCTTGTTCTTGGTTTATTTGTTCCTTTACACTGCAGATATTGTGTGATTATGTGAGACCAGTCATAGTTATGGGTCTGTAGGTCCTGGAGCTGTTGATGGCCCGCCCTTGTGCAGAGAAATTACTGTTGCAGTTCTCCATTCACATGTCACAAAACCTCTCTGGAAGCTATGGTTAAGCAGTGACTTCAGTGCTCCTGATAGATTATGTTTCAGGCTATTTAACAGGAATCCTGGGATATAACTGCAGCCTATCTCTGCAGTGGTTTTGGTCTTAGACAATGCACCTATGACCTGCTCCCTAATGATAATTGGGGAGCTGGGGGTGAGAATGGGTAAAATTGGAGATGAATTTGTTAACCAGCAGATTTGCTACATGTTCAGGCTTCTGTTAGCTGGCTCCATTTACAATCAGTGCTGCACACTGCTTTGTGATGCCATAGAGGTTTTAGGCATAATTAATGAAAGCCTTGTTGTTGTCCTTTGCCTGGGAGGCTATCTTTACCTCAGGTATGGCTTTAGTAGACTTAATTTGCCCAATAACGTCTTATTTCGATTGAAGAAAGTATTTGTATCCTGCTGACCATAATGCTTTCTAATTTTGGCTATGTTTTTTTTTTTTTTACATCCTGTTTATATTTGGATCCTACAAAGGTGGTTTGTTTTTTTGAATTAGTTCTGGACTTATTTTTAATATACACAATTGTCTCTAGGCAATTAATGACATGATTGTACAGCTTTTTCTGTGAACAATTCTGCATGGGTAGCTATGTCCTCAGGGTTTTGGTTAGATGTTGAAATTTTCACAGGTTATCACTTAATAGGAATTAATCTTATAATAGTTCATAAATGTTATGGGGTACGCTGTTGTCACATAACTGATTTTTACTGCAAATGAGACAGCTTTTTGGACTGACCTTACCAGACACAGCATTACACTACAGGAAGGGATACAATATTGTCTCATGTTTGTGTTTACCAGGTCAAGTATCTTTGCACTACTGGTCCAAAGTGAGTGGTTTTGTTTTCAAAGTCAAGGAATCTCTGGGCCTTTAACTTTGGGGTCATGTAAGTATCCCAGTTTATAGTAGTGTAGTTGAAGTTGCCCATGGATATTGTACTGGGTTGAATGTTGAAAGCTTCCAGTAAGTCAAAGTATGAGTTATAGATTTCTTGGGTCATAGAGAGTGGCCTATAGCTTTCAGTGATATTATCTGGGACTTTACTTGTGGAAATATGAATAGAGAGAATCTCAAGTACATTGCCTTGTTCAACTAGCCTTAAGTTGAGTTTTTCATAGATATAGATTGAGACACCTCCAACTTTGTCCCTTGCCTGTATAGTAGCTAGCCTGAAGTTGTGTAAGGCATTGCAGTCCTGCACTACTGATGTGGTCTCTATGGCTTTAACCCATGTCTCAGTAACTGCACAGATGTCCACATTCTCCAGGGTGAAGAGAGCCTAGAGGGAATGGAGTTTCTTGTTCAGGTTTCTGCCATTCATCAGTAATACATTTAGATTCTGTTAGGATGTTTTTGTTATTTTGGAAGGTTTGTCAGTTTGGCATCACCTAAAAAAAGCACTATGGAGAAGACAATGCTTATGCCAATATTCGAGAATGACAGGTCATTTATACTTTTTGTTTTCCTAATGCATGACTATGGAAAACTTTGGATTAAATGTATTATTTGTAACAAATTTGAATAAGGAATTCTATAACCATCTTATAGCAAAAAAGTAAAATAACTTTGCTAAATGTCATAGTACTACAGCAGTAATTAAACCTTTATCCAGTATAGCAACTATATTTTTTAGATTGATACGAATCAGTCTACAAGAAATATAGTTGATATACTGCATAAACGTTTGGACCTATATTGTTTATGTTTTCTAAAACCATGCTGACTGAAATCCTATTGGAGTAGGGCAGTTACTGACAGAAAACTTGGAAAGATTATTTCAGTGATTGGTCCTGAAGTTGACATTAAATGCAGTTCTTTCTAATTTCTAGCTTTGGATATCATTGTAGCTTCCCATTAGTTTTCTGCAAAAAAATCACTTGGTGATTTATGAAAGAGTAATCTGAGAACTTAAATAACTATGGCACAGGTGATTCCTGGCATGCTGCTAGTATTTGCTTTATTCAGTATTCTATTATATCTTAATAACAGACACATAATAATATCACGTGGCTGTAATAATATTTTAAGATCCTACTAAAGTAATGTAGTAAATATGTTTCACATGCAATGCTTTCTTCTTTATTTCTTCAGCATTATCTCATTTTATATTGTTGCTTACATATAATTTTGAAATTTCCATTGCAGAATAAAAAGCTTTGTGATTGTTTTTACTACTTCTACCAAGAAATCTTTCATACAAACTTTACAGTTTAGTAATGTAGTACTAGATCATATCAACTTTGTCATATCTCTTCCTATTCTACTCAGTAGGTATACCGGTTTATCATCTCTACCCATTTCTTGTGATAAACATTTCATGGGGATATATCCCTTCATATTTAATTTCTAATTTGGTTTGAACAGTATTGCAAATCCAAGGAACATTTTTGTCAGTTAGCCAGTACAATCAGATATGAAACATATTTTATGCTTCTCCAGAAGTTTTACCCTTCAACTCAAGAGACCATTCAATAATTATAATAAATGTACTAATACCTCTGTAGTCATAATAATAATAATACATCCAACCTGATTTGTTTGGTATCTACTGTGGGTTCCGCATCAGACTGTGCTTTGGCTGGAGTTTCACATTTGATTATCAGGATTCACCTATAAATTTACGAGTCAGAGATGGTTCAGCCAGAAAGAAGCAACTAACTGAGGTATTTTGTAAAACATGTTTTTACAGGGGGAAATCCCTTTGCACTCGGATATGGGGGCAACCCTCCAGACCACAAACTTATGATCAGTTAACCACAGAAAAAATAGAAATTACTTAAAAATAAAGGATTCACTGCCAGTGCACACACAGAACCAACTTCAGGATGGATTTCTTATGAGTAGCAGTAATCAAAGAGTTCAACACTAGGAAGATGAACTGTTCCAGATATACACTACTGTATTTTTGTCTCAATGTGCTGCAGGAAAACTGATCACCAGTTCTGAGTATTTAAAGTGTCCTTCATCTAGAAATACAGTATCCAGATTATCTATCACCTACATTTGAGCTATTTGCTATCTACAAGGCATTATTATTTACAATTAACCCCACAATTTCATGTTGCATTGTATTCAGTGTAAGTGTCTTAGTTAATATTAGGGAAGTTTAGATATCCTAGCCAATTCAGCTGGATGTATTCATGTTTTTCTTGAAATCTTCTGTAATATATGCAGTTTCTTTACTTGTAAGATTCATACTCCTGTAAACTCCATGTGGGCTCATATGAATGCTTTGTGCAAGTATGTTCAAAAACTAATTTCTGGTTTAATGTTCTTATTTAATTTGCTATATCACAGATACTTTTTAAGGTACATACCACAGCCAGTCTTACACTATTAAAATATTTGTATCATGTATGTTCAACAGGAATATTATCATGATGATACTGTATTTCCATTAGCACAACAGTATACAAGTTGTGAATAAACATTTCATATAGTGTTTCCAGTTTACTCTTTTAACACTGCAGTGGTAAATTCTCAAACTGGACAAAATTAGTTCTGACATGTTTTCTGAAAAAAAGTTCAGAAAAAGAAATAAGCTTTTCTGTCATTCTATGATTTAATCAAGTATTAGTTTTGTGTCTGAAATGATCTTTATCTTTGGCAAACCACTAAGGTATATAAATAACATTTGCCTATATGTTGAGCAGAGTTTGTTTGCATCAAATAGCTTTCCCAATAAACAACTGTTGTGCATTTTAAATTTACTATATCCTCATTGAGTAACACACATTTCTATTATAACTAGTTTTCACTGAATTTCAGTGGAAAATTAATAATGGAATTTGATTTCTCCCATTTGTTAATATTGGCCACTGAAATAAATGCAGCATTTCATTAAAACATTTTTTTCTAATTAAATTATTTTGAAGATTCTGAATTGTATAGTATTGCAGAAACATATTGCTTTGATTTACTCTGGAGAAATATATTAAATAAAACATCTACCATTATTAAAATTGATTGTTGGTGTAGTTGTAATTATTGATGAGCCTGTCTTTTTTTAGGATGTCTTACTTAATATTTTTTAAAACATCTGCTGATAATCTATGAAAGAAAAGTTTCATATTACTCTTAGTTTGGAAACTTTTTTGAGTCTGAGAATGTATTAAGCATCTCAATTCATTGATAGAGCTTTAGCCTTGAGATTCGTATACTAAAACTATAACATTGTCACATTCCATTTAAGATACTTTGTGCAATAAAATAACACACACATTTGTAGAAAGACAAAGGTGTTGAAACTGGGATTGCTTGAAAACAAGGATAGTGATTAAACTGTAAATGACTCTAACAGTATGACTTTGTTAGCAATATAACACATTCAGAAGTGGTCTGAATCTCCAAATAGCAAGCATACATCCACTTGATAAAAGTCTCAAACTAAACAAAAAGTCCTCTATATTCCCTTAGCCACGTATTTGTGAAATATTGACATTTTCTTACTGTATAATGCAGTCAGTAATTCTGCAAAAAGAACTAATTACTGTTGCCGCTTACCAGTCAGTTGAAGTTCACATAAAGAAAGGAAACCCTTCTGCTGTATTTTGTTTTTTTTATGTATAAAGGATGCACAAAACAAACAAAATAATGGCATTCATTCAAAGGAGCACAGCCTAAAGTTGAGGTAAACCTATAAGTCATAGAGAAGTAGAAGTGATATATTATGTCCTTCTAGAATAGTTTTCCAAAATTCTGAAAATAAAAACTATTTTAATTATGCTTATAAAATAATTATCTATGTCCACAGCACAAAAGAGAAAAGACTAATTAAACATTTTTCAAACAACAGGAGACAGTAAACAGGCATGATTGATAGATCTTAGAGTAAATATATGCAATGTATGTCCATTAATGCTATATTTCCTTGGTTCAACTGTTTTTCAATTTAGGGTAAGTCAATATTTCTGGAAGTCTTATTTGAGTTTGATCAAAATCAGCATTTTATTTTCCAGACAGATTTAATAACATACACTATAGGTTAATATTCTGACTCAAACTACACCTATAATTCTGTTTGTAAACTATTATTGACGTGTGAACACAAAACAGTGGTGCCTATTACATATAAGGGCATTATTTATAGATGCATACTGGTTGAAGTACTTCATTTCATCAAAGCTGAACACGATTCAGAAAATGCTTACTTAAAGAGTATAATGTAGAACTTATTAGTTCAATGAATGTGAAAATAGGAATTGTAGAGAATATTTAAATGTCTACTGCAGACTTGTTTTTTTTTTTTTTGTTACGGACTCCTATCAGAAAAGGAAAAATATATTTCTATCTCTTATTGTTTGGTCTAGCTATTATAAAAACAAATAAAAAGCAAAACATTTCTCTGCTGCAAGTAATATAAATAATTAACAAGTGGAATAAATTTATGCCTAAATCAAGGCATCTAAAAAGTGCAATCAAAATCAAAATGGAGCTTTGATTAGCTAACTTAGTACAAGATAATAAACATCTTTTTAGTAATACTGATTCATTAAAGCAAATTCAAAACAAAGTAATGTATCTTTTCTTTATTAATGAAGGAACTGATTGACATTAATCTGGAACTATTTTTTTCATTCATTTAATATCTGTTTTCATTTACATTCAAATGCATACCACCCGTTCATTAGGTGAAAATACTGATATAATTTTAATTATATATGATAAGTTAATGGGTGTGAGTCATAATCAAAAAGTAATAATGAGCAGCCTAAGATCAGGTAAAAGCATTATTATTTTTTTTTTTAAAGTTGCAGTTATATATTTGTATAATTCTCTAGTTTTGATATGTTTAATATCAAGTGAATAGAAGAAAGCTACACTGGCTATATGTAAAAACAGGTGATAGAATTCATATTCAACAAACTAATGAGCTTGCCTATAGTTTATAGCTGTTTATGAAATGTTTGAAAAATATATAAATAAATAGATTTAAAATCGATACAACATAATTTTGAAATTTATGCCATTACCAGTTTGGATTTGAAAAATGATTGTATAATGTGTCCACTTATACTTTCACAGGTTTATATGAATATAATAGGTTAATGGCCACTGGGACCTTTGTAAGCCTAGCTAATCATCCCAATTGCATCCACACATGTATGTGCCTTAGAGGTTATTTAATGGGTAGGTGTATGCTATGGCAAGATTTACAGGCTGCCTCTGATCATTAGAAACATAGGTGCTACACCTGGGGTATATTTCTGATTTCCCATCTACTGGTCCAGATTTCTCTCAAAAAGGATAACAGAAGAGCTCTGCTAAACATGAACGGGCAGCCTGTTCTAGAGAAGGGGAATTCCTTGATACTCATACCTGTCCTTGCAATGTGTCCTATTTCTGTTGCAAGCAAAGCTTAAATCCCTAGATCATTCTGATGCTGTTCATTTTGTGGATATGCAGAAAGTCCAACAGAGTGGGATCCAATGATGCCTTGTACGCCAGGCATAGATCTCTTAATAGATTCTCAGCTTTGAGGAGATCATTGTAAGACATGCTGTTTATATCCTGTATTGCTTTTACAAGAAACCTGTGTGGATGTTGCAGGTCTTGCATGTGCTTAGTCAGGTACATACTGAAGGGAGAGTTGTACTCAATGATGGTTAAGTCCAAATACAGTGGAACAATGACTACTTGGATCTGGATAGCATACTCTTGCTTATATGTTGAACAACATGGAATGGTTTTCTTACTACTTTAGACACATGCTGGTCAAAAGCCAGGTTACTATCTACATATGTAGCCAAATCTCTGGCTACTAGTTCCACTGTTAGGAATGTGTTACTGATGTGGTAATTACCTATGGTGTCTGACATCCCAAATGGTACTATTATTGTATTTCTAGGCATTGTGTTTTAAGCCATAGCATTGGCACCAGTCATCGGTCTGTGTTTATCCTTCTTGTAGGACGTTAGTGCCTTGGGAGGAGTCTATCACTGGGCCAAGTTTGCAATCATCTGCAAACTTGTTCAGTCAGACACCCTTGACATTGGACTTAACTTCCAAGAAGTAGATGACAAAAAGGAGTGGACTTGGCAAAAGCCCTGAGGGACTCTGCTAGTGGCAAGCCTCTTTGTGGAGGTGCTCTCCCTTATTGTAACTTTCTGGGTCCTGTCTGAGAGCCTCCTGGCTAGTCAGTGTGTAACAAAGGAGTTTATGCTTTTCAACATGACTTTGTTTACAATGCCTGATTAGAGTATTGCATCACATGTTTTAGTTAGGTAAAGTTAGGCAGTATGTACTAGTCTGCCCTCATCCATTGCCTTGGTGACACTCTCAAAGAAGTCCACCAGGTGCAATAGACATAATCTGCCTTTGATGAAATCAAACTAGGATGGATCCAGTGTTTGAAGGTTTTTTATTTCTTATTAATCATTTCCCTGATAATTCTTTCCTTGGCTTTGCATATTAAATGAATTAAGGAATAATTTGGGTGATGCACCCTTATTTTCATTCAGAATGAGTTTTAATTTTAAGCAAATCATGGTGTGGTGTGGGTGGTAAAATGAGTAAAGATGGACATTGTAAGGCTTGCAGGTTCATTAATGATATATCATTTGTGAATATTGTGGGCCATCCTACAATATTAAAATGCCCTGGTAGGTGCAATTGTCAAATTAGAGGTGTTATGCACATCGCAAATTCGCTTTCATACAAATGTTTTATATAGAAAAAACAGAGACAAGATTTAAAAGGATCCATGAACATTATTTTGACATTCAGTATAATGTGGGAATGAATGTTCTAGCAAAGCATGCTCAAGCCTATAAAAATTTCAGTAAGTTTATATTTTTTAATTTGGAGAGATTATCTATTAATAAAAGGAGTTGCGATTGGTAAGTATATTTAGAGTAAAGGAATGTATGTTGGCAGGTGCAATTAAGAGCCATGCAGTTTCAAGGATTTATTGACACCATCTCTACAACTAGCAATTTGAAATTAAGAGTGAACCATTTTTAAAATTTAGTTTATCTGTTATTAGGTTCATAGGTTCATACTAGGCTATCTGCCCTAGGGCATTTATAAGCCTAGCCAGAGTGTGTTTGGCTTTCGCCACCCATTTTAAATTAATTTTGCTATGCCCTTTTTCAAAGTTAGTATACTGTGCCTCTGTCTAACAGTGACACAGAAGTGATACCCGGGGTAAACCTATGATCTCCCATCCACTCATCAAGATTCCTCTTGAAGAGAGTCAATGAGGGACTCCACCTAACCTGGGCTGGGATTTTATTCCAGAGTGAAGGGAGCCTCTGGGTTATGAATCTGTCCCTCCAGCATGTCCTATTTATTTCAGTGCTGAGGTTCAAGTCTCTCGAGCGCATAGCTTGATGGGATTTGGGTTTTCTGAGGTGCAGCATGTCCATTAATTCCGGGTTGGACATGGCTTTATACGTCAGGCACAGATCACCTTTGAGCAGGCGGTATGCCACTGAGTAGAGCTGGAGTTTCTTTAAGTGGGCAGCATATGGCATCTGTTTGAGCCCTTTGATCCTCTTGGTGAGATACTTTTGGGGTCTTTCCAGTTGCTGCAGGTGTCTGGTAAGGTACATCCCAAAAGGGGCATTGTACTCAATTATGGGCCTGATGAGGGATGAGTAAAGAGGCACGATGACCTTCCCTGATCTAGATGTGAATCCCTTCATGATTAGGTGGGCTATATAAAATGTTTTTCTAACCACTTTGGCCACGTGGTTGTCAAATGAGAGATTGCTATCAACTTGGGTCCCCAGGTCCCTAATTATGTCTTCTGTACTTAATGGATTACCACCTATGTGGTAATTTGTGGGCACTTTGTTTTTGCCAAAGGGGATGACTATACACTTTTTGGCATTTAGCTTGAGGCCATGGCTCTGGCACCAGTTGTCTGTTTCTATGAGGCCCTTTTGGAGGATGCTTGTGTCGGCTGGAGAGTCGATTATGGTGCCCAGTTTGCAGTAATCTGCAAACTTGGTCAGCCACAGTCCTTCCGTGTTGGCCTGTACCTCAGAGAAATATATACTAAACAAGAAAGGTCCCAGGACTGAGCCTTGTGGGATGCCACTTGTAACTGGTTTGTAGTCTGACATGGCTCCAGCAATTCTAACCATGTGGGTTCTGTCCTTGAGCCAGTTTGCAACCCATCTAGTGACATAGGGGTTTATATTTAAGCTGGTGAGCTTATCTATAATGCCAGAGTGGGGTATTGTATCGAAGGCTTTTGCGAGGTCCAGGTAGGCTGTGTGGACCACCTTCCCCTCGTCAATGGCCTTGGTGACTGTTTCAAAGAAATTGACCAGGTTTAAGAAGCAGGATCTGCCCTTAAAGCCGAACTGGGTAGAATCCAGTGTCTGTAGGTCCCCAATATCTTTATTTATGAGGTCCATGATGATCTTTTCCATAGCTTTGCAGACCAAGCTAGTCAGGCTTATGGGGCGATAGTTTCCAGGATCCGTTGAGGCACCACCTTTGTGGAGGGGGACCACTGTTGCTGTACGCCACTCTTTGGGTACATATCCTGTAGTAAGTCTGAGATTGAACAGTAGTTTTATGTTTGGGTTTAGCTCTTCTTGGAGTTCATGTAGGATGCAGCTCGGGACACCTTCTGGTCCCATTGATGCTGTGTTTTTTTTGCTTTGGAGAGAGTGGCTCTTACCTGAGCATCTGAGATGTCAGGAGGGCAGCACTCTGCTGGGATAGATATTTGCCCTTTTGGTGGGGAGGGGGGGAGAAGTTTGTGCTGAACCTGTCAGCTAGGATGTTGGCAATGTCTGTGGGTTTGGTGTATTTTTTGTCATTTTGGACTAATTCTAAGCATATCTGGGAATTCCCACCCAGGTTCCTAACATAATTAAAGAAAGCCTTGTGATTATCCTTAGTGTCCTGTGCAATTTTTCTCTCGAAGCTGGCCTTAGACGATTTTATGAGTGCCCATAGTTTTTTGCTAATACTGATCAGAGATGCCTTCCCTTTTTGGGATTTTGCTCTATCATGTAGTAGCTTCCTCCTTCTATTGATTAGTTTGTTTATGGCTGGGGCCACCAGACAGGACATCTGCCTTTGGAGGATTGGGTCTTGATTTTATTTGGGATTGCGTGATTGATGCATTCCTGAAGTTGTTCATAGAATGCGTTTATAAAGGATTCTGCGGTCTGGGCCGTATTTTCCACAGGCCCGGGGGCTTTGAAGGATTCTACCTCGGTTTTGAGGAGTGTGAAATTTGCTTTAGAGAAGTTTTTCACTGTGGTTTTCTGGGCAGGGTGTGGGGTCGGGATGTGAATATCCAGTGAGATTAGTTTATGGTCTGATCTTACTAGTGAGGGATACACTTCTGGTCTGGAGCATAGAGTCCCCATGTTGGTGATGATCAGGTCCAGTATGTTTTCCCCTCTTGTGGGAGTGGTAACAAGTTGTTCCATAGCATTTGAGTTTATAAATTCTAGGAACCTTTGGGCTAGGGTGTTGGAGCTAGAGTAATGCTCCCAGTCTATGTTTGGGTAGTTGAAGTCGCCCAATATAATGGTGTTTGGAGAGACCTTCATCTTTTCCAGTGTTCTCAGGAAGGCCGAGTGAAGTTCCTGGGTTTGGGATGGTGGTCTGTAGCTGGCTATAAACTGGAAGGCAGTTTTACCACTGTTAGTTGCACATGGATAGTCTCTGATGCTTCGTGATGTGCCACCAACCTGGAGGTGTGGGTATCTTTGACGAATATTGATACTCCCCCTCCTTTTGTGGTTCGGTCCAAGTTTTGGGGCCAAAAAGCATGGTATGAGGTATAACCTGGTAGTGCTGGGGTGCTCCCAGGAGCCTTGAACCAGGTTTCTGTTACTGCACAGATATCAATGTTCTCCATGCTAAGGAGAGTTTTGAGTGCGTGCATCTTGAGGTTTAGACTTCTGGCGTTGAGTAGCATTACTCTTAGTTTCTTATCCCTTCTGATACCTATGGAGGTGGGTTTGTCTTTTAAGCCTTGCCTAAAAAAGGCACTATGGGGGTAGCAAAAGCCTTTGTCAATATCCAAAAGTCCAGGGGTGACAGGTGCAAGCCGTCCCTAGCGAAGCATCGTGGCTTGTCGAGCATGTCATCCCAGGCTGACAGGCATTGAATCCCCTTTGAATGACACCGATACTTAAGCCAATTGTTGAAATTGATCATCTTGTCTTCATATTGCTGCATCATTCTTGGTGAGGGTAAGATGCTACTCAAGGTCAGGGTCATACCGGCCTGGGCTACATGCTCAGAGAGCTCCTCTATGTCTCTTTTCATGTAGTCCAGGGAGGTACGTCTCAGGTCATTCACACCAGCATGGACAATGACTGAGTCATATTTGTACTTGCCTTGGAGTGACCTGAGTGCTTGTGTTATGTGGCGGATCCTAGCGCCCAACAGGCAGCTCACCGTGACCTTCTCCTTGTTCAGCCTGATGAGTGGGACGTCAGTGTGCCTGACGATAGAGTCACCTATTACAAGTGTATCAGGTGTGTTGTTTAGCCTTAAGGGCTGTGACTGTTCGGCACACTGGCTTTGTGAGCTATGTGTTGCATGTGTTTTGTTTTGGGGTAGCAGTTTTTTTGGGTGTCTGCTTTGGAGGTCTCTGCTGCTTAGGCAGATTTTTATTTAAAGCCTCCGAGTATGTTTTTGTGTGTTTATGTGTTTGGTTTGCTGTCGTGGTAGGTCTGTGTGAGACTGGAATTGTAGTGAGTGTGGTTTCCTTCCCCTCCTGACTGGTTACGCCAGTACTGAGTTGAGAGAGCTTAGCCTCCAGTTTGGCTATATGGTTGCATCTCTCACATGTGTTGGAATTTGTTGGGAGGAGCAGAGGGTTATCTGTGTACATGAGGTAGTTGTAACATTGCCTCAAGATTCCCAGATTCACCAGCTGGACCGGAGAGGAGATTGACATCTGACCTTTGGACATGCTAGAATAGTATTGGGAATTCCTTTATAAGTGAAAAAAAAGCCACTGGGGAACAAGGTACTCAAGGGGAGTTTGTGAGGGTGTAGTGCGTTTAATTGTTTAGTGCTGACTTGTATAATTGCTTTAGTGAGCAAGTGCCAGGTAACTTAAATGCAATGTGTTACAGGTAACTTAAATGCAAAAATGACAAACAGTAACTTTCTTTCAAGTGAAACAAGGAAATAAGTACAGTAAGCAATGCAGATATCACTAGGGATCCACAGAAGCGCTGAAAAGCCGCGTTTTAGGTGGAATTAGCGTTTTATGGAAATAACAAGCAAACAAACAACAAGCATACAAACAAAGCTGGATTCAGCAGGCCTGGATCTAGTCTATGCTACAGCAAACAAGGTGTACCAATTTCAGTAAGAAACAGTTCAAATATGCAGGCACTATAAGCCTTTAACCAGAAATTCCCAGCTCAGAAGGGCAGAGTCCAGCCTCTCCTCCCACAAGAGTGCAGACCACGAACCTTGTTAATGTAAAATAACTGGCCTGAAGCCCAAGTGCTTAAACCAGAACTAATACACTTTTAGAATAACAGACACTGAGCCCTCAATCAGCAGTTCCCAACTTAGAAGGATGTAAGCTACCTGTCCTGCCACCACAGCGCAGGCCACAAACCTTCCTAATGTAAAACAACTGGTCTGAAGCCCAAGTGCTTAATCCAAAAGACTTAGAATGACAGCTACACTTTAATCAAGTTACTACCAAGCAGTAATAAATACAATTGAATACTTTAAAGAATGCCTGGATTAGTGCTCAAGTTACACAAACAAAGCTAGATTCAGCAGGCCTGGATCTAGTCTATGCTACAGCAAACAAGGTGTACAAATTTCATTAAGAAGCAGTTCAAATATGCAGTATTCAAATATTATCTGAAGTTGGGGTATGTATATTTGAATTGTAATTGATTTTATTATTCAAAATATTTGAAAATGGTTGTATTGCCATTTTATATCAGTAAAATGCATTTTCAATGATTTTTAAGTAAGAATTCATGTATCATGTGACAAGATCATGTCATTTGTTTTTTGAGTTCAAATAGTGCCCTATAAGGAATTTTAGTAGTTTTAATGAAGTGCTACTATGTAAGATGACAGCTCTTAATTTAATAAGAGGGATTGCTTGCTTTTTCATTTGACAGTGTTTGTGCTTGATTTATTTGTTCCCTTACACTATAGATATTGTGTGATTATATGAGACTCGTCAGAATTATGGGCCTGTAGTTCCTGGAGCTGTTGATGGCCCTTCCTTGTACAGAGGAATTACTGTTACAGTTCTCCATTCATGAAGCACAAAGCTTCTCAGGAAGCTGTGGTTAAGCAGTGACACCAGTACCCCTGATAGATCATGTTTCAGGCTATTTAACAGGAATCCTGGGATATAATTACAGCCTATCTCTGTAGTGGTTTCGGCCTTAGGGAATGCATCTAGGACCTGTTCTGTAATGATAATCGGGGAGTTGGAGGTGAGAGGAGGTAAAATTGGAGATGAATTTGTCAACCAGCAGATTTGCTATATCTTCAGGCTTTTGTTAGCTGGCTTCAGTTACAGTCACTTCACCTGGAATATAAAGTCCAAAGTGAGCATTTTTGTTTTCAAAGACAAGGAATCTCTGGGCCTTTAACTTTGGGGTCATGTAAGTATCCCAGTTTATAGTACTGTAGTTGACGTTGCCCATGGATATGGTATTGGGTTGAATGTTCAAAGCTTCCAGTAAGTCAAAGTATGAGTTATGGATTTCATTGGTCATAGACAGTGACCTATAGCTGGCAAGGATACTATCTGGGACTTTACGTATGGAAATCTGAAAACAGAGAATCTCAAGTATATTGCCTTGTTCAACTAGCCTTAAGATGAGTTTTTGACTGATATAGATTGAGACACTTCCAACTTTGGCCATTGCCTGTACAGTAATTAGCCTGAATTTGTGGAAGGCATTGTAGTCCTGTACTGCTGTTGTGCTCTCCATGACTTTAAACCATGTGCAGGTAACTGCACAGTTGTCCACATTCTCTTGGGTGAGGTGAGCCCATAGGAAATGTCATTTCTTATTTAAGCTTCTGCCATTCAGCAGTAACACCTTTAGATTCTGTTAGGTTGTTTTTGTTATTTTGGAAGGTTTGTCAGTTTGGCATTGTCTAAAAAAGCACTATGGAGAAGACAATGTTTATGCCAATATTTGAAAACGACAGCTCATTTATACTCACATGGACCATGCTTGAGTTATTCTGGCACTTGTAGTGTAATGACTTGAGTGCATGAGTGATTTGATGGACCCTGGTCTGATTGACAACTGGATTTCATTTTCTTTTTATTCAGCTTGGTGAGCAGGACATTTTTATGTCTCAAAATGGAGCCCCCTATGACTAAAATATCGGATAGTGTGTTTTGTCTTGCCTTATGGGCTTTGTAGTTGAGGGTCCAAAGTATTTGGCTGTTTGTATTGTGCTGGATGTTGTTTTGGTATAGTGTTTTTTGGGGTTGCTGAAGATTCTTTTTGTAGGGCAAATATGTAGGAGGTCTTTGTAGTTTAGGAAAGTTGCTTTAAGTGGCCCAGCATATATTGGTCTATCTGTTGAGTCATTACTATGTGTGATGAGTATAATGACTGTTAGTTTAAGTGCTTTTGTGTGAGAGTCTTGTCTCCAGTGACATTGTGTAATTGCATCTCTCACATACTGTTTCCATTTCTTGAATGATTAATAACTTGTCAGTGAACAAGAGTCAGTTATTTTATCATCTCTGGATGACCATATCTACCAAGCTGCCAGATAAGAAATTGCGAAAGAGCCCATCCATAGTGCCAAGTCTTTTTAGCGGAACTACAAAGGAGTGGCACAGCTGGTTAACTTGGACTTTGAGAGAGTAGAAACTACTGATAGGCTATGTATTACTGACTGTGTGCAGCAGTGCTCCTCAGTGTGTAAACACGTTTCTGCTTGCACAATGGAGTACTTGATAAAGTTAACAGGGGAAGTTTTATAGGTAAAATTTAGTTTTTCAGTGCCTGTGTCTATACAGGGCACTGCTAGGCATCACTGCATGGCAAGCAGCAACATTTATAGACTCAAAGAAAAGTAACTATACCAACTAAATAGCCCTTTGGCCAATGAAAGGATTTACCTTAAAGCCACCCTGTGTGTTTCCCAACTTGGACAGACCAGGCTACATTTCCACTGCCAACTAGAATTGCAGTCTCAGTCTTCCAAATGTAAAAACACACTTTAGTTAGCCAAAAGTGAAAATGTACCAGAAGCGAATTGAAAAACTAGCTAAAGCAAGTAATTACAAAGTGATTCTAAGGCAGACAAGCCAGCAATGAGGAAAATACACTTTAAATGTGTTTTGTTTTTAATCTGTAAAGGCAGCATGCTTTAGATCAAAGATGTTAACTACTAAACTAAATCCCATGCTTTAACATGATTTATACATCACTCATATAAATACATTCTTAACTGTTCTGGGTGCAAGCCTCATTGCTGAATAAGAATATTTGAACTGTATCTTACTGAAATTGGTACACCTTGTTTCCTGTAGCATAGACTAGATCCAGGCCTGCTGAATATAGCTTTGTTTATATGCTTGTTGTTTGTTTGCTTGTTATTTCCCTGGAACGCTAATTCCACCTAATACGCGGCTTCTCAGTGCTTCTGTGGCTCACTAGTGATATCTGCATTGCTTACTGTACTTATTTCCTTGTTTCACTTGAAATAAAGTTACTGTTTGTCGTTTTTGCATTTAAGTTACCTGTAACACATTGCACTTAAGTTACCTGGCACTTGCTCACTAAAGCAATTATATAAGTCAGCACTAAAAATTAAAAGCACTACACCCTCACTCCCCACTGGCCCTGGTTTTCAATTATTAAGGAATTCCCAATATTATTCTAGCATGTCCAAAGGTCAGTTGTCAATCTCCTCCGGTCCAGCTGGTGAATCTGGGAATCTTGAGGCAATGTTACAACTGCCTCATGTACACAGACAACCCTCTCCTCCTCCCAACAAATTCCAACACATGTGAGAGATGCAACCATATAGCCAAACTGGAGGCTAAGCTCTCTCAACTCAGTACTGGCATAACCAGTCAGGAGGAGAAGGAAACCATACTCACTACAATTCCAGTCTCACATAGACCTACCACGACAGCAAACCAAACACATAATCACACAAAAACATACTGAGGCTCTAAATAAAGATCTGTCAAGCAGCAGAGACCTCCAAAGCAGACACCCAAGCAGCCGCTACCCCAAAACAAAACACGTGCAACACATATCTCACAAAGCCAGTGTGCCAAACAGTCACAGCCCTTAAGACTAAACAACACACCTGATACACTTGTAATAGGTGACTCTATCATCAGGCACACTGATGTCCCGCTCACCAGGCTGAACAAGGAGAGGGTCACGGTGAGCAGCCTGTCGGGTGCTAGGATCCGCCACATAACACAAGCACTCAGGTCACTCCAAGGCAAGTACAAATATGACTCAGTCATTGTCCATGCTGGTGTGAATGACCTGAGACGTACCTCCCTGGACTACATGAAAAGAGACATAAAGGAGCTCTCTGAGCATGTAGCCCAGGCCGGTATGACCCTGACCTTGAGTAGCATCTTACCCTCACCAAGAATGATGCCACAATATGAAGACAAGATGATCAATTTCAACAATTGGCTTAAGTACTGGTGTCATTCAAAGGGGATCCAATGCCTGTCAGCTTGGGATGATATGCTCGACAAGCCACGATGCTTCGCTAGGGATGGCTTGCACCTGTCACCCCTGGGCTTTCGGATATTGGCAAAGGCTCTTGCTACCTCCATAGTGCATTTTTAGGCAAGGCTCAAAAGACAAACCCACCTCCATAGGTATCACAAGGGATAAGAAACTAAGAGTAATGCTACTCAACGCCAGAAGTCTAAACCTCAAGATGCACGACTCGAAACTCTACTTAGCATGGAGAACATTGATATCTGTGCAGTAACAGAAACCTGGTTCAGGGCTCCGGAGAGCACCCCAGCACTACCAGGTTATACCTCATACCATGCTTTTCGCCCCCAAAACTTGGACCGAACCACAAAAGGAGGGGCAGTATCGATATTCATCAAAGATACCCACACCTCCAGGTTGGTGGCAAAGCACAAAGCATCAGAGACTATCCATGTGCAACTAACAGTGGGTAAAACTGCCTTCCAGTTTATAGCCTGCTACAGACCACCCTCCCAAAACCAGGAACCCCACTCGGCCTTCCTGAGAACACTGGAAAATATGAAGGTCTCTCCAAACACCATTATATTGGGCGACTTCAACTACCCAAACATAGACTGGGAGCATTACTCTAGCTCCAACACCCTAGCCCAAAGGTTCCTAGAATTTATAAACTCAAATGCTATGGAACAACTTGTTACCACTCCCACAAGAGGGGAAAACATACTGGACCTGATCATCACCAACATGGGGACTCTATGCTCCAGACCAGAAGTGTATCCTCACTGGTAAGATCAGACCATAAACTAATCTCACTGGATATTCACATCCCGACCCCACCCCTGCCCAGAAAACCACAGTGAAAACTTCTCTAAAGCAAATTTTACACTCCTCAAAACTGAGGTGGAATCCTTCAAAGCCCCCGGCCTGTGGAAAATACAGCCCAGACCGCAGAATCCTTTATAAACGCATTCTATGAACACCTTCAGGAATGCATGGATCATGCGATCCCAAATAAAACCAAGACCCAATCCTCCAAAGGCAGACATCCTGTCTGGTGGACCCCAGCCATAAACAAACTATTCAATAGAAGGAGGAAGCTACTAAATGATAAAGCAAAATACCAAAAAGGGAAGGCATCACTGATCAGTATTAGCAAAAACTACGGGCACACATAAAATTGTCTAAGGCCAGCTTTGAGAGAAAAATTGCACAGGACACTAAGGATAATCACAAGGCTTTCTTTAGTTATGTTAGGAACCTGGGTGGTAATTCCCAGATATGCTCAGAATTAGTCCAAAATGACAAAAATACACTGAACCCACAGACATTGCCAACATCCTAGCTGACAGGTTCAGTGCAAACTTCTCCCCCACCAAAAGGGCAAATATCTATCCCAGCAGAGTGCTGCCCC
The DNA here is from genome assembly GCF_019279795.1 of Protopterus annectens. Taxonomy (NCBI): domain Eukaryota; kingdom Metazoa; phylum Chordata; order Ceratodontiformes; family Protopteridae; genus Protopterus; species Protopterus annectens. The sequence continues at coordinate 442,666,792 of NC_056725.1, read as the reverse complement.
TGACATCTCAGATGCTCAGGTAAGAGCCGCCCTCTCCAAAGCAAAAAACACAGCATCAATGGGACCAGATGGTGTCTGGGGCTGCATCCTACATGAACTCAAAGAAGAGCTAAACCCAAACATAAAACTACTGTTCAATATCAGCCTTACTACAGGATATGTGCCCAAAGAGTGGTGTACAGCAACAGTGGTCCCTCTCCATAAAGTTGGTGCCTCAACGGATCCAGGAAACTACCGCCCCATAAGCCTGACTAGCTTGGTCTGCAAAGCTATGGAAAGGATCATCATGGACCTCATAAATAAAGATATTGGGGACCTACAAACACTGGATCCTACCCAGTTCAGCTTTGTTAAGCGCAGATCCTGCCTCTTAAACCTGGTTGATTTCTTTGAAACAGTCACCAAGGCCATTGACGAGGGGAAGGTGGTCCACACAGCCTACCTGGACCTCGCAAAAGCCTTCGATACAATACCCCACTCGGCTTTATAGATAAGCTCACCAGCTTAAATATAAACCCCTATGTCACTAGATGGATTGCAAACTGGCTCAAGGACAGAACCCACATGGTTAGAATTGCTGGAGCCATGTCAGACTCCAAACCAGTTACAAGTGGTGTCCCACAAGGCTCAGTCCTGGGACCTCTCTTGTTCGGTATATATTTCTCGGAGGTACAGGCCAACACGGAAGGACTGTGGCTGACCAAGATCGCAGATGACTGCAAACTGGGTGCCATAATCGACTCTCCAGCCGACACAAGCATCCTCCAAAAGGGCCTCATAGAAACAGACAACTGGTGCCAGAGCCATGGCCTCAAGCTAAATGCCAAAAGTTTATAGTCATCCCCTTTGGCAAAAACAAAGTGCCCACAAATTACCACATAGGTGGAAATCCATTAAGTACAGAAGAAGTAATTAGGAACCTGGGGACCCAAGTTGATAGCAATCTCTCATTTGACAACCACGTGGCCAAAGTGGTTAGAAAAACATTTTATATAGCCCACCTAATCATGAAGGGATTCACATCTAGATCAGGGAGGTCATCGTGCCTCTTTACTCATCCCTCATCAGGCCCATAATTGAGTACAATGCCCTTTTGGGATGTACCTTACCAGACACCTGCAGCAACTGGAAAGACCCCAAAAGTACCTCACCAAGAGGATCAAAGAGCTCAAACAGATGCCATATGCTGCCCGGTTAAAGAAACTCCAGCTCTACTCAGTGGCATACCGCCTGTTCAGAGGAGATCTGTGCCTGACGTATAAAGCCATGTCCAACCCGGAATTAATGGACATGCTGCACCTCAGAAAATCCAAATCCCATCGAGCTACGTGCTCGAGAGACTTGAACCTCAGCACTGAAATAAATAGGACATGCTGGAGGGACAGATTCATAACCCAGAGGCTCCCTTCACTCTGGAATAAAATCCCAGTCCAGGTTAGGCAGAGTCCCTCATTGACTCTCTTCAAGAGGAATCTTGATGAGTGGATGGGAGATCGTAGGTTTACCCCGGGTATGACTTCTGTGTCACTGTTAGATAGAGGCATAGTATACTAACCTCAAAAAAGGGCATAGCAAAATAAATTTAAAATGGGTGGCGAAAGCCAAACACATTCTGGCTAGGCTTATAAATGCCCTAGGGCAGATAGCCTAGTATGAACCTATGAACCTAAGAATACAGCCATTATACTTCATAATATTAACTTCAAGTGGGCTGTTATGGTAATAGGGGTTCTGCACTGCTGTTGTTTGGTATCACATAATGTCTTGATAAGGGTTTGGGTCATATTATTGAATTTTTGAAGTTCAAAATTCATATGGTCAAGACCACTTGTTCGAGTTTCCAAAAACTCATATGTAAAAAAAATCAATCTACTTTTTTGTTTGGGGAAGCAAGCCACAGTGCACTCCCCACACCCCCATGAAATTATATATACCAACTTTGAGATCACACTAGAGTAGGAGAAAGGGTAAATTCTCCATTAAAGCATTTCTATGTAGATCATGGTACAGTGGGGATCAGGGAATTTACCTTTTCCTCACTGTAGTGAGGTCTCAGAGGTGGTATATATGATTTGCAGTGGTTGTGGGGGGCACAGGGGGACTTCCACTTGCATAAATGTAGATTTTTTTTTTACATTCAAGAAAGTGAGCATTTGCCCCTGGATTCACCAATCATGTTGGCTTATCGCTAAGCTTGCACAATGCTCACATCTTTCCACGATGAGCAGCACCGCTAGTCACACATGCATGCTGCTCTTCACACTTCCATGAACTCAAACATGTTTCTAAGGTCAGAAACAGTGTTGGAAACCATAAAAATGTACTGAGCAGCATGAGCACACACAGCAAACAGCCTTCCCTATAGGCAAATCTGTCATGTGCTCACACAGACAGCAGCAAAGCCAATAAAGGACAAAGAACAACTACAATAAAAGGTTTACTAGGTAGGGAAAGTGTACTGAGGACAATGTGGACTGAAATCAAAGATATGAATGCAGAAATACGTCAGAGGGGAGGGTAAATGTTCAAAATCCAGTAAGATATTCTATTTAAATGTGCTTATGCTTCAAAGACAAATTTGTAACATAAAATTATGCAATATGTATGTCATATTATTTAATGGTGGTCACACTTCCTGAACAAATATAGCTAAATAAAAATCGACATGATAGTAGGATATGAGGGTTACACAAAGTAACATTACAGAAGAGGGGAATAAATGTGATATACATGTGATTAACATGCTGAGTTGTGATGACAGTTAGTAAGGACAGAACATACATTGGGGATACTTGCATAACCTGCAGTTCTTCAATATGGTGGTAGGGGTGGCATAATGGTTAAGGTGCTTACCTTATAAAGACAAGGTGCAGGGTTTGATTCTCACATGGGGGAAATAGCTAGCCACAATCCCTTTTTGCATGAATTTAACCCATGCCATCAGTTTTACCATTGAACTGTGTATTAACTGCATTCACCACATAAATAGGCATAATACAAATATGAGGAGGATAACTCCTTAAGGGAATTATGCACTTTCATATTCTACTCGGTATGGATGCCATACATATGTGTGTGTGGTCTTACAAAAGTGGGAGCACAATGGGTCATATGGAATACCCTTGCATAAGGCACTCCTGCCTGACACATTTATCAAGCAGACAGATAATAACAGATGCAAACACCACACTATGATATAATTTATTCCACAGAGGTGTGTATTGTGTGCATCTGCGACAGGAGATAGCAATGGATATTGTCACAAACAACTAAAATTAATGTGTGAATTAAGAAAGGATCCCTGATAATGAATGTCATATCAGTGTGTCAGATTGATAGCAATTAATAAACTACACTCACATGTACACAATTGCGATCAGTTCTATGGCAGTGGTCCTTGGGCAAGGAAGCTTTCTCTGTATTTTTGATAACATACCACCCAAGCACTGGAGCACACTTAGTACAATGCACTCCTCAAAGCATGTTCTCCAGCAGCACTCTCACCATAACAATGGCAGAGCAAATTTTCTACTGCCATGACATCAAAACAAATGTTCATATGTGTTTTGTGCAACATATCAAGGAATAATACTGATGTGATGTAATGGTTGTACTGTGACGTCAGTACATTCGATCACACAACATATTTCCCTGTGCTAGAATTGAACATCAAGCTGTACAACTCCTCTGACCAACATTATGGGTATGAATCACATGCAACACAGTAGAACTGTCATCACAACTGTTCTACTCCATCTATGTGAACTCATTACATCAGATGTATTTTATCTACCCATAATTTTTATCTGAATAAATGTATGGGGGGGGTTCTGCCATTCTGCATGGACACATTAGAACCAAGGGGAATGTCACTCTGGCAGAACAGTTAGGGACACAGATGCTTACAGTCATTCAGTGTCGGTTTTGAACACTTTACTGTTAAGAAAATCAATGCAATAGCAGGTTGAATAAACATGCCACTGTATAAGTGCATTTCCAATTGTGATATGTTTGGGTGTGTGAAAGCATTATATCATGTTAATGATTCAAGGAATATGTATCCCTGTAATTACTTTGAAATAATCTTGCTGTATGCCAGACAACCTTCCTGATGCTAGGTAGTCCCAAAGACACATGTGGACCCCTGCTGTTGTCACTGTGATAGTACAAGAAATATGTACAATGTGGATATAATTCCATATTCCATAGATGTATGTTGTTGCCTTAGTAAGGCAACAACATACATCTTACTACAACTGGTATGGAAAGAAAAATCTAATCAAATGACAGCATCAGTCTTCAATACAGCATTTCAAAATGAGGATTAGAATAAACTGTTGTAAGAGGAAACAACATCAACACATGAACATAGCACATATGGGTGACAACACTGTGAACAACATAAACGCTGAGTGTAAGCAGTGATGTGATTTGAACTGTATACCTAACATTACAGGCTACAGAAGGTTTGCTGAAACACAAGTACCACTTGAGATTTATTTTACAACTGTGATGCTTCACATTTTAATAGATGACATCACCATTATGTATTACATCAATGTTTCCTCTGAAATGTGGTTGCACAGCATAAGGTATAGGCAAACATGACATATGCATTTGCAACCTGTTCTGCACAGTAAGTGGAAGAAACAAACACTCAAAGAAGACAGTCAGTCCTGTATTAGAGCTCCATATCTATGTAGTCACACAATCAATATGCAAGTGTATTACATGCATGCACTACAGGAGAAGTCTGATTTCATGTGAGCCAGTTTGCATCTTTAAAGGGATGACATCAACTGTGTCTTGCAAAGGACATATGTGTACAAAACTGACTTTTACAGCCATGTAGAATTCTCAATGTTGCCAATACAAATGTGTGTAAGACTTCTGCATCCTTTTACATTCACAGTCATGAGGCTTTCATTGCTGTATTTGAACTCCTTATTTATATACTCACAAAATTTACATGCAAGGGAATTACACACGTGCACCAAAGGAAAGGTCTGATTTGGGAGGTCTGACTTTAGAATGTGAGAGTGCATTTTTGAAAGGATTACCTCATCAGTGTGTCACAGACACTATGTGTTTCTAGATAGAGGAAAAAGAAGATGTGGGATTCATCTGGCCATGTAAATGTTTCTCCTGAGTGGGAGTCAAATGAGCACAGCTGTTAAATTAGTCCACCAGTGATTCTATGGAACCACCATTAGACACACAAAAGTCAAAAGTTGACTGGGGTGAGAGTAAAACCTCCTACCTATCAAATCACACAGTCAAGAGAACAAAGTATTTAATGTAAGCACCACCAAATAAGTCTGGCTTGTATAGTGTGAGAGTGCACTTTATAGAGGATGACATCATTGGTTGTCAGCAGAACAGATGATGTTGGAGTAAGGGTCTCACACTGATGTCGACTCACCTTCCAGTGTAAAAGTTTTGCCAGACTGTTAGTTGAGTGAGGTTATAGGGTCATGCATACCTGAGTCTACACAGAGCCCCTCACACACACACACACACACACACACACACACACACACACACACACACACACACACACACACACACACACACACACACACACACACACACACACACACACACACACACACACACTTTCACTGTTGTGAGATTAGAACCCCTTACCTATTTAGTTATGTAATCTAGAACACTCAGTACTTAATACAAATGCCAACACAGAAGGCTGACTTTTTTATGTTGTAATAGTGCACTTTAGAGTGAATAACATCATTGTTGTGCTGCAGAGAAGATGATGTTGGGAGAAGGGTCTGACAGTGATGTGGACAGTGATGTGGACTCACCTTACAGTGTAGAAGTTACTCCAGACTGCTAGCTCAGTGAGGCCAGCAGTACATAGTGTCAAGCTTACCTGACTCTATACTGAGCCCCTCAGACATATACATACACAAGCTGACCACAGAGCAATTAGAATCCCTACCTATCTAGTTGTAATCTGTAGGACACAGCACTTAATGTGAGCCCTACTGGCGAAGTCAGACTGCTATGGTTTGAGAGTGCAGTGTACATAGTATTAGATTCTCATTCTCTGACAAAAAAGTTATTGTGCTGTTGAAGTTTTTGGGTAAAGCCTTATTTGTTGATATGAAGGAATAATATTGCTGATCTACATCAGGTATGCTGTCATGAATGTATGCTGGAGAAACGAGACTGACATGTACCTGTTTTATGTGATGTTGTGTGGATGACACACACACACACACACACACACACACACACACACACACACACACACACACACATACACTTGTGAAACACAGGATGGACAATGAATCATTAATGGATCATCAGGTTAGGATGATGGCATGTTAAGCTTAATGAATGCCACAGATATTAGCAATAAATATCTGCTCATGACTGAGCAATGGACACTCTCAGTACAGAACAATCCTCAATGTTCCAATGTAGTAGGACTAAGTAATGATGAAGTATGTGTGCCAAGGATCTATGTGGTTGTATATTATTTCTAAGTGTAAGTGCTGCACTGCAGACATAACTGTACAGAATGGCATGTTTTCCAACTACACAGTTCAGTGCAGTTCACTTGAGTACAGTAAGCCATTTCCCAGTAATGAAGTAATAACATCCAATAACAATACTTACATTTGTCCAAAATCTCTTCCTATAGAGCAATGCTGAGAAGCTCATTGGCATGCATGTTGGTAAAGTATTAGTGCATTCGTGATTCTAATTTGAGATGATGAACTTGTAATGTGAAGTAGCAGTGTTCAGTGGTGCTCCCTGTCAACCTATGTGCAAATAAAGAGCAGAAAGAAACCAGTCTGATAGTGATTAAATGTAGAACAAGTCTGTTTTATGTTAATATTAAGGTGTAATGATTTCAGCATTTGCCATTGCAGTATTTGCTCAGTCCCTTGCAGATATCTACTTTTCATGCTGTACTCTACATTTGGAAAGTTAGCACCAAAGCTTTATTCAAAAATTAATGTGATTGCCTTCCCCATTTGTGTGACATCAGGAAGTGAGCAAAAAGGGTTCACTGCTGAAGGAAAAATTGAAAAATTTGGTCAGCCTATTGTAGCGCAAACAGGCTTAATGGCGATGAGCAGCCATCAACAGTCTGGACAGTACAGATTTGAGAAAATCCACAAGTTGCATAACTTTCTCTGTGGCACAATATGTCAGCACAATGAGCTTAATGGAAAAGCACAAATGAAACAAGGTTCAAGTCTAGTATGCAGACAATTTTACAAAGTGGAGAGATATGTATTTTTTTTTTTGTTTGTGGGACAGGTGCCCATTTTGTTTTTCTTTTTTTAATTTCAAAGAGAGAAGAATGTTGGGGAAAGGGCTTAGAAATGTGAGGGTCAGGTAGGTAGGGTAGGTGAGAAAGCAGGTAAAGACATCAGGACATAAAAGATAGCGAGGGATGGTGATGGATACAAAAGGTTGGGTGACATCATGATCGGGAATAGGTAGGGAACATCAGAGGTGCACCCACATCAAGCCTGAAAACAGTAAAAATCTGGTCTTCACCTTCAGAACTGTCATTACTGTTCCCTGTCTCAGTTACCTGTGTAAGTGCCCGATGTGATGTTGTCTTGGCAATATGACAAAGCACCTTTTCTACAAGGCTGATTTGAGCACTGAGTCCACATTCTATAATACCCTCCACCAGTCCTGTTAACTTCTGCAAGGTGACAAAATCACCACCTCCACCACTACTACTACTACTACTACTCCCAGAGTGCACTAGTGGACCAGCAGCAGGAGCAGAGCTACCTGATGCAGATGGGGCAGGTAAGGCAGGGGTTGTGAAGGCAGTACTGACTGGCTGGGAATGCGAATGCTGGGTGTCTGTTCTGCAACCTGTGGAGGGATGGCAGGCAGATCCACAGTGGTCAGCTTACCACTCTGTGCTGAAGGTAATTTTTTAAACAGAAACATGTAATAGAACAATTTTAAGCCATAGAAAATCTATCTATAAAGAGAGAGAGAGAGAGAGATAGAGAGATAATGGGCAGGGCGAGTAAACAAAGAGAGAGAATTAGATCCATGACATGTCACATGACATTATATCAATGCATACACTTTTATGATTATCCAGTCTGTATACCTTTACCACATCCAGATATGATGGGAGGGTCTTACTTTCTTGTACCAGTAATTAACTGCACTGCTATGATATCATAAAGACAAGTATTTATGGGTATTGAGCCCACATATTATAATTCCATTGTAATCCTTGCCTAATGCAAGAAACAAACAATATGAGAAGGTGTGCATGCATACTGTAACATTTAAGGTATGTGTGCTCAAGCTGATACTGATTTATGGAATTACAATAATTATTAAGCTTACAGTCAGGCCTGATGCATGTGTACCCTGTGCTTCTCTGAGCTGATTTAGCATCTCTTTGTGTGCCTTCCTGTTTGCTGCAATGTATTCAGCAGCTGTACAATAGAGAAGAAAAGACATGAATGCATAATGAATACCAGGTTTGGATGTCTACTTCATTCTATATAATCGAATGGAGATGGGTCAGTATACTTATAAAACTGAGGGGTGTCAGCAGTTCTAAACTCATCCTCCCTTTGACTAAGGAGGTCCTTCTAGAACTGTATCAGGTCACTGTAGTGGTGACAACATTGCATCCCAGTAAGTGGGATGCCAGTTGCATGGGAGACAGCCTTGGCTAAGCTATTATAAGCCTCAGCCTTATACTGAAACCCAGTATAGTCCCCCTGCAGCAGCCTATGGCTGTAGAACTTTCTGAGGAGTGCAATAAAAATCCTGGACTCCTCAACACCCATCTTCTGTGCTTTAAATTTAACACCATCATCTCCCTCACCAGCCATGTCTGCAAAACTCAAGCAACAACTCTATGTCTGATATGGAGCCAAATTTAGATCTCATCTTTAATAGCCAGTGTGTAAAGATGCATAGCCACACCAACTGCATCTGATGAAAAGCAGAGAGATCCATTGTTAGACACCCTGTCCTTTTACCAAAGATTTTTTTCTGGTGTAAGTAGGCATATTTGAATACCCTGCTACATTTGATAGTTGCTGTCCTATACACCAGAAAAAATCTTTGATAAAAGGACAGGGTGTTAGGTTAGCAAGGATGATTAGTGAATTTACTGTGTTCCTACAGGAAATTGACAAACTCAGAACTATGCTTAGTAGGAGGGGTTACCCTGGGACATTTATTAACCCAATTCTGGATGAAGTTATAGGGAAGAGAAGTAGTGGACATTTTACCCCATATTTCCGATACTCCCCTTGGGGGGGGGTGACGGTGAACATGTCAGTAGTAAAACAGGAAGGAGGTACTATATCCTTTAAGGATGCTACGATTCTTACATTTAACCCCCTTTATTATAACATTAGATAAGTCCTATACAACAACTGGATGATACTCACCTCTATAAATCAAGACTTGGAGACAAGCCTTGTGTAATATACAGGAGAGAAGTGTACAAAAAATCTGTTGGAAAGCAATTTTTCAAGGGAGAGGGAGGGACATATGAGAAAATGTGGACATTGTGCACAATGTCCCTATATTTTAGAATCTAGCACCATTTGTATAAAGGCATATGGCTATGTTCACTTAAAAGGAAAATACAACTGTCAAAGCAAATGTGTAGTTTATATCATAATCTGTCAAGTATGTGACCAATTTTATATTGGAAAAACAATAAATGGTTTAAATAGGCGAATTTATCAGCATGCCTATGACATTAAGAAAGGAAATGTGAACAATGTCGTGGCTAAACACACAATGGAACATACACAGCATTATTTTAAATTTTCAGTTTTAGAACAAATTCACATAGAGAATAGCAGGGGAGGACCAGTAGATTGGTTCCTTGAATACAAGGTACTGCTCTGGCAGCTCAGATGTAATGCTTTAAAAGAGCCTGGTTTGAATGATATGTTCTATCTCATGTTTTTAAAAATTCAAGTCTGAGTTTCATTTGTAGTTACTGTCATTTTATCAAATATGTGGTTTATACACTGGTTCCTTGGTGAACAGGATTTTAAATACGTTAATTAAAAACTTTTGGAATAATGAAATTTATAATTATTGTAAAATAATTTATATAAATGGTTTAACAGTAGTGTACATTGCAAGTTCGTTTCACCTGCCTGCTCTGGGTTATCAAATTGTATTGTAGTCAGGGTTGATTGATTGGGCTTTCAGCCTATCATTTTTTAAGATTTAAACATGTGATATACTAGTTCTGTATAAAATCAAGTCTTCAATGTTTTTAAATTCATTCTGATGAAGTCTTGAGACAAATGCCAGACAAAAGTACTAAATAATAAAGAGGTTCAGTGGTTGGTCAGCTTGTCTCCTTACAGTTCTGGTTTCCTGGTTTATTGGTGTTTTGTTATTTCCCAGTGCCACAGAAGAACTCCGTTTTACTCATTGTCATTAGAGATGTGGGAATTTCAATATGAATGAAGATATACTGCAGATAGGGCTGTATCTATGTGCCTTTAAGAAGTTCTGGGAACTACATTCCCATGTAAGAGGCAATATTACTGTTTGTAAATATATTTCAGATGGATAGACTTGCATAAGCTAAGCAATACATGTTGTGGTATTATACTTGTATAATTCATAACAAAATCCTGTACTAAATTGTATCAATGTGTTGAGTTTATGCCGATTATGAATCATGCAGTGATGGCTACAGTCTATATTGTCTATCCAAAAATTTGTGATCATAGAGTCATGAAGGAAGGAAAGTTAAACCTGTGTGCCAGTGGACAGCTAAAAATTTGTAGTGATGATTTTACATTATTTACTGCTGTTATAACATGGAATTTCAACACAAAAATAATGTTGAAAACAGATATTGATAACAATGCAAACAAAGAGTTTCAAGGCATAAGAAAATGAAATTTAGTCAGACACAAAAACTCAGTTAAGTGGAGTGGCCTCAACACTCTTTTTCAGAGATGACCTGGACACAAACAAAAGCAAAGATAATACAAATAAAATGCAACAGTTCTTGCTACAGCTATTTATAAAACACTGAATTTTCAAAATTTTGTAATGACGATTTTACATTATTTGGAATTTCAATAGAAAAATAAAACTGTATATAAATATATGCATAGGTTCATAGGTTCATAGGTAGGTACTATGCTATTGGCCCAAGGGCCTATGTAAACCTAGCCAGCAAGGTTTCATAGCTTACGCCACCCAAGAAAGTTATTTTCCTGTGCCACTGTCCAGCAGAGACACAGAAGTGATCCCTGGGGTGTATTTCCTATTTCCCATCCACTCATTAAGATTTTTCTTGAAGAGTGCTCATGAATAACTTTGCTTGACATAGATGGGTAGCTTGTTCCAGAGTATAGGAAGTCTCTGGGACAGGAATCTATCCCTCCAGCATGTCCTGTTTATTGTGGTGACAAGGTTTAGGTCCCTAGACATGTAGCTCGGAGGGATTGGGATTTCTTTAGGTGTAGCATGTCCAACAGCTCTGGGTTTGACATAGCTTTATATGTCAGGCAGAGATCACCACAGAGTAGGTGATATGCTACGGAGTAAAGCTAGAGTTTTTTGAGGTGGTCAGTGTAGGGCATTTGTTTGAGGCTAATAATCCTCTTTGTGAGGTACTTCTGTGGCCTTTCCAGCTGCTGCAGATGTCTTGTGAGGTGCATTCCAAAAGGGGCATTGTACTCTATAATGAGTCTAATGAGTGATGAGTAGAGGGGAACAATGATCTCTTTTTTCCTGGATGAGAACCCTTTTATGATGAGGTGTGCCATGTAGAAGGACTTCCTGACTACTGTGGTGATGTGACTATCAAAGGAGAGACTACTGTCCTCCTGGGTCCCAAGGTCTCTTATCATGCATTTGGTGTTAAGTAAATTGCTGCCTATGTGGTATTTTATGGGTACAGAGTTTTTACCAAAGGGGATAACATTGCACTTTTTGGCATTGAGCTTGAAGCCATTGCTCTGACACCAGGCATCTGTCTCAGTGAGGCCCTTCTGTACGATGTCCACATCATTTGGGGACTTGACTATGGCTCCTAGTTTGCAGTCATCTGCAAACTTCATTAGCCAGAAGCCTTCTGTGTTAGCCTGTACTTCAAAGAAGTAGATACCAAACAGGAGAGGTCCCAGGATGGAACCCGGTAGTCCTCCACTTGTCACTGCTTTGAGGTCAGATTTGGTATCTGCAACTTTTACAGTGTGGGTTCTGTCAGTGAGCCAGTTGGCAACCCATCTTGTGACGTAGTCATTTATACCTAGTTTAGTGAGTTTATCTATAATTCCAGAATGGGGGATGGTGTCAAAAGCCTTGGCTAGGTAAAGATGTGTGAACCACCTTACCCTCATCCATGGCTTTGGTGACTGCCTCAAAGAAGTCGATCAGGTTCAGGAGGCATGATCTGCCTTTCACAAACCAGAACTGGGTGGGATCCAGAGTTTGGATGTTACCAATGTCTTTGTTTATGAGTCCCATGATGATACGTTCCATGGCCTTGCAGACCAGGCTCATCAGACTAATAGGTCGATAGTTCCTGGGATCAGTGGTGGCTCCCCCTTTGAGTGTATGTGTGTGTGTGTGTGTGTGTGTGTGTGTGTGTGTGTGTGTGTGTGTGTGTGTGTGTGTGTGTGTGAGCATATACACTCCTGTTAAAATGCCTGGTTTTGTGATATAAAAAAATGAGAGCACAATAAATAATTTCAAAGTAGGATTTTTATGACATTTACTCAGTTGCCTGCTACAGTAAAATCCATGGTTCACAGAGAACCTACAAAGCATCAAAGGGATCTAATTGTTGAAAGGCATCAGTCAGGAGAAAGGTGCAAAAAAATTTCCACAGCATTGGATATACCATGGAACACAGTGAAGACAGTCATCAAAAAGTGGAGAAAATATGAGACAACAGTGATGTTGCAAAAAACTGGACATCCCTCCAAAATTGATGAAAAGACAAAATGAAAACTCGTCAGGGAGGCTGTCAAGAGACCTACAGCAACACTAAAGGAGCTGCAGGAATTTCTGGCAAGTACTGGTTGTGTACTTTTTGTGACAATAATCTCCTATATTCTCCATATGTCTGGCCTATGGGGAAGAGTTGCAAGACTGAAGCTTGCAAGACTGAAGCCTTTTCTTGCACAGAAAAACGTCCAGGCCTAGCTAAAATTTGCAAAACAATACATGAAGTCTCCCAAAAGCATGTGGGAAAATGTGTTATGGTTTAATGAGACCAAGGCTGAACTTTTTGGCCACAATTCCAAAAGGTACGTTTGGCACAAAAACAACGCTTTGCATCACCAAAAGAACACCACCCCATGGTGAAGCATGGTGGTGGCAGTATCTTGCTTTGAGGTTGCTTTTTTGCAGCTAAACTGGGGCTTTAGTTAAGGTGGAGGGAATTATGAACAGTTTCAAATACCAGTCACTTTTGGACCAAAATCTTCAGGTGTCTGCTAGAAAGCTGAAGATGAACAAGAATTTCACCTTTCAACATGAAAATGACCCCAAGCATACATCCATTTCAACAAAAAATGGCTTCACCAGAAGAAAATTAAAATTTTGGAATTGCCCAGCCAGAGCCCAGACCTAAACCCAATAGAAAATCTGTGGGGTGACCTGAAGAGGGCTGTGCACAAGAGATACCCTCTCACTCTGACAGATTTGGAACACTTTTGCAAGGAAGAGTGGGCAGACTTTGCCAAGTCAAGATGTGCCATGCTGATAGACTACTACCCAAGAAGACTGACTGCTGTAATTAAATCAAAAGTTGCTTCAACAAAGTATTAATTTAAGGGTGTGCACAGTTATGAAACCAGCTTATTGTACATATGTTATTTATTATATTTTTCCCCTAACAGATTTGTTTGTTTTTCATTTGAATTGTACAGGTTATAGGTCACATTAAAGGTGGGAAAAGTTTTGAACTGATTTATTGTGGTCTCATTTTTTTATATCACAAAACCTGGCATTTTAACAGGGGTGTGTACACTTTTTATATCCACTGTATATATGGTGACAACAATACAACCAAAGAAAGAGTTTCATGGTATAAGAAAATGAAATTCAGCAAGACACAAAATCTCAGTTAAGTGGACTGGCCTCAAGAGTCTTTTCAGAGATGACCTGGACACAAGCAAGAACAAATATAATATGAGCAAAATGCAGCAGTTTCTGCCACAGCTACTTACAAAGCACTGATTTTTCAAAATTTTGCAGAGATGACTATTGTTATGAAGTAGAATTCCAACAGAAAAATAAACTGGTTTACATATAGTGATAACTAACCAACCAAGCAAAGAGTTTCAAAGAATAAAAAAAATGAAATTCCAGCAGATACATACAAGTTTATGTAGCATTGTAGACACACCATTGCAAAAAGTCAGTATTGTAATAATGCAATACTTTTCTTAGGAGATTGAATAGTAGGCCATCCTAATTGGGGAGGCGGGGGGCTCTATACTTTTGCTTAATGTAATGGACCATGGTCAGGATCCATGAACACCTGCTTGTTAAGCTTGTGCTTAACAAGCAGTGACGACTGAGCTGTTTGTGATTCAGGAAACAGCTGTACATATCATGGTTAGCTGTAAAACAAGCGTTAGCAACCAAATGTACTAATGAGTGTATAAATAGCTAAGTTACATGCTTCTGAAGTAAAATAGCACAAACAAGCACTTCCCAGTAATAACCTGACTGCTACAGCCTAGCAATTGGATTATTACAGTTACATCTTTGCCTCCCCACCCACCTAGCTCTTTCATTGAAGAGCAAAAAAATAAACAGTCCACTGTAATAACCTGATGCCTACATTGGAGCTGTTGGATTACTATGTTTTCATCCGTGCCCCCTCTCCTAGTAGCTCTTCAACTGAAGAACAAAAAAAAACATACAGGATGATGGACAGCCAATTTTCCCCTCCCATCCTTTGGGCCCAGGGTGATTGCCTCTTTCACACCGCCCTAGCTATGCTTCTGCAGAGCAATTCAGAAACAAAAAAAAAAAATAACCATGAGCATGTCATGTTCGGTTTACCACTGAATTGCAACACATGCTGGAATACAGCCATAGGAAAATTCTGAATATGTTAAGGCTTGCTGGAGCCATTATAAATCTTTATGTACAACAGGCAGTCAAACAAGGTGCTGTTGCTGCCAGACCTCAGAGTAGAAGGACTAGGGTGCTGACACCACATTTGACTTACCAGAGACTACATAACATATACATAATAAATCACTTCACTGTTGGCAGGGATGATATACTATAAATAGTGGACATTTACTGTCTTCACCTGATGTCCCATGAGAATCATGCAGAACTTATCCTAGTGGATATGAGGGTAGGTGTAGTTTACATATTTTAACTACAGGGACTTTTCCGTAACCCACAGGGAAGGCAGTGGGGTTTTGCAGGCCTCTGCCTCAAGAATATACCACAAGTTCCTCATTGTGATTCTGCTACAAGTGGAGAAGCACATCTGGTTTCCATGTTGCCCTGAGAAGAGAGCTGTCACCATGAAAAATGCCTATGCCATAAGACATTTTTCTGAGGTACTCGGGGCCATAGACGGCATCCACATTGAAATAGAAGCTCACTGCTGAACCAGGAAGGAAGTGCATAAGCAGACAAGGTTATCACTTCATCAACTGTCACATGGTCTGCAATGCACAAGGTATCATCTATAATGCATTTGCAGGTCACCCTAGCAGTTTCTATGAATCTCATATAAGGCACACCTATGCACTGTAACTAAGGATTTCAAGAGAAGACATTTCACTAGTACATCTAGTCAAAGCTGCAGGATATGAACCAGAACTTTGGGTCATGATTCCCATGAGAAACCCACAAAACCCCACTGAGAAAGGTTACAATGCTGCACATGCACAGACTATAAATGTCATAGATTAGGTATGTGCTGCTCAAGTCATGCTTCTGCTGTCTACATACATCTGGAGAGAACCCATTCAATATGATCCACCACCTCTACCAAAATACTGACTGTGTGCCATATTGCATAATTTATACTTAAAAAGCAATTGCAGCAGGGTGCCCCAGGACAGGGACTGCAGTTCCCATTACCACAGCCATGGTGAGAAGACACAGATGAGGGGTCAGGTGAGGAATCTACAGATGGGGACAATCATGGCAGATGGAGATATGAACAATATGCTATGGTACTGGCTAAGAAGCAGTGAATAGCACACACACTCACCACTTAATAAAAAAAAATGAGCTGAGCGCCTACAAACAGTAACAGTGATGCATGCAAACAGCATCCTTTGCTTACCCATGCAATGCCTGGCTACTGTGAGCATCTGAAATAGGCAACCTTAGGCTATGATGTTCTCAGCAGGAGTAACAAAGGTGAGCGCTGAACCTGTAATGAGCAGATAATACTTACCTATGTTTATGTACTATATTTTGTAAAATCCAATTATGATAATTTATACAGTAGTGCCATGAGTGCTATCTACGGCTGAGATATGCAACAAATACAGATTAAACCAACTATGAAGCTTTTTAATGGGGCAAAAATGATTGTGCTTGCATATGCATTATGTTTCCACCCTCTGCAGCAAGCATAAGCAGCCCCATATCAAACAAAACTACAGGGGTAGGGCAATGATACCATCACCAACTTATGACTACAAATGAAAAGACAATAAGTTAAGACACAAATGACAAGTTACAGTCCAACAGTAGAAAAAAGGTTATTTCCCCAAAATATGCATTGCCTACTCACTATTGTGCATTAGATATAATCAGCTTAAGTCAGACACCCCAGCAGGAGTCAGGGCAATCTCAGTATCATCTGCACAAGAGGATGAGCAAGCTATATTACTTAAGTAATAGTACCACAATACTAAGACTACTGCTATTACTACTAGTACTATACTACTAGTAGTACTACTACTACTGCTACTACTAGTGCTACTACTATTACTAGCACCACTACTACTACTACTACTAGTGCTATGGCTACTAGTACTAATACTATTATTATTATTATTACTACTACTAGTGTTACTACTACTATTATTACTGCTACTTCTGGTGCTACTACTACTATTAGTGCTACCATTACTATTACTACTACCACTGCTACTAATAGTACTATGACTACTATTATTACTAATACTGCTAGTGCTACTACTACTATTAGTGCTACTTCTGTTACTGCTACCATTACTACTACTAGTACTACTACTACATTTATTTTTACTACTGCTGGTGGTCACTGTAACTCAATGCCAAATGTCCCTGGAAAAACACATTCAGTTAATATAGAAATTATATGAATAAAACTTAAGTCAACTTAAGAGAAACCTTAAACTTTAAATAATTTATATATATTTCAATGGCATACCAACATCCATAACAGCACAGGTGGACTCTTCTGAGCTATCTGGATTACTTACTGTTGACAAGGACTCCTCCATCTCAGTGAGTGAGGGCTCAGTAGAAGGCCCAATCCCAGTAGTTCTTTGCTCCTGTGCCACAGCCTTTGCTCTTTCATTAGCCTTTTCAATCATATCACTTTTCCTATGTCAGACATTCTTGTAATTACATCCCTGGCCATGCACAGCATTCGTGTCATCGACCACCTGCTGTTAAACATGGTCATGCAAGGGTGAAGGAGGTATACCACATGGAAACAAAGTGCCAGAATTATGACCTGTTACTCAACATTCCAGAATGGATGCTTCTGTGGGACTGACCCCCATTTTTAAATTTTGGTGCCAGATCCCTGCTAAGATGTAAGGAAAAGATGTATACCAGGCATAATCAACATACAGAAGGCTAGGTTATCTCAAATCCAGAAGTTTTACAGTTAGCAATAGTTTTGTTTGGCAGCAACTGGGAAACCAATAAGTCTTCCCTAGCACGGTGGAAATTTCATAGTCTCAGGTTCTGCTAATATTATGTAGCTTAACCACTTTGGACTCATTAAATATGTTAATTAAGTCTCATCTCATTCATCACTCCTGAATCATTCCATCTGCTTGGCATGCTGGGCAGGAAAGCATGGTGTTAGTACAAGCACATTGATGTAAATATGCCCGAGCAGTATAAGATTTATTATTAAAACCTTTGTCTAGGTAATGCCTTGTAACTGTGACTCATTACCCATTTTGCACATTCAGTTACTTATTTGCACTCCTGCTAATGAGATGTACACTTATGGACAGTATGCCAGACAGAAAAGTCTTACTAGGGAAGCTTTCAGTTACACTTACTGACTTAGGAAAGAATCTTGATACACACTATGGGTAACATTTTATAAAGAGGTTATGTGCCTGTGATGACAAAGTGTAGCTCATTTTTTAAAACAAGAAACATCTTTGTTAAATTATCATATATGACATAGGCAATCATACATTTATATAAATGAAAACAAACCATATTTACATAATTTTAGTTGCAAATATTATACATCACTTATATTCTAGCATATATACAACATAGAAGTACCCCCCAAAAAACATCATGCCAATTTTCCATATGTAAATGACCCGTTGAAGCCTTTAATGCATACACTATACTCTCACCTGAAATGTACTTTTTGTATATATTGTAAATAATGGTACTACTCCAGAGTATCTTATTGTTCTACATAATTGTTTTTTGTACTTCATTGTTTCTCTTGTCTTGTATGCCAGTTTTATTGTTATCTAAAGCATGTATGTACACTGTTATTTCTTTGGAGCTTTTCTCCCCAGGACTCCACTGAAAAAGGACACATGATGTCCAGTTGGACTTATCCTGGTAAAATAAATGTTAAATAAATAAAATAATAGAAAATGTATGACATTAATGGTACAGAGGTATTCTGATGAAGTGATACACATAAATAGAAATCAAACACTCTTCCCCTGCATACATTTGTTTGTAATTTCATTTACTGTCCTCACTTCTGCAAGGATCACAGTCAGACAAAAACCCTTACTGTGAGAGGATAAAATAACTATACAATAACATGGGTATAGTGCAGTCTAAATGCAAATGTCAGAACTATTGAGTTAAAAATACTTGACTTTCTCTAATTTTGTTTGTAAAGGTTCAGGTGGCAAGAATTGTTAATCATGTCAATGTTTTATGATAATGCCTTAGATGCAGGGTTCAAATATAGTGAAGTTGAAGTCTCTGTAAAAATAGAGATCCTTTCTGTCAACATTTTATTTGTATTACATCTAAAATGTTGATAGAGCATTACACTGTTTTAAGATGAAATATTTTCTTTTACTTTTTTGCCTTCATCTGTTGTGTGACTGTTGGCATCGCATATCAGTGCCCATCAGTAATACCTATTAATGAATGACCGCAGTCGTGCAAATGTGATTAGCAGTGGTGCCCTTGGTCAACACTTTCAGCAGTATTTAATGCAATAAACACATCTGCTATGCAGCTGTTTCAATGGCTCAACATGTTAATCAAGTATGTTCTAAGTAACAGCTCAAGCAGTACAGGGTTTGAATCTGCAGTAGGGATAGTTTACCTTTATGGATTATAATGTGTGTGTTTCTTTGCTTGTTTTTCTGAACTGCACATGCACTGTATTAGGTGAATGTCATAACACAGTTGTGTATGATCTCCCACCACCTGCCTTCATATTCCTTAATAGCTTCCCGATGTTGTTCCCTCTGCTTGCTCCTCATTTTCACTTCTTCCTATCAGTACCATTTCATACCTTTAATCTGGTCAAAAATATATTCACTCACCACATATGCACAACAAAAAAATGGCCCATAATCAAAACTCTCTATTTCTGTCCTCAGTATTTGGCTGACTCTTGGCATCGAGCAGCAGTGCTAAGTGATGGTAAATTACACTTCAAATCTTATTGTAAAAAAATGATGAATTTGTCTTTGGCCACATTAAGATGGTGCTCCTATTGTTATTGTACTTAGCCCCATTGTGCGACAAAATGGTAGCAATACACAGTACTCAGGTTATCCCTTTAAGTGTGTGTTTGACAAGTTTAATATGACTTTTTGTGTGATGTCATCAGTTAGTGCACAGGTCGAGAGCAACTTTGTCTTTTATTATTTTGTTCACAATATATTGGTAACCAGCAAGAATGACTTATTTCCCAGATACTAATGTGTCAAATGCTACATAGTGACAATAAAAGTGTCATAGGTCCTGTGTTATGATATTTTGTTATGTTTTTTGAATGTGTGTGTTTGTGTGATGTCCATCCATTATTCCCTGTATTTCCTTATGAGCACAGCCAGTATAATAATGTATGCATTATACTGGGTATGATGCCCCTGCACTGGCCCAGTAATCAAGGAGCCTCAATCCTCAGCAATAGCACCAACGAGGGATGTACACATTGGGAGGCTGACAAGTACACACAGTAAAGTACAATTTCCCTTAAGAGCATGCAGAGATCATAGTCAGTCTGGGGCTGGTTTCTGCCTCTTTCTCAGATCCCCAATAAGACTCCCCACTGCCACAGCTATAGGGTTGAGATCTCAGCTGAGTGGCCAAGCCAAAACCTCCAGCACCCTCTCTGTCCAATCAGTGCTTCATGTCTCTGCCCAAGGAGCTGACACACACCCACTTTGAGATATGATTTATACACAAACACAAACACACACCTGGGAAAGGCTGGCACAGGTTTACTAGATATGCTCCCTTCCGCCCAGACTATATGGTAGTACCAGCTACCACCAGCCACTACTTATCAACTACTTTTAAGGCCCTTACCAAAGGGTGCCCAATCATACTGTGTGATGTTACTATTAATCCAAATGGCACATGTGTGACCAAGACTTTCAAGGCTATTTAGGAGTGGCATGCACAGTGTCACTAACTACATATGCAAGTACACTAAGAGCTTAAATATCTCTGAACAAGCCAGCCACAATTAAAATGTTTAAATATATTTAATAATGAATAATAAAAAAGACAATCAACACAGTAACTGCAGAGTTCAGAATCACAGGAAATATTTTAAAACAACATTGCAGGACAGTCACAGATGAATACAGAAAACATCTTAACTAATTTTTACTATATTCCTATCTATCTCTAAAAGATACTATGCCCTAAATAACTTACTTACAGAGCAACACACAGGCAGAAGTGCTGAATGAATGTTGCTAGGTCCAAGATAAGATACAAAATGCCCAGTCTCTGAGAGAGTTCCCAAATTAATATCAAAACATTACAGCTGGATTAGCCTGGATGGCATCACTCTTTGCCACCTGCCATCAGTTTTCCAGCTAACAGAAACACAATTTAACATTTCTCTGTGATGTTTGCTCAGAACTGGAAGTTGTAAAACAATTAAATACTTTTACCTTTTAGAACTAGTAATTACTTCTCTCCAAGACAATAGAAAGAAGCTTCTAGCTGTAGACATTGTGTCTCTTGCTGCACTGAAACTACTTTTTATAGCGCATCATAAAGCCCTTTTAATTTCAACTTATTTTCTTGAAGTTTTGCAAGTTAACTCTGTATGTTCCAGCTTCTACTATTAAAACATACATTTGCACAGGCATATAGTTTATACCCATTTCTGCTCTTTTCCAGCAGGTACACTGTGGTTACATTCTTGAGGCTCAGTACAGAACATACAGTTCAACACACACTTCTGCACCAGTAGTTTAATATACACATAACATATAGTTATCTTACATTTGTAAGACAAGCATATGAATCATATTAATATTCACAAATGACACGTGACTATCCACAAAATTCCAGATAGCTGGGCTGGCAGTGTCACACTGGGTATGCCCAATATAATAATGTATGTATTGTATTCTTCTGTACAGTGACAGTGACCACAAAGCACCATATGTAATCAGTGGTGGGGAAGAGTTATTGTCATTTGTCATTTTGTTGTAAAACTGCTGAACATTTGCTTCTGGCAGCAGGGTTCTGCTGACTGTCACACAATCAAGGTAGTGGCCAATGCATGAAGGACACTGACATTGTTATAAGGCAGTCTACAACTGTTGTGTGTAAACTCTAGCAGTTTCCACAGTTCACTTACTACCTTATGGTACTGTTGCATCTCTCTGTGAGGTATATTGGATGTCATGATGTAGAGCTTAAAATGCTGTGTTGAACAATGCTTAGTTCAGTAGATATTTACTTTTTCATGCTGTATTAATTGTGTATGTGTGGTAGCAACAGGAAATACACATGTAATACTATACTTACAGAGGGCTAAATTCTTTACACTCAATCACATAAATAACTGGTGCATGCAGCAGTTGTCTTTACATTCCCAAGAGGTAATTCTGATAAGTAGTCTTTCTTTCATAGGTTCATACATTTAATCATGTCTATAGTCATACACTAATATACATGCATACACACATATGCACACAAAATGGATGTTACTGGACTGCCTCCATATGACTTGTGTATGCCAGGATTTACATCTTAGTAAATTTTTCATGACATGCCCAACACCTCCCCTGTATATACATCTCATATGTTATATTTTACAAACATGTAACAATGTACTGTAGTATAATCTTCTATTTATTTTCAGTTGAATGTGACGGTTCTGTTTCTGTGGTCTATCCTTGTATACTGTACTGCATTTTGATTAGAGGATGCGTTCTTTATCTCACTTCCTGTCCTTTACAGCTTGTACATTGCTGCCACAGCTGTTATTGGATCCACTATCAGTACTTGTATGGGCAGTGTGTCTAGGTGCTCCTTAATTTGCTTTGTCTTGTCACAAATGTATTATTTATTTAAATCCGTTATTCTAGCAACTTTTTAAGTTTGTAAGAACAATATTTAAAATATGGCCTTGACACTGAATCTTCGTTCTGTAATTAATTATGACTTTGCTCAGATTCATTGCACTTACAGCTGGTGAGATATGCCTGCCAACATACACACAGGAGAAAGTCTTTGTATGCATATGCACAAGCGTTTCATTGCTTGTCGACAGCAGTGTGAACTCAGCTGCAATGATGAATTCAGTTGTACAGATGTGCAGTAAAATCTCTTGAAACGCACTGCTGGGCACTATGTTTTTGCATTGGTTGATGGAAAGTGAGGTCTAAATAAATAGCGTATAATGGGTACTTTTAGGGTCAAAATGGAAGAAATAAGCTGATACCACTGAGGTTTAATATGGCATATTCAGGATTAGCCTCTGAATTACTGGTATGGTGGACATTTATTACAGTACCATGGCTATTTATGTCACTGGCTTTACTGTGGAAAAAACATCATAGTTTGTTAATATTCAGAAGATTAATATCAATGGAGTTGCTTACCAATAACTGTGGTATTTGCCAATTGAAATGCACAGGAAACAAGGTTCAAGCAGTCTTACTGCAGTTTAGGTAATAAACCATCAAAAACGTTGTTGACATTCTCTTTTCCTCACTCTTCCCACACTTATTTATAGACCTCCATTGCAATGTGCACATTCCTCCATATAACCAAGATGGAGAAGTTATGATGCACACAAAAAAAAAAAATGAAACAAAAAAAAGAAGCAATGAAAACCAAAAGAGAGAATTAGCACAGTTGTCATGTACATTTTGTTTAACTAATGTAGCAATAGTTGTTCAAATACATGCAAGACAACTGATTTGACTCAGACACGGTAGGAGTGAAATAACTACTACAGAACTTCTCTTTCCTGGTAAAACATCTTACAGCATTAGGAAGCAAGGCACATGAGAGACAATTTTATGACCAAAGAAAACCACATCCTCTTGGTTGTAAGTAGGACCAATGGAAATGTCTTTTTTTGGAAAATGGGGGGGGGGGGCAAAAGAGGCACATCAAGCTACGATGTGGAATTAAGTTATGGCTGACATAAATGCTACAAGAAAGGAATCACACCTTGGAAGAGTGCAGAAAAAGAGCTAATGGTATAGTGGGCAATACAATGAGTAAAGCTAATGATGTGGTGGACCATGCAATGAATAAAGCTAATGATAAGGTGGGTCATGCAATGAATAAAGCTAATGATATGGTGGGCCATGCAAGGAATAAAGCTAATGATGTGGTGGGCCATGCAATGAGTAAAGATAATGATATGGTGAGCCATGCAATGAGTAAAGCTAATGATATGGTGGGCCATGCAAGGAATAAAGCTAATGATGTGGTCAGCCATGCAATGAGTAAAGCTATTGATATGGTGGGTCATGCAATGAGTAAAAATGTGCTTTACGATCGGGCGGCAGCACTGGCCCTCGTGGTAGCCCCAAATCCAGACGCCTACCGAGTGGCACTCAGGACCCTCAGGACCCCACCAGTGCGAATGCATAAACAACTTTAAAAGCCCATTAAGAGACTCAGGGTAAATAAATAACTACCCCTTTCATTGTACTTTGCCAAACACCTTGTACTGTAATAAAGGTACCAGGTAGAATAAAATCTATTGAACACAGGTTCCTTCTACATAAAAATCAACAAAAAAGAAATAAAATTAAAGGAACAATAATAGAACTTAGGTAGCTACCATTAAACCTGGCTTCCTCTAAGACCCAGGGAAATCCTGTGGTGTAGCAGCCGAGGTTAGAAAGAGACCTCAGAAACCGCCATATTTTCAAACTAACTGTGCTTTACG
Source organism: Protopterus annectens (assembly GCF_019279795.1). NCBI lineage: Eukaryota > Metazoa > Chordata > Ceratodontiformes > Protopteridae > Protopterus > Protopterus annectens. Next base: position 442,642,218 of record NC_056725.1, on the reverse strand, counting down.
ATCGGGCGGCAGCACTGGCCCTCGTGGTATGTAACTACTGCATATTGCTCTGATTGTACATATAATAGATAAATATAACTGCAACTCTTACTGTTGTTTTGATTACTGATAGTAATTTAATCAAGAAACCCTGCTTGTAGTCATGATTGTATGCACTGTGTAGATGCAACTGGCGTTTTGTAAAAAAGTATGTGGTAAAAGTAAATGTACATTAGCGTTTTCTTAAATGCTACTCTAGAAATTGGATTAATTGTTAGATCTGGATGCAGCTGTGCATTAGCGACTGTTTAAAAGCTGATAACCGCGTTTTGTTTGACTTATACTGCCAAACGCTGCAGTTGAAAGTGGTTGCTTGTTAGATCTAATTTTCTGGTCGGAGGATGTAACCTCAATTTCAAGCTAGATACAAAGTATTTTATGCTGCAAACACCTAATGTTAGCTATTTAGCTATTGTCTTATCAGATAAACAGAGTGCGTAGTAGAGTATTCATAAGTCGCCAAAGGGAAGGAAATTACTGCTTAATACAACTAGCTGTTATCCAATGCTTAAGATCACTAAGGCTGTTGAATTCATCCTCGCACTGCACTGTGTAAAACTGTCTGTTACTGCATTGTGTAATACTGTCTGTTACTGCACCAAACACTGTAAAAAGTTATTCTCTTTCTGTTGCCTCCATCTTAGGTAGCCCCAAATCCAGACGCCTACCGAGTGGCACTCAGGACCCTCAGGACCCCACCAGTGCGAATGCACAAACAACTTTAAAAAGCCCATTAAGAGACTCAGGGTAAATAAATAACTACCCCTTTCATTGTACTTTGCCAAACACCTTGTACTGTAATAAAGGTACCAGGTAGAATAAAATCTATTGAACACAGGTTCCTTCTACATAAAAATCAACAAAAAAGAAATAAAATTAAAGGAACAATAATAGAACTTAGGTAGCTACCATTAAACCTGGCTTCCTCTAAGACCCAGGGAAATCCTCTCCCCATTAACTTACATGTTTTTTCCCAAAATATTCTTTCTCCCACTAGAATTGGACATGCACAACAAAAGGAGAGTATTATTGACTAGATTCTTACTAATAGGAATCCAAATAACTATACCACAGGGACCCTTCCCAATGACCTTAGTGACCACCTTGCTACCTTTATTATAAAACACAAATGTTCAAATAAGACTCCCCCCATAACTAGATTAGTAAGGAATAGCAAAAATTTTGTCCCTGACCAATTCCTAGCTGATCTCAAGGCTTGTAACTGGCACATCCTAAAAACCCTATCCTTAGATGAAAGTGTTTCATACTTTAATAACACTTTCCTCAAGATACTCAATTCCCATGCTCCTAATCGACTTACGAGAACTAAGGAATGTATAGCACCCTGGCTAACACAAGAAACTAAATCCAAAATTAGAATCAGAGACCAGGCCTGGAATAAGTGGAGAACCACAAAACCCCCCTAGACCGCATCAAGTTCCTCCAGCTAAGAAATTCAACCAAAGTAGCCGTTAAATCTGATAAAAAACAATATTTTTGTCACCTCCAAGACAAACATCAGTATAATCCTAAAAAATTCTGGGCTGGTTTTAACCGCTTACTTCATCCTGGTAAGTCTACTACCCCCACCCCCGACAAACTCATGGACAATGACCCAACAGAAATAGCCAACTCCTTTAATTCTTTTTTCACTGAGACCATCCAGTCCCTTGCCAGCAAGCTTCCCACGCCTCCCTCAGTGGCAACCCCAATTATAAATACAACCCAAACGGCCTTTAACCTACAACCCATCTCCACCTCCTTCATTCGCACCCTCTTGAAAAAATTGAAACCAACCACCCTCGCGGCTGATCAGCTCCCTGCCAAATACCTACAAATAGCATCTGATGCCATAGCCTACCCTGTATCAATCTTGATCAACCGGACCATTTCTGAAGCATCTATTCCCTCTATCTGGAAAATCTCTTATATCATCCCCCTCCACAAAGGAGGGCCCTCCACAGAAACCTCCAACTATAGGCCCATAGCCATACTGTCTCCCTTAGCCAAAATTATGGAACGCTGTGTCCATAAACAACTCATTACCTACCTCATACATAACAACCTCCTATCAAATACCCAACATGGCTTCCGCCCCCATCACAGCACAACCACAGCTCTTCTCTCCTTTGTAGACTCAGTCAACCACAATCGCAATAATAAACTAATATCCTCTGCGCTCTTTCTAGACCTGTCGAAAGCCTTCGATATGGTCAACCACCAACTACTGCTTCAGGCACTGGAAACATTACATCTTAGTAAACTAACCATAAGTTGGTTTAATGCCTATCTCTCTAGTAGAAAACAGGCAGTCCAGTGGCAAAACAGCCTATCAGACCTACTCCCAACTAATATTGGTGTCCCCCAAGGATCTATCCTTGGTCCCCTTCTTTTCTCCATTTTCATAAATGGCCTACACTCAATTATTCCCAAAGCCACCTGTATTCAATATGCAGATGACTCCACCCTGATCTGCTCTGATGAATCTCTCGCCAAACTCCAAGCCGCAACCCAAAACTGCTTCTCTACTGTCGAAAAATGGTTCTCGGAACTTAAACTCTTACTTAACCCTGCCAAAAACAAATTACTTCTCTTTTTCCCCACCTCAGTGACTGCTCAAACTATAGAACCCCTCAACACCAACAATCCTTCTTTCCATGTGTCCTCCAACAATGGGACCATTATCTACCCCGTATCCAATACCAAACTACTAGGGGTGACCATAGACCATAAACTTAAATTTGATATGCATGTAAACTTAACTATTAAATCGGTTAACAGAAAACTTGGGTCGATGTATAGAATAAAGGCCTTCTTAACTCCGCACACCAAACTGACTATTGCCCGAACCCACCTACTCTCCACTCTCCTTTATGCCTCCCCGATATTCTCCTTCCTAAACAAGAAAGAACTTAATAAACTAACAACTACCTATAATCACATAGCCAGATTCATAACAGGAACGCCTATCGCACTCATCACTGCCTAAATTTAAGGTCTCTCGAATGGCTGGAACTGCCCAATTTACTCTAATTCAACCAGCTAACTGAGGCTTTTAAAATTATTAACCATCCAGGTAAAACTCCCTCACTGAACAAAATACTTACCCCGTACTCCAACCTTAATTCCCTCAGGTCTTCCAAAAGTCTACAAGTAAGGACCATTAAATCTAACAATGCTGGTGGTGATGCACTATATGCCAATTCCATTGGCAAATCCTGGCACGCCTACCAAACAACCTAAGACTTATGCCCTCTCAGCACCAATTTAAATTACATCTTAGAGCATACTTGAAATCCAAATGGTTATGCCCTTGCTCCAGTCCAGACTAATAAGCTATTGTCCCAGTCATACCTAGGCTTCTCTCAGCCTCCGCCTAACCCAAAAACCAAAGAACACTCTATTTTAGCCCTCCTTGTCTGGCTGTTCAAATCTGTACCTCGTGAAATCATTTAATAATTCTTGTTTTCTCTTATTTGGTCTGTAAGCATCAGTGTATTTAATTGTACTCACTTGTTATAGGTTTATAATTGTATATGTATTAACCAGTATATTATCTTGTGTAACAACATCAATGTTTTTGTTAATCTAACTATGACCTTGGAGCTTTTCTCCCCGGGCCTCCACTGAAAATGGACATATATCCAGTTGGACTAGCCCGGTCAACAAATGTAAAATAAAATAAAAAATAAAATAAATGTAGTGGGTCATGCAAAGAGTAAAGCTAATGATATGGTTGGCCATGCAAGGAATAAAGCTAATGATATAGTGGGCCATTGATATGGTGGATCATGCAAGGAATAAAGCTAGGCAGAATGCAATTGCTCATGATAGCACCACCAGTGGGCCTGCCTTCTAATCTTTAACATCCAATGAAAAGAACCTATCTTTATGAGGTAATGCCTACAATTCAGAAAAGGCAGGGGCAGTGTTCACTCAAGATGGTGTGGAAACCAGTAATTTGAGAGACATGCAGCATCCACACACAGATGATGCAGAAGACTTTTTTTGGCAGTGACAATTTCAGGGAGTATGACTTGATATGTGTTAATTATGTATGTATAATTACAAAATGTTTCTTAACAGGTAAAGCATCAACATCTGGTGTAGCAGCATCTCAGCACACAGCACTTGGTAAGTCTGGATGCCATAAATTTAATATTAAATCATATGCTTGTCACAGGTGACATTAACCACATAACTATCTATGTTCTAACAGGTTCAGCTCCGGAAATAATCACATGTTGTGGTAGAGGCCCACAGGCTGACTCACTGCCTGGTGAAAACATCTTCCAATGTTAGCTCCAGAGACACGTGAGGCCATATCTGTCCAGCAGCAGATGTGCCAAGGCATAGTTCAGGCCCAGGCTAGTCCATGTGTGAGTTGGGTTGAAGTAGCTAGAGTGCTAGAGGATAGTTGAGGGGAAATTCTTTAGTACAAGTGAATATTGGATTCCAGGCATGATACCATAGTGTTCCTCATGTGCAGTAATACTGAATATTTGGCATCCATGTCTATTTCAGTCCATACACTAGTAAGGCCTTTTCAGACACATTTAGGACACTGCTGGATATGGACAAGGGAATGTCCACTTGCATAGTGGAAAAGTATGCCAGGCACCACATGTGCTACAACAGCATGATGCATGCATTCATGTGGATTCTCCCAAGAAAAAGAAGAAGGCAGTTAGGCCTTTTCAAACCTTCACATCCCAGGGCAAAAACTCTGAATGAAGGCCTAAGTTGTGTGGCAGTGTTCAGTCAGTTTCAAGAGATTCCCTTGCATTCAGTATATCCTTGTCACTGAAGCATCTCAGCATCACGCTCACATGTAGCATTTACTCAAGGTCTATGGGACTGTTGCAAACACTATTATTAGGGGACATTAAGTATGGCTCCTACCAAATATCACACAAATCTTCAAGTGCTATAACACGTACTTTACTCACCAGGAAAATAATTTGCAAAGTGGCATCGAGATCACAACCCATCACATCACAGTTGTTGAAAATGACAAATACCACATACAGCTTCATGGCCCTGTAAAATTAAAAAAGAGGAAAAAAGAAAGGAAACATGACTAAAATACTTAAGAACAATTGTATCAATGAAATATTTAAACATGAAAAATAACTGACATACATGTTAGCCACTAAATCAGTAAAACATTGATTCAATTATTCAGACTAGGGTAGTAAACTTTCTAATATCAACTGATGCTTTACAGTTCCCCCAACCCTGTCATTATAACTGAAACCTCTACCACTGACCACTGTATAAATGATGATGGCTATGACTAAATGAACAGATCATTTGTATGACGTATTGTATAATCTGACCATGCACAACTCAGCACAGACCAAAGGTAACACTGTATGCACAAAGTGTTATCTTTGTAACTTTATACTATCAAGAATAGAGTGACTCTTGAAAGTCCTTTTGATAAGTATAGAGAGGGCAATGCACACCTTGGTAGCCACAGGAATGGGAAGGCCATGCATTCCCCCATTTCCCATTTGTGGGTCAGAACATTCACCAAAGGCCTTATGATATCCCTATCCATTCTAAATCTATCCAACTACTACTGTTCAGCAAAGTTCAAGTGATTTATTCTCTGCTGATATCTCCTTCTCCTGGGTTGACAAGCCACACTCAGCACACCTGGTTTAGCTATTGTAGCTGAAACCATGAAACAGTAAGCCTTGCAGCAAAAGTGAACATCTTTGCCAATTGCAAAGTACAAGAAAACGTTTGGATTTGCTTTTTATAATATAAATGCTCACAATGCAGATGGGTATCAAAAAGTGACTATGATTCCCAAAAGGTAGGAAGAAAGCTTCATTTAAGTAAGCGAGCCCCACTTTTACACATATTTCTCATTTACATCTCATTATTCCATCATTTGCTTCTAACGTCTGTGCATAAGTGCAGCTTATGTCTCTGAATCATGTCTTACATGTGTACAACCAGCACATATATGCACTGTACAGAAGTCTAGTGATCATAAATACTACCCATGAGGTATTCGCTGTGCAGCAGATTAGTGCTAATGTTCCTAAGTTTTCCTCTGCATGCGCAGGACAAAGATAGAATGCAGTGTTGTAATGACAGCATTCATTGCAGTAGCATATTGGGGCATAGAATCTCACAAATGATTCACAGAATCATAAAATGTTGTTTAATTATATCTATGATTGAAAAGTCATGCAGTTGCATTAATCTTAATGAAACATTTTATGTCTATACAAAGTACTAGATTCATTAGGTATTCGTAACATATCACCACTACAGCTCTAGCAATAAAGGAAAGTGAACAAAGAAAAAATAATAACATGAAGAACAAAGAGGAATATCAGAAGAAAATAAATAGAGAAATTAGGAAACACACACACACACACACACACACACACACACACACACACACACACACACACACACACACACATCATCAGACTAACTTACCAATGGACCAATAAACGCATACTGTGCTTTCCATGGCATTCTTTTATTTGTATTTGGATGAAAACTCTCTGTTTGCTTGTGTGCATGTGTACGCGTCCATACGTGTGTGTGTGTGTGTGTGTGTGTGTGTGTGTGTGTGTGTGTGTGTGTGTGTGTGTGTGTGTGTGTGTGTGTCAGTCACGCCTACAGAATACTGTGGTACTTCCACAAGTACAGCAGATTTAAATATACAGCAGTGACTATAGAACAACATGTACCCACTTAGTAATATAATGTTTAAAGATCCTTCTCATGTCTCTGTTCCCTTAGAGTGAACAGCAAATGTTTTCATCATTCTGTTTGCAATGCAAAATTCCAGCTGTGCTGTGAAGTTTGTAGTTTGGCAGCATGAATTTCCCGTGCCTGGAAATTACACTTTTTTTTTTCATTTTTATTTTTGGTTGGATATTGTACACATTTTAAAGACTGATTTACATATACAGCAGGCCATGTTTGTTGAGAAGAGAGTTGTTCATGTCATATATTATTCATTCTTTTACCTTGGTAAAAGAGTGAGATGAAGGTAGTACATGGCTCTGGATTCACTCAAAATACTGCATTAGTGCATGAAATAGAGTTTTGTTAGTAGCTCAAGAGATTGCCACCCCCTTGTCCTGCCAGTACATCAGAAACATAAGGATTCTGCACCCAGCCCAGGATCTCAATTCATATTGGAATACTGGCAGTGCAGGTTACATTAGATGAGGTGCCACACTCCACAGATGACATTTGCTGTATGCAACTTTAACCCAAGGATTCAGCTGTTGTGGTGAATTGTGTTCAATAAAGAATAAGTGAGGTTGTCATGATTACTGTTCCCTTTTAAAATGATTAAAATCACCATTCTGTGTCATTCCTGAAAAACTGATAAAAAGATCTTTTGTTTTATTCATTTTATGTAATCAACGGTTACCTATGTGCACATCTAACAGACTTCTCTAAAATTTTGTCTTAATAAATATGAAAATGCAAACGATTAAGTAGATATTGAATAGTATGACATTTACTAAGCCTGTAATTATGACTTCTCTCTTGAATACTCCTCAGAAAGGCAAAAAAAAAAAAAAAACAATTTGGATCATAACAGAACATGTTAGCTAATTTCATGCATTTACTTCACATTCCTTCCTCCAGTTTTTTCACTCAATTGCAATCTTTTTTTTATCTTTCACCTTTATTTAACATTCAGTAGGATAAAAGCATCATGCAAACAGATGGGCCACCAAATGAAAGCACAGTGGAGGCAATCATAGCTTTGCAGAACATGCATTAGTTTACTGAGACTCTGTGCTGAAATTTGAAATATTTGGCCATATTTAAAAGGCTATATTTCATGCATTCAGATATTTGTAAATAATATTCTTTTGCAAGCAGTCATTTCCGCTCAATCTTGTGTTCCAGTTGTTATTTAATAAAATGGTCTGAAGCATCACAGAGTTCAGCAATCCTGATATATATCTATATGTATCTCTGCCAAAGGCTGCGGTGCATTTTGCACCACTTCAGAAGAAATGAAAACAAGGCATGTAATCAAAACCCAGCCAGGCAAATGTCATGCTATTTGTCAGGTCCTCAGATTCCTAAATACCACCTAAGAATGCCAGCTGTCAAAGCTTGTAATTGAAAGGGTGAGTTTTTTAGGCAAATAAACATACTGTGTGTAATGCAAATTATTTAACTTTTGTGAATATGACAAGGTTATTAAAATGTCACAGAAAAAATGCCAGCTCTGCCTTTCTCTTTATCTAGCTTAACTAAAGGGTTCTCTTTTTATCTCTCTCTCTAATATATATATATATATATATATATATATATATATATATATATATATATAATGTGTATTGTGTGTGTGTGTGTGGGTGTGTGTGTGTGTGTGTGTGTATCCAGCAGAGCAGATGTAGCACTTTTCCTCTCTTCTCCTTCACAGACAATATCACAAAAATCAAACAAATTTCTCCCCTCCTTTTCTTTTCTTCTTTTGTGTCTAAACCCTTGATATGGTGAATCATCAACTTACACACACACTTTCACACTCTGAAATCTCTGACCATTGACTCTATTTGTGACACTTACTTGAAGGATAGAAAAACACAAGCTGTGCTGGGCAGCCATCTATCTTCTCAGCTCCCCAGTCACTATCGGTGTCCCTCAAAGGATCCATCCTAGGTCCCCTTCTTTTCTCTGTATTCAGCATGGGCATCTCTCTCTCTGATCTGCTCTGGATCTCTCTCTTCACTCTCTCTCTCTCTTTCCTCCATTTCTTTACAGAAAAGCAAAAAAATGGTTCCAACATAAATCCCTCCTCCCAAATCCCAAAACCAAATTATTACTTTTCCTACCTACCCCTCCCCCCCCCTCTCCTTCTCCTTTGTTTCTGATAATAATGGCATCATTACACAACACCTCCTTTAAACTGCTAGGGTTTTACAATAGATAATCAACTGAACTTTGATTTTGACATTAAATTAACCTAACAATAAAATAAATAAAAAAGATAGGTGCCTCTATAGAACTTAAGCCCTTCCTACTTCTTACTAGCAGAGGGTGTCTAGCTCAAACACACATCATCATCACTACATACACTGTATGCTCCCCATCCTTTATCAACCTTCATAAATATATATACATATGTGTGTGTGTGTGTGTGTGTGTGTGTGTGTGTATGTGTGGAGATATATATAAAAAATGTATATATATATATATATATATATATATATATATATATATATATATGGATTCTCCTTCACAAGCTCACAGTTTCAAAACTTTGAACTGCAAATGGTCAACCCCATAAGATAGAAGTTTTGACACTTTGAACATTTTGAACAGAGATTGCCATGCAGCACGGAAAGAGAAATTTGCTATTTTCTTCATTGTAGTGCAATCTCAAAGTTGGTATAGGGGTGTGGGGCTGCAGTGGGGCTTGTCCTCCCCACAAAAACATAAAAAAAAATTGTTTTTACTTTTTTTATTACAATTTCAAATGTTCAGCACTTCAGTCTTATGGTCTTGACCATTTGCAGTTTGAAGTTTTAAAACTTTGAGCTTATTAAGCAGATCTATATATATATATATATATATATATATATATATATATATATATATATGTACATGGTTTACATTCATTTGACCAAGCAACCGATGGTCGAAACTCGGTTTCCACAAACCTATATGTCAAAGCTCCAGGTGTCGAACCCTCAGAATGTCATATAAAATTTGAAATTTGACATTTCCAACTGCTCTACCACCTAAACAAGTGCTACCATGGGTCAAAAAGAGGGGATATTTTGCATTTTGGCTACATTTTGTTCACAATTCTGCACATTCACAGAACTGCTGTCGAACGTTTTCTGATCGGCCATCTGCCGTTAACTCAAATCCATGTATATCCATATATATATATATATATATATATATATATATATATATATATATATCGAAATTACACTATATTGAAATACGATAGTAGTGTCCCACTAATGAGAAAAAGTGCACTTCAATGAAAGTGCACTTTTGTGAAAGTCACTAGAACGAGCGAAGGGTTAGGGCTTGGGAATGGATAGTGGATGGCTAGTAGGGCTATCCACTATCCTTAATCCAAGCCCTAACCCTAAGGTCGACTACTGCAACAGTGCAGGAAATTGTATTTCCTCCACTGAGCAGTAGGTACGGACCTATTTCCTGTACTGTGGTGTGGTAGTCATGAACTTTTGGGTTAGGGCTTGGGTTAAGGATAGTGGATAGCCCTACTAGCTATCCACTATCCTTAACCCAAGCCCTAACCCTAAGGTCTGTCACTACCGCACCACAGTGCAGGAAATTTCCCATTCGACTTAGTGACTTTTGCGAAAGTGCACTTTCGTTGAAGTGCACTTTTGCATTAGTGGGACACTACTATTGTATTTCGAAATAGTGTAATTTCGATCTACATATATACATATATATATATATATATATATATATATATATATATATATATATATATATATATATAGACAGATAGATGGATACACACAATTAATGTATGCACACCAAGCAGTCAAGCAGTCACACACACATGCAAATGTGAACATTCACACTTACATACACATGCTAACATATTAACACATAAACACAAACAGACACATATACATACACACACAGAAACATAATTATCAAGATCAGATATGATATAGTAGGTAGTGTAACAATGAAATATTACAGCAATTTTCTGCAAACTGTCCTCCTAAAAAGACAGTTTCAAACTTTTAGTAATGAAGTACTCATTCTGATTTGTATGAAGAAAAGTGCTGCACAGAAAATTCAGTAGGAATAGTGCAGCAAAAATGTATTTATTTGTTTCATTTTGGTGACTAGTTCTAAACAATGGAAAATGGGCATTATTGCTTTCTCTTACATGTTAACTGGTTCAGTCTACTGGCCCTAAATGAGACAGTGCTCACAAGTTTTGCCAAAAGTGCCAGAGAATCGATACATAACCTAAAATTTGATTTTTTTGTTTGCCTGTAATATAAACCTCTATGTTGTACAATGAATTTTCAGAAAATGTGATTGGTTGCAAGTGTTCTTCTGTCAGCTGTTCATGAGACAAAGCTGCCAGCACAATGATAACTATTCCTTTAGTCTGACAAAGAAAAAAGGAAAAGGTCAACATGTCTCTAGAGTAACAGGAACAATTGCAACTATAAAAAGGTCGAACTTAAAGATATGCCAATCAGCAATTGCATAACAAGTAATGAAGTTATAAATCACATGGATCTTGAAACTGCTGAATTGTGTTTTGGATTTAAGGACATTAACTGATAGTGCTGAGGACATAAAAAGTGTTTACATTCGATCTTGTCTAAAATTCCACTTCTTCCGCTTCACATAATGCAGATTCTTCCTCTGCTCTTTGATATAACTTTACGTTCAGCTACCTACCCTATATTATGCAGTCATGCCATTCGCATTAACGAATGCTATCCAGTAAGAAGTCCTAATTTATAATACACAATCTCCTTAGGTACATATGCGGCATATTAATTCCATGCCTCTTTCCTGTAGACACTTTACCGAGTATATTTTGTCTATTCTGAATATATTATTAATATAGATTGCTGCTCTAGCTCTGATAACTGTAAATATAGACCACTATTTTATTCTCACTGACTTTAATGCCAACTGGTCATGGACAGGGTTGAAAAGGGTCACTCAACAAACCCTGCCAAATAGATTACAAAATGTCACATTAAAGAACAAATAAAGAAACTAATTGTCCCTTGATATGCAATGGCTTTCTGGTCATGGTGGCAAACAATAAAATCTAGTAATGCCTTTTCCTTCATAAAGTGTTACTAAGACAGTTGGTACGATGACTTCAGAAAACAGTTTCCAGTTAAGCTAATAGTAGATTTATTCATTTCCTCAGTGATATAAAGAAAATGACTATTTCTTAATTCATTATAAGTGGTGGCTATCCTTTTTGTCATATGAGAATGTATGAACTTGGATGACTGAGAGATATAACACTTGGCCATTAAGAATTATTCAACTGACTGTGCAGAAAGTTTTGTTTTTCCTGATGAATTTTCTAGCATGTCATTTCTTATGAAACTATGCAGCTTAACATCAGAGCTGTAAAAAGAGGTAAATAGAAGATAATTCCTTACTACTACTCATTGCCTACTGCTTTTTATGGGATGGCAGTAATTTCCTGTTTTTTTTTTTTTATGTGTTCCATTCTTACTGGCTTAGTTTAATATTTGAGGAGTGTAAGTCAGATGCCCTGCGTGTGTTTTTTAAAGTTTTCAACTACTTCAGTATCTTAGAGGTATAGCAGGAAGAGCATTAATCTAGAGGTTCTAGGTTCTAGTCCTAGTTGGTGCATGCATTCCTTTAGTATTGTAGCCCTAGGCTGTTACAAGTATATTTGTGTCACAAAGCTTCACATAAATAGAACAGTTTAACTGAGTTCTGGCTCCAGGAGGGAACTGTTGTAATATCACGCTCCTCAGAGATTACATGATGGATTGTGTGTGTGTGGGAGGGAGGTGCTTCTTGACTCAGTTGTAAATGTTCACCATAGTGATAATGGGTTGTGGGTGAAAAATATTTTGGGGGCAAGCAAACATGCCTTGGAAAACTGGAAGTAGTTAAAAAAACGATTGTCATTAAAATAAATAAATGCTGAGTTTTACATTATTCTTATTAGTTTATCTGTGTTTACAAGGGAACAACTAAACATGCAAAAGTAGTATGTATAATTCAAAAAGCTCCTGTACAATATGAGGAGAAACATTGGTCATATGGTTCTTTGTCAGGGGTATAAGCTACACAATAAATATGCATATTCAAATTATTTAAACCAAAGCAGTTATTAGTCCAAACACATAATGCCTATCAAAAACGGGGCATATCTTCATGGTGTTTGGAAGGGCATGCAAAGAAATTAATTTTACCAAGAAGCAAGGCTATTAATGTCACACATTATTTCTACTGCTGCACTTGGTAAGCAGTAACTGCTTCTTGCTCTGCATTACTGAAAAAACTATATAACATAATCTGCATTTTTTTACTGATATTGGGGAATCTAGTCTCATTAAGTATATTTATTCATTTAATAATTGTGCTTTCTTTCCTCAATATTAGTTGGTCAGGTAACAGACTGCATATAAATGATTAGGTATTTATTTCATGTGATACAATATGTGTGCTATGAGTCAGTGCATTTGCATTATTGTTTGTTTATAAGTTTGTATTCACTTGTCCTTAAAAGTTGTTTAATTTCATATAATTAACAAGAAAACTCCAGTATAAGTTAAAGATTTATAAATCCAGCCATAGGCAAGTAGCACAGGCTAAAGCATTATGCTGATTCCTCTTTATCAGGATTATAAAGCTACAATTTGAAAATGATTTGCTTTTGTATTTCAGTTTAGGTCATGCAAAAAGGTCCTAACTATAATAAACTAAAATCTGGTGGATAACCTGCATGGCAAGTTTACAACTTTTAAAATCACATGCCATAGTTTGGTATTAAATCAGGCTGATCAGCTTAACCGTTGAAGAAATGAGGTGCAATCCCCTTCTGAAATATACACGCTAATGTGATGGTGTTGAAGGCTAAAAGACAGAGTTACTTCAGCAAACACTTAGTTTTCAGTAACTTAACTGGTCATCTACCTTTATCTAACATCATTTCTGCCATTCCTTTCATTTTTCTATTCCCATAATCAGCTATTATCAATAAGGCAGTAGTTTCACTCCCGTAGTTTATATTTCCTGAATGCATTACTTCCTTCCTTCCTTTCTACAGCTCACAGGGTAAGTAGTCTGAATTGTCTGGACTTCTAACTCTTCCTTCTAACTAAAACTCTAGTTCTTCAGACCTTACTGGGGGGAATCATGGGTCTATTGAATGGATTATTTAGTGTTCCTCATATATTTACCAATGCATTGTTCAGTCTGAGCTTTACTGGTTATACCATCTGGATCCTCTGGACTTTTAAACTTACACTTTACCACTTTCTGCTTATTTCCAGCAGACACTATTGCCTACAGACATGCACCTTTTGCAGCTGTTTAATTTTATTTTGATTTGCTGCACTTGCTTGGAGGGAGATCTTGAGTCTAAACATGATGTTATGGATTTTGCATATTTAGCCATTTCCACTTTTAGAAGCATTAACATCTACATGCACAAGCCACAGGTGTTCATTCCATTTTCAGCCATGACATGAGTCAAAACAGCTGATGTGCAACATATGGCCTTCATATCAGTAATGAAACAGTTGTTATCTGCAATTGTAATCTTTAAGCAGGTTGCGCTAACAGTTGCTATTTACAATTATTTAATAAACATTTATACAGAGGGCAGCATTGACTATTTACTGATTCAGGGTAGTATAAACTGTTTTGCAATGCAGACAATTTAACATAAATACTTTTATAAACTATGGTGAAAGATACTGTTTATTATCACAAATATATAATTCAGATAAGAAACATACGTTTTATTATCCCAAATATATGATTCAGATATGAAGAGTACTTTTTTATTATCCCAGATATATCCTTCAGATATTATATATATGGGATAATGTAATACTGTATCATACTGAATGTTATTTGGATTGTGCAGTTTAATGTTTTATCTTTGTACCTGTATGGTGTACCATTTTTCATCTATTTTTGGTTGCTGTACAGTCTTAAGTGCTGTTAGCCTAGTTTTTTTTGATGTAAAATGTATAGTGTTATTTTGTACCTATGAAATTGTACTTGTTAGTTTACATTATATGTGGAGCTTTCCCCCATGGGCCTCTGTTGAAAAAGGACTTGTGTCCAGTTGGACTTTCCCAGTAACCAAATGTAAACTAAATAAATAAAATAAATAATATGAAGCATACTTTTTATTATCTGAGATATTCAGATATGATGCATACTTTTTTATTATCACAGCTATATAATTCAGGTATTTCATAAGCCACTTGTTTTGACATTTAATGAAATGAAAGCTATAAAGCTAATGTTGACTCATTAACTTAATGAGATTTTCATTAACACTGAGCTTATATATGAAAAAAAGTTTAAATAGCAGAAATCCTAATGATGCAACCGTTTGTGCAGATTACCACTCTCTCAGAACAATATTTTGTTCTTTTAGACCAAAAGGGTGATGATGGTAACAACTCATTAGTTAATTTTACCATTGTGAGGTTCAAATATCAAATCAGTTCTAATCAAATCAGGAACAAGAAGACATCCACTAGCAGAACATGAATGAGAATAAATTATTAGAGTTCTGCTATTCAATCTGGAAGGATGAACTCATAATTTAAGATGGTTGCACTTTTTGGACCCAGAGTCAAAATATTAAAACAAAATCACAGATGGCATTGCTGGTGTTACAAGAAGGTTATCCTAGGGATCCCTTTCATGAAAATTTAGTCTAGAAAGGTAAAAGTGAAGGTAGTATATGGATTACAATATCAGGAATGATGTAACCAGTTATACCACATGTCAAAAGCACAAAACATTTCTTGACACTTGCATCACTAGGAACAGAAGGTTGGAGAAACTATGAAAACATTTTAACATAATTATCCTGTTTCACTTTTAAGGGAAAAATGTTACTGCTCAGTTTGGACATACATTTTACGTAGGTGGACATGCTCCCTAAAATGTTAAATTTGGGCACAATTACTGATAACTTGATGACAGGTTTTATTGTTCTCCAAATAAATTAAATGCTCATAATGGACAATGTAGCATATTTTCATACTGAAGAAGAAATGAAATATAGATATTACCTCATTTATCTCCTGTCCATTGTCAAGTAAATTGGAATAAACAGTGCAAACATATTTAACTCATTACAGCCAATTGATATTGTCAGGTGTTTCTGCAGTAATACTCTAATGATGCATGTAGACAACAAATATTTCTTGATCATATTTGTATTAATAATTCCAAAAGCATGCTGCATATTTAAAAAATCATCTTAAAGCATACACAATGGCAAACAGAACTGTTCTGATATCTGACCTCTCTAGTGTAGGTAAAGAGATATTGGTGAGGAAATACTTAATGCTACAGAGCAATTAGAAAGTAAGTGGATCATTAGGCTGAGGGCTGATTTTGATTCAGGGATGAATGAGAAAGTTCATTTAAACCCTTATTGAAAGCATGCCCACTTTTGAGATAGAGCTTTATGTTCTACAAGTAGTGAATGTTTTTTATGATGTATATATTGTTTGCTGTCTTGTATTCAGCTTCTCAATTGAATTCTTGATTGGTGGTTTTATATAAATGGTTTGTTTTAGTAATGTCTTATACATCTGAAGAAGCAGCCAATTAGACTGTGAAAGCACTTATGTCTGGAACTTACAATAAAGAAGTCTTGTTTTTATGACTATAGCCTGGGTTTGACTCATCTCATTGGTTTTGGTTGGTTTTTATTATCGTTTATACCTGGTGAGATGTTTGTTCAGCACTTTTTGGTCCTTTTCTGTTTGTATGCATTTTTTTTTATGTTTAGGTTTTCGGAAACTCAAACATATGGTCTCGACCGTATGAATTTTGAGTTTCTGAGAACACGATCATCTGACATAGACCTATACATACATACATACACACATATATATATATATATATATATATATATATATATATATATATATACACATACCTTGTATTCCTGGACTTCTCACAAGCAATAGGTTAGAAAGCCCTGGTAAAAGAACATCAGCTGAGGACCCACAGTAACTGGCCATCACCCTGAGTGTACTATCCAAGCAAGGACTCTGAACCCTGTATTCCTGGACTTCTCACAACCAATGTATGCTTATTAACTCACTAATGATTTTTTTTCATCCTACCTCCTGCATTATGGATACTTACACATCCCAAGGGTCACTGATATATTCCCCTACCTTTCAGCTTACCAACTGCCCTTCCAGCCTATACAACTCTTACTCTTGTACAGCTTTAACTGGAAAGTATTGCTAGCCCCTTCAGCATTTCAAGTTTAGGTCCTGACAGAAACGCTAAGCAGCTAAACATCTTAGAGTGAGCGGGAGTGAAGAAACTATTGCTAACCACTTCAGCATTTCTAGTTTAGGTCCTGACAGTAACGCTAAGAAACTAAACCTCTTAGACTGAGCTTTATTTTTTAAGCAGTTGGACCTGTAAGTCACCAACCTGACTCTGTTTCCAGATGGAAAGGCATCTGTGGTGGTTCTTCCTGCTCCGTTCGCCCTGTGGGCTCACTCCGCTCCCCTACCCTGCCCCCAATTCCCATACACCCCCAGCATGCCTACCTTTATTCTACTCTTTCTCCACCCAGTCAGCCTAATTACCCAGTAGTAGCTCTTCCCTCATTAACCCACCTACTTACACCCATTCCACTTAAACACATCACTCTCTCTAACTCCCCACCAATTAAGATCCCCTCCTCTTTCTTATTATACTAAGAAAACCTTTATCTCTTTCTCAACCCTCTCTTACTTCATAGCCATTTCCCTTCCCCAAATGCATACCTATTATACTCCCTTTTTTACTGATATGCTCACCTTAATTCACCACACCCTCTGGGCTCCCTGCTTCCTCCTTATATTCCTAATTCCCCTATGCTATGCCAGCTCATATTCCTCCATTGCTCATCCATTATTACCTTCAACAATAACTACTACACAAACCCACCTTCACCTTCAATCTTACTCTCATTTCCATTCTATCTCCTCTTCCCTTATTCAGCCTAACCCTCTGCACCTATTCTACCCTAAAATCTTCTCCAACAGAGCTAAGATGCTGACACCTAAACTAATGTTAGATCTACCTAAACTTTTACATTGCAAACCCAAATGGCTAAAGGTTATTTCTTTTAACAACCTAGTCTTAGCTGAAAACATCCATCCCAACCCTGGTCCTAGTCCCTTTACTAACAACACCTACCCCCCTATCTCCCTCCTCCCCTTTCTCCCCCCACAACACACTTAAAATCTTTACTATCAATGCCCAGAGTCTCAACAATAAAGTACACCAATTTCAAGCATGGCTAAGCTATAACCAACCTGACATCTTAGCCATCTCCAAAACTTGGCTCAAACCCCATATCTCCGACTCTGAAATCCTGCCCTCAGCATTTCATACTCTCAGAAATGACCGATTAAATAAAAAAGGCAGCAGCACTGCCCTAGTCTACTCTAACCCCCTCATCTTAATTCCCCTTCAAATTCCAATTTTTCAATTCATCAAAACTGAACTTACAACTGGTCTACTAAAAATGAATAAATACAAGAATATCTGCTTCACCGCCCTTTATATCTCACCTGGTAACAACAATATATCTGCCCTCGAAGATATTCTCCTATGGGCCTCAACTGAAATTAACTACAAAACATACATTCTAGGGATGTAAATATTGACTGGAATAAAGTCAATAGTCCCTCTCCCTCCCTATCCATTAACATCTATAACTTTACTCAAGTAATCCTCTCCATCACCTGACCCAACAAAATGAATCCCCCAGGATCCACTATCGATTGGATCCTAGTCACCCATCCAAATAAAATAACCAACTCTGGCTCCATTCCTGACATCATTAGTGACCACCTTTCAGCTTTCATTCATCGTTCACCTAGCTCTACCCCACACCAGCACCAATACATTCTTACTTGCAACCTCAGCAGCTTCAACCCCACAACTTTCGCAAATACTCTCAAAAAAATGAACTGGCAAATTCTAAATACCCTTCCTGTTGGCAAAGCTATAGACTACTTCAACTCTGTCTTCCTAGACACTCTAAACTCCCTATCCCCACTAAGAAACCAAAGGATAAAAACTAATACTGCTGCTTGGCTATCCAAAGACACAAAACAAATTATGCATCAAAGGGACAAATTATGGAAGCTTTACCAAAACAATAAACTGCCCAATGCCCTGCTCCAATACAAACAACTCCATAACCTTACAAAACAGCTAATCACTAAAGACAAAAAATCCTACTATATTAAGCTCCAGTCCAATGACAGTAAAAACCCGCAAGCAATTCTGGAAATCCATAAACTCACTTCTCAATCCAGGCTCCAAGAATAACTCCTGTCCTGACCCAAGTAAATCTGACCTCGAACTAGGCTCTGAATTTAACTCATTCTTCATAGAAACTATTTCTGACCTAACCAAGACTTTCCCCAACAACAATCCACCTGCCCCTCATTCTTCTCCATCTAACTCCCCTAATAACCTACCCCTTCTGTTTGAGCTCAAACCTCTCTCTACTATCTTTATAAAAAGACTTCTATCCAAACTTAAACCTTGCTCTAATGCTCCTGACAATATTCCCTCCTCCTTCCTAAAATGTGCTGCTGATGATATAGCACTCCCAATCCACATCATTATTAATCGATCTATAAAGGAATTATACATCCCCAAACTCTGGTGCTCAGCTTATATTCTTCCTCTTCACAGAGGCAAAAACACCAACATCTCAAACTTCCACCCCATTGCTCTGCTCTCACTAATCTCCAAAATCCTAGAAAAATGCATCCACATCCAAGTTATGCCTTTCCTGACCCAAAACCAACTTCTTACACCTACCCATCATGGCTTCCACCCAGGCCATAGCATTATAACCACTCTACTCTCTTTCTTAGAAACTGTCAATCAAGCCTGAGATTCAGGACACTTAGTATCTACTGTTCTGTTTGATCTTTCTAAAGCTTTCGATACTGTTTCCCACAGAGACCTTCTCTATCATCTCTCAAACCTACATCTCCCACCAAGCACTTTATCCTGAATCTCTAGTTACCTGTCAGATAGATTGCAGGCAGTTAAATGGAATAACTCCACCTCTACCTTCTTACCTACCCCAACTGGCATGCCACAGGGATCCATCCTCGGACCTATGCTTTTTAACATCTTTATCAATAACTTTCACTCTGCTATTCCTGATGCCAAAATCATTCAATATGTAGATGATTCAGCCTTAGTCTGCTCTGCCTCTAACCTCCCTGAACTGATGACTAAAACCCAAACAGCTTTTTCAACTACTGAAAATTGGATGCACCAAAACCACCTCTTTCTCAATGCAAGTAAATCAAAAAATTCTACTATTCCCTCCCACAAACACTTACTCCTATGACAAAAATGCTTTCAAACTCCATAGTCAAACCAACTCACCTATGGAAGTGGTCCCCTTCGCAAAACTTCTTGGCATTACTATTGATGAACACCTCAAGTTTGATATCCATATCCAACAAAATATAAAGAAACCCACCAAAAGCTAGTATCATGTAAAGGAACAATCTCTTTGTCTCCAACTCTACTAGACATACTCTGGCTACTACTTACCTCCTTCCATCCTTGTTATATGGAGATCCTCTTCTAGCTAACCTGACCTCCACCATCACCTCTAAACTAGAAAACTGCTATAATAAAATCTCAAGAGAATCAAAAAATCCAGAGGGTCTGTTATTTGGGAAGATTCAAAAATGGATGTTTTGTGGTAGGTGCAACTGTTTTTCTGACAAGGTGGTGTATCTTGCTAGCTGTTGTTGCTTTCCTGCTTTTCATATTGGAAAAAGTAATAATACATTAAACAAAAGAATCTATCAGCACTTATACAGTGTCACTGGAATGGACAAGAAAAGTGCCCTAGTCAGACATGCCTCCACATGTGTTAACTTTTAGTAAGTTTAAGATTTCTGTGCTGGAACAAATTGATTCAACATTGTACACTGGGGACTGGCAAAATAGATTTTTGCACCAGGGGATGCTTTGGCTGCTTCGACTGGATGCAACCAACAATCTAAGCCAGTTCATTTTCCAGTGAATTAAAGTGTTGCACATTTAGATTATAATAACTTTGCTAACATTGATTCAATTTGCTGTCCAGCTCTACATGATTTCATTTTTTAGACTTTGAAGTTATACTGTTTTCATATACCAAGTATGTTGTGTCTTTAATGTTTGTTGGTGGGATTTTACTTGTAATACCTGTGAATGGTTAGGTTACTAGGTGTGTTAGTTTGGAGGTTTTTTAACTGGTTCTTGAGTGGGTGTTGTTTTTTCATTCATGGTTCTGATAATGTCTACTTAGATGAAAACATCTACTCGTATTGTGTTTTAAATGTGGAATTAAAGCTTTTTCTGAGTCCAGAGCATGTCTATATATATATATATATATATATATATATATATATATATATATATATATATATATATATATATATATATATATATATATATATATATATATATATATATATATATATATATATATATATATATATATATATATATATATATACACACACAGACACACACACAGACACACACACACACACACACATATATATATATATATATGTGTGTGTGTGTGTGTGTGTGCGTATATATATATATATATATATATATATATATATATATATATATATATATATATATATATATATATATATATATATATATATATATATATATACACACACACACACACACATATATATATATATATATATGTATATATATATATATATATATATATATATATATATATATATATATATATATATTTGGGTATGTGTCACTTCACCTAAAACCCATTTCACCTAAATTCATTTCACTCAGACCAAATCACAGAAAGTCCATTTCACCGAAAACTCATTTCACTTAAAACTCATTTCACTGACAAGTAGTACAATAAGGCAAGTTAAAGGTATATGTTCTTTTCCCCACTGTAGTGTGATCCTGGAATTAGTATATACATATTAAAGGGGGTGGGGGGCGTAGCCCCCAACACCTCCCAAAATATATATTCTAACATCAGGATCACACTACAGTAGGGAAAAGGACATATACCTTTCAATTGCATTAGAGTACTACTTGTCAGTGAAATGAGTTTTAGGTGAAATGAGTTTTAGGTGAAATTAACTTTAGGTGATATGGTCTCAGTGAAATGAGTTTAAGTGAAATGGGTTTTAGGTGAAGTGACAAGTACCCCTATATTTATATATATATATATATATATATATATATATATATATATATATTTATATATATATATATATATATATATATATATATATATATATATGCTAAAATAAATTATTGTCGGCATGGTTTTGGATTATAGGGATTACAATGCAAATCAATATTGATCAGTATACATATTTTGCTAATGTATCTCTGTCTCTAGAAGCTTGTCTTTCTATGCCATCAGTGATTCACCATGTGAGGAGTTTTCTGATTTCTCTGTACTTAAGCAACTGTGGAACTGGTATATTTAAGTAAGGGGGTGGGGGGCAAAGCCCCTATATAGGGGGTGCAGGATTGCTTGCCCCCTGCAAAAAATGTTTTGGAAAAGTATATGCTGTATATAAAGTTTTTGATGCAATCTTATTTAACTAAATTATTTTAGAATGAAACTGTATTATATGATTTTTTTACGTATTTTTTGATTAGATGAAAGGTATCTTCTATAAAAAGTTATAGACGTGTATATTGGTGCAGGTCATTTGGTTGTATGACATTTTCATGTAAAGCAATTTGATCTAAGGAAAGTGGCTGAAAGTCAATTGAGTTGAATGATAGTGTAATTCAATTCAATTTCAGTGACAAGGCATAGCTGTATAGAATTCTACAACGCAAAAGTAGGAAGAAGTTATAGCAAGTGTTATTCTTATCTGTCATGATACCCTGCATAGCCTTGTCATCATAGCATATCAGATACAAAAACTAATTATTTTAAAACAAAATGAAAAGTTCATAGGTTCATAGGTGTGTACTTGGCTAATGGCCCTGGAGCTTTACAAGCATAGTAGTACCCTGGTATCATGCCCACGACATTAGTTCCCAGTGCCTCTATCAGCTGGAGCCACTGCAGTGATCCCCAGGGTGAACTTTCTATTTCCCATCCACTCATCAAGATTTCTCTTGAAGAAGGCCAGTGAGCTGCCATGACATGTATGGAAAGTCTGTTCCAGAGCATAGGCAGTCTCTGGGTTATGAACCTGTCCCTTCAGCATGTTCTGTTGATTGTGGTAATGAGATTGAGGTCTCTCAAGCATGTGGTGTGGAGGGATTGGGAAATCTTTAGATGTAGCATTTCTAACAGAGATGGATCAGACATGGCTTTGTAAGTCAAACAGAGATCGCCTCTTAGTAGATAATATAAGGCAGAGAATAGCTGGAATTTTTTGCATCTGTCCATGTAGGACATGTGTTTAAGGTCCAGGATCCTCTTTGTGAGGTACTTTTATGGCCTTTCCAGCTGTTGCATGTGTCTAGTGAGGTACAGGCCAAATGGGGCATTATACTGTATGATTGGCCTAATGAGGGGAGAGTCGAGAGAGATGATGATGTCTTTCTTCCTGGATGCAAAATTCTTGGTAATGAGATGTGCCACATAGAAGGACCTTCTGACTACAGTGGTAATGTGGTGGTTGAAGGAGAGGTTGCTATCAACCTCTGTCCCCAGATCTCTTATAATGCCTTCAGTGTTCAGTGGGCTTCCTTCGATGTGGTAATAAGTGGGAACTGACTTTTTCCCAAAGTAGTAAGTTAATTATTATTTCAAAGAGGCCATATGAAAACAAAGGATTATGGTCAGTTTTCTGATGATAACCAGCTTATTATTTGTTCACGACATGGATGCCAAGAAATTCACCTTGAGAGTAAAGCTTGAGAGGTGAGCCTTGGCATCCAGGTTGAGAGCACATAATAAAGGGTTATGATAGAAGTCCTGATCATAATTCTTTGTAATGCATGAGCTTCATCTCCTCCATGTACTATTAGTTGCAAAAAAGAAAAAAAAGCGCTGAGAGTTTTGCTGGCTTTCAAAGCCATAAAGCACTTAGTGGGTCCTGTCAGAAACACAATGTATTATATTACAGAAAGTCAACGACACATTATTGGTGCAAACAGCAGGCAAAAATAAATCTGTTTCTAATTTAGCTTGTATCATTTGATGGTCAGTGCTGGCAGGTTTATTGTCTAGTGCAATACCCAGTTTTAAAAACTGAATCAGGGGTGCATAACAATTATTATGAAGGGGTCTCACACTACACAAGCATATAACTAGTTTGTTTTTTTTTCACCATACCAGATCATAATCACCATACTACTTGAACTACATAATTATTAAGTGTTACCTGAAACATATGTTCAGCCCTTTAAATTATTTTTTATGATTTAGTGAAAAGAGCAAATTAATATGTATAATGTAAAATCTTATGCTTCCACACTTAAAAGGATTCAAAGAGCTTCCATTCATGTTTCCTTTCCTCCCTTCTCTTATTAGCCACAGCATCAGTTACTTCTCTGATAGCTGCTTTCTTTATCTCCCTTTCCTAATCTCCCCCAACTGTAAAATCTCTTTCCTTTCTCTTACTCTTTTGCCCATATTTAAAATGTTTAACATCTTTACCACTGGCTATCACTATTGATTGTATTTCACTAGGTGCTCGATATCCTATGACTGTTGTTTAATATTCACTGTATGGTTTTCTGATCCGACTTCATTTATCCTGTATGTTGATTCTACTATTTGTTACTGCATTTCATGTGATAATATTATGTAGTTTATTAATTGAACTATTATGTTGGAGGTTTTCTCCCTGGCCCTCTGCTGAAAACAGGATTCATGCCCATTTGGACTTTCCTGGTAAACAAATGCCAAATAAATAAATGTTTATATTGGGAGTGTCCTAATTTTTCCTGTTAATGCAAAACATTTTAGGTAAGATCATTATCTGGCACAGTGATGAAGCAATATCTAGCATGAAGAAATTTGCAGATAGTATTGCCATTGCATTGGTGCTTCTATTGTGGTCTAAACATAATCAAATAATTAAAAAGGAAAGCAGACCAACAACAACAGGAGTGCACATGAATTCCTGAATGTGACCCATAACTTGTAGGGTTCTACTATGAACCAAAGATCCAAAATACCAGCAAATAATGCCAGAAACCCAGTGTCTGTTAAGGAGGAAAATAAACTTCAATCATTTTTGACATGGGGCAAGGATCCCAGCACCTCCTGATTCAATGGGGACGCACCCCACACCCCCAAACGTATATACACCAACTCAACAGCTGCACCAAGTTGAAGAATAGAGTAATCTCCCAAAAGAGGTGAGTAATTTCTGGTGCACACTTAGAAATTGTACCTGCAATGATTTTCTGTGAGAAACAGCAATCAGTGTTGTGAGTTTCAGTGTTTTTTTCCTGCTGGTACATGAAGCTCGGAACATTTTATCCTCAACCAAAGCTAGAGGAGCCAGTAGTGCCTTCATTACTCACAGAAAGCCCGATTCCTGATTGTATTATGACTAGGGGTAAGTGAGGATGGGGATATCCCTCCCCCCAGGAAGCATACATATGGGGCTATACTGTGACATTTCTGACAACTGGTTACAAAGGCAAGTTGTACTTTGTAACAAAACCTGATCCAGTTTCAGTCACCACATATAAACTGCAGACTTTAATTTGATTCTAAATAATGTCTTCAGATTTTCATGTACTTATCTACTTTGGTACCCAGATTGTTTTCCATTTTAGAATTGGCTGACAAATGGCAAACACTGAACCTGAAGGACTTGCTTTTTTGTAAATTAGGACAGTAATTTTCATTCAGATCTCTTATGAATATATACTCTGCAAATGCTAATAAGACTTTTTCTGCTATAGCCTAAATATAACAACACCAGATCGGTGATGAAGTTTATGGTGCATATCTGGAGCACAGCAGAGCAGAGCTATTGTCCATGCACCTAAATTCTCCTCAGAACTTAGCACCTACAGTAACACCGAACTAACAAAATCACAACTACTGTCATAGAATGGAGAAGGAAAATACATATATTGCAGAAAGTGACTGTTCTAAAAAGCATACACAAGTAGGCCTCCATTCCCCAAGATGCCCATCACACACCAGTTATAGGGGTGTTACTCACTCCAATGGCTACCCCATACGTGTTGTGAGCTATGTTTTGCCCTGAAACATGCACTTATATATGGTCCTTGTCCTGGTACTATCTATTTTTGAATACTGTGCAGTATGCACCACAGGGTCATCATCACATGGAGCCAGTTGGACCGAGGCAGTGATCCACCATGTTTCTTAGCCACACAGTTTGACATGCAGAGAGTTTGTATTAGCCAGGATAACAATAAACAAATCACCTTTAAATTGATCACAATTTATACATTTCTAATGTCATTCCCATATGTGCTTTAAACATATCAGGTTAGTGAACTATCATTTTCTGTATTAAGAAAGTCATTGCATTATAAGGGGATCATAGAGAGGGAACCGAAGCATACATAAGCCAATGCATTCAATTAACTCAGCGTATATGCCATTTTAATTTTCAGTCATTCTCTCAAGCTTACGTAACAATGTAACCTACTTTAGAGCTAGTGCAGACAGGATACATTTCACATTCCAAATTTCTACCATTATCTGTATCAGAAGGTTTAAAAGGTTGTTTTATGCATGACTTTGTATGCACTTGCATTTGTGTGTGTGTTTGTGTGTGAGTCTATGTGTGCGTGTGTGTGTTCTTGTTTATTTCCCAGTAGAAATTCAGTAGCAGCACCTTTTGATTGAACAAAAAACAAAACATAATATGGATTAGAAATGAATACAGTAAATTACTTTGTGAGACATATATGTTCTTATTATTTTATGTTAGATGTTTTAAAGATATAATACAGCACTAGAAATGAGTAGAATTAACTTTAAGCCTGAAGAATGTTGGTACTGCCAGATGGTGTTTGGAAGATGTTAGCACTGGATTTTCCTCCAATTTTCTTTTTAATAAGCAGCTGTTGGTTCTATTTCTTGCAGCCAACTCCCAATGCATCTGAAAAAATATAAGAAAAGTAAATTCAGTAATAGAAATCTAAATGTTGGCTATAATCAGTCACTAAAGTTATTTATTTCCAGAAAGATGACGTAATTTGCATTTGACCATATAAAGGTGTTTTTTATGAAATAGATTCCTTTCATGGAACAGCATTACATTATTAGAATGTAAATAAAACATGTAAATGCAACACATAAATGAAAGAAATACAGTTTGGAAATAGTGAGGGACCGGACTAGAGAATGTGAATTTACAGCTTTCTTCCTTATGGACCAAACTGGTGTTATGCTTCCCTTCATGTAAGTTAAAGCCTGTTTATACTTATCAGGTATTTGTTACTGGATGCCTCTATTACCAGTTTTTCCAGGGTATGAATATTCAGTTTTACCTAACTTATGTTGTCCCCCTCATTGTAGATTTCATCTACAACAAAAAGAGTAGAAATTAGTATCAGTGGTTGAAAAAAATCATGACAAGAAGCATAAGGTAGAATGGTTTCAAGTACTAAAAACACTTACAGGAACCTAAACAGGACAGCTTCATGAGGCAGCCTTTATTTTGCTACTGCATTTTATGATTAAACATTGTATAATGCAATAAAGTCACTGTCATATACTCATATGCTGTATATGTAAGCCAAAATATAGATCGACATGTAAGTGTATATGCAATTGAAAATTATGATCACCCATATTCCACAACTGAAAGAATGTTACTGAATATGTAGATTGTCATAAAGCAATTTAGACAGGATCATTTTTTTCACTGAACTGTGTAGCATTAAATTATCTCTCAGTACAATCAGAGAAAGTCAAGGTAGCAGGTTCATATACATATTTCACAACATTTATGGCGATCGGTGACTTTCAGAAGAGGTGTGTCTCACATTGCCTTTTTTTATTTTGACTTCATATACATTTTTTAGACCCCTGTCAGGTGGCTTGCATACATGATATACGTTGCCAACACTGAATAGGTCTTTTATGGTTCAGGATTTGAGATATACTTTCAGCTACAAAATGAATGGCTTAAAGTAATATGCTAGTCAGTTTTGTTTACTTCCTTAGCCCTCTAGGTCTATGTATTTATTGTGGATTACCAGAGGTGATAGTTATATAAGTTAATTGAAATTTACCTAGGACACTGTTGAATTTCCATACTCACAGACAGGGAGTAATGCTCATTTTTATTTTTAAGTAATGGCATCTAAGTTGAGATATGAGCAGGAAACTGTGGTCAAGATATAGATGCAAAAAGTGGGGAATCGGGATAATGGATTTTTCTGAAATTAAGCTTTGTAAACAAGGATGGGCTGTACTACAGTTATCATATATGCCATAGCTGTACAGAAGCCAGAAAGGTACTGCGGAGCATTTATGTGTGATGCTTTAGAGAAGAGGTATAAGAGCATGTCAGAAAGGTGGCCACCATTCAGCAAACATAAATTGTATCTGGTTCAATCACACAGCAATGATATATAAACACTGCTGAAGATGAAATACATAGCTGGAGCATCAGATGCTGATGGGAGAAGTACAGATGTTAGAACTGTGATGGTTGATTTTGTTTGGATGATGTGCTTGGAGATAGGGAACTGATCCATGCTGAATTAACTGATTGCATTTTTTTCAACCAGATTTGTCACCTAGTAATCTCTTCCACATCACATAAAGTAGTTGTTATTTTTTTGTGGCAATGAATATTATTTATAATTGAATTTACTGCAATTTTCACTGTTTTTATTGCCTTTGCTGTTAGACACTACTAACGTGTCAAGTATATGATGGCATGTAGCAGTTATCTTTTGACAGAAGGCATTATTACTGCTGTTCTTGGCATTTAAACTGCTGTTGGCATTGATTTAAAGTTATTTGATTAGCTATTCTGGTTTTCTTGTCTGCTTTAAATTGCATAGCTGTGCATTCTATTGCTCTATGTCTGATGTGCTATGAGTTGCATGACTGAGCTCTGCTGAATTACTCAATTGTGACTTCTTTCAACTGGATTTGACTCCAAACAGTGTGCTCCAGTTTCCTCCTACATCCCAGAGGCAGACTGGATTCTCTAAACTGGC
This sequence comes from Protopterus annectens, assembly GCF_019279795.1. NCBI lineage: Eukaryota > Metazoa > Chordata > Ceratodontiformes > Protopteridae > Protopterus > Protopterus annectens. The sequence goes on along the minus strand of NC_056725.1, from coordinate 442,613,256 downwards.
CATAGGTGTGAGTGCTTTTGTGTGATATGGAAGAAAGACCTGGCAATCTACTTCTGTTCACCCCTTTGCTTTGTAATCTGCATGGGTTGTGGGGGCTGTCTACAGGGTCACTCCGTGAGTTGGATGCAACTTGTATGAGGGGGAAGGTGAGTCTTCTACCTTAACAGAAGTGACTATTATAGATTTGTTGACATTTTTTTCTGTAAGGAATACAGTTAATTACTGATGTTGTTGTTATTGTACCTGAATTTTATTGCCTAGGCTTATTCTGACACCACAAACTTGCCAAATGTTAGAGGACCTTTAGAAATTAGCTATGTTAATTACCTTGTGGGAGAAGGTAGCATTACTGCAGCGATAGCTATTGAAACTGCTGCTGGCATTGTTTTAAAGTTGTTATCCAATTTACTGCTCTGTTTTCATTGTGAACTTTAATTTGAATAGCTGTGTGCACCATTGGTCTCCATATGGCAGGTAAACAACAAGCTATGCTACTGAGCCCCTGTAATTACCTAATTAAGACTTTTTTCACCTGATTTGACTCATAGCAGTCCCTTCTACATCAAAAGAAATGACTTTTAAATTGTCTGTTATTTTTGCTGCAAAGAATACTGTTCATAACCAATGTAACTGCACTATTTTGTATAACCTTTGCTAATCTGCATACTGTAAATCTGCTAAGTGTTTAGGGACCTCTTGGACTTAGCTTTGGTAGTTATTGTGTGAGAAAACACATCATTACTGCTTTTCTGGGTGCACAGATTGCTGCTGGTATTATTTATATCTAATGAATACTGCATTTTTTTCTTGATTGCTTTAAATTGCTTGGTTGTGTTCATTATTGTTCTCCCGTGGAAGGGCACAGTGAAACCTGATTTATCCATGAAACTGAACTGTAGCTATAATCCTAGTATACCTATTTATTCCTCATACATATACACAGCACCATAACTTCAACCTCATCTGCAATGATTCTCAGTTAGCATACCTCTATAGCTAATAGTTGCACCTTCCTATAAGCCTCACCACCCAGACATATTTCATGCCACTTTGAACTCCCTTTCCTTATACAGCACACACACACACCTCCCTCATACACAGCTAGATAGCTACAGTCCAGGTCACACTGCTGATATAAGGAACTCTTAAGTTAAACTGATATGGACCTATTTATCTTCTATACTCTGTAAGCCCCAATAGGTAATAGGTTTACCTTCTATATTCTGTAAGACTGCACCTCCTATTAAGAAGCATCATATATAAGCACCCTCTCTCTGTTCCAGAATGGGCACACCCATCCCTCTCTGTCCATCAGTCATTCAAGCCTCTAACTGCATTTGGTTCAGCAGAGTTGTACTTAGGGTTTTATCTCTCTATGCCACCAGAGAAGCTCCAGATTTTAGAATATTTAAGCAAAACCTCCTTCTGCATCATGGTGAAATACAGAATATCTTCCATGACACTGCAAGCCATGAGACATCTGTATCCAAGCTTGATTCACTCAAAATCAAGCCAAGCAATTTTCTTCCTGGTGATTTTAATGAACCATGTATTAAATGGACTGCTTAAAATACTGCAAGCAAATATGGGCTAGGCTTCCTAGATTTTACCATTGCTATCTCTTTAGACAGAATTGTATTGTTCCCTTACACGATATATCAGTGTATAGGACTTGGTCATCACACATTTAGCCTCCTTGTTTTCTATACTTAAAATTATACACTCACGCATTACATTTAACCTTCATGCAGTGGTCTTCACCATTAAAATGTATTCTAAACTATTCCAAAATCCTACCACTTTCAGATACTTTTCCAAGGAAAATTTATTTCAACTGTATGATGACATGAAAAAGTTTAGAAGGCGTCTCACCAGTGAAGACCAAATAGTAGACTTAGCCACACTCACAGACAGTCTATACACTCACCATAGCACCTGAAATGAAACATCAGACCCACTGGCACCTCTCAATCTCTTACATGAAGAATTAAAGATGGCAATACCTATTTTTCCCAAGTTTACTAGAAAGAGAGATACAAATCTTAAAGAATTATTTGAAGGGAAACACAATTCTTTGATGAATACATAGGTCCCCTGAACAGGTACATTTAAATGTGGAGCCTGCAAACAATGTTTTGCTATATTTAACACCTCAAGTCTATTTATCCCTTCTAGGAATTTTCTTTTTAATTCCAACTGTTTCACTAATTGTGCGAGTAGAGGGGTAGTTTATTTAGGGTATTGCACCACCTGCACTAGTTTCTATATAGGCAAAACTGAAAGGAGCCTTAGAAAAAGAATTTATGAACATTTTTATGATATCTCTAGACAGAAAGATTATAATGCCTTTTTTAAACACTCCCTAGCATGCTCCAATTACAAACTTAGGTTTTTAGTCCTAGAACAAGTGGTGCCAGATGCCAGAGGGGGTGACTGGGAGACAACCTTGGAATACAGAGAATTCTCTAGCAACTAAGGCTGGATGCCAGCAGACCCCCAGGCTTGAATGATAATATTAACATCATTAGCATTCTTAAAAACGGAATGGAACGCTTGTGAGGTTCTGAGCCCTAGACAGTCTCATACAGCTTTATACATTTCAAACTGTTTTATATATTTATTTTTTAAAAACATAAGAATATATATATTTTTTAACGTAAGTCTAAATATTTTCAGTATAATATTTTTAAAATTTTTAAATGTAAACTTTTATCTGTAATGGCATTTTGCTTTTTAACCCTGTTCCTTGTTGTTGTACTGCTTTATCTAGTTTACGGATTTAAACAAACAAATATTACTGACATATTTTGTTTTAAAGATGTTAATGGTTTGGTGATGTGCCTTCCTTTTTTAATTGTATTATTTAATTGCAACTAAATTGCATTACCTAAATAATCAATTATGCAATTAGTGACTCTTGAAAGGACTATTTAATGTTGCCATTTGGCAGTTTTAATACGAACTTGATAAAGCTCAGCATTAAGCTGAGCGAAAGCACTTGTTTTTATCGTTGTGAATAAAGATCTTAAACTTGGACTACTTTTACTGCTGGCAACCAAGTTATTGCACTTGGATTATCTTGGGTTTGGCACTCTGCCTGGATTTCTTGTTTTTGGCTACGCTTTGGACTGTATTATTTTTGGACTGTGTGCTTTTTCCATGGCCGAGGAGACTGAACCCACTAACTATGCTGACACTCCTCAGCTGTTGCGTGATGACCAAGAAGACGGTCCAGTTACACGCGCCAAATTCAACCACGTCCTTTCTTTACTTACCCAGTTTATGAACCTTTTAAAAAATAATAGTAATTGTAACATTATGTTAGCTGGGAACCAACAACAAGGCTTCCTACCAAAAAGGAAGTTTCCATCGGTTCCGACATCAAGTTGCACTAACAGCTTGAATGTTTCTCTTCCGGGTGCAATAACACCTATTGAAACTAACAGACGACTTAATGGGGAACATGTTGAAAATTCACGCACCACAAATAATGATACGGTTGAAAGACAATCAAGAGACTTTAATTTCAACGCCTGCGCAGGTCAACAGTTCATTTTCAACAAAGGTACTGTTACAGTTAACAATAACAACAATGCTGAGCTCAATTTTAATGAGCTCAAAGACAAACTGCATGCCTATAAGAGCAACCAGCTCGAGATCAACTATTTAAAAGAATGTGTGTCTGTGCAATGGGTACCGAAAGGGTTGCGTTGCTTTAAGTTTCCTAACAATGTTCAAGTAGATTCTCTTTATTACAAAAAGTTGTGTGATATTTTTGACAGAGCTGGTATAGACGTCCTAAAAGTGATGATTAATGAATATGAGGCGAAGGCCGATATTCTTTCAACTGAATTAAATGTGTTAAACAATGCATTAGTAAATGATAATTTCTCTAGAGTTAAATATAACTATGAGAATGTATTTGAAGACATTGACTAGTATTGTGTTAAGATTTTAAACCGCAAAATACGTAAACTAGAACGAGACTTAAATGAATATAAAGATGGAGTGGCTTATCCACTCCCTGGTAGGGCAAGATGGGATAATAAGCAAGAAGCCAACACTAATAGGAACAGAAGTAATCATGGTGATGTACATGATAATTATACCACAACCTACTCTGGACCACTTCGCAGAAGTGAAAGATTAGCTGAAAAAGGAAGGAAAAATTCCTTCCAGGATTTTCAACAACCCCCTGGCAGGACCGGGGCGAAGGGGTAGAGACAGGCACCACAAGTTTGGAGCAACAGACACAGTTAGATAGAACCAGTGTAAGGGCTAGGACTGAAGTCAACATGTGTATACAGTAAAGTAATACATGCAACATTATAAAGAATGGTAACTTCACTGTATATAACTACACGGAAATGGAGGTTCATCAAGATGTTTTTAACTTATTTACACGGGGCTTGCAGTTTGTACCCTTGCGTCCCTTCAACATTGCTAAAGCCCTTATTGACTTAAAACTTTTTGTAAGGAGTCTTAACCTTTCACTCCATTTTAAAGGACAACCCTATGTCAATCAAGGGCTTTCCAGAACTAGTACTTTCAACCCCCCCATACATTCTTCTATCAAGGTTTTTGAAGAGCTTGTAGAGCATGAATTTCGAACTATACAATCCCAAAAAATTAACACAGATTCTGTTAATTGGGACCAATGGGATCACAGACTCATTAATCACTCGAAAAAAGAGAATATCAGAGTAATGAAACCTGATAAGGGGGGAGGGATGTTGCTTATGTATAATTTGGATTATGACAGTTATATTTTTGATATGTTGCAAGACACTAATCAATATGAGATAGTTTCAAGCAATGAAGTTAATCTTGCTTATGCTAAAATAAACTTTACACTTACTGACCACCTACTCCAAGGAGCTATTAATGAGAAACTTTTCAACTACTTGCATGTCCAAAAACCCAAAATTCCGATTATATTCGGAATTCCTAAAATCCATAAAGGGTTAGAACCATTAAAGTTCCGGCCTATTGTATCTGGAGCAGGTGGTATAATGGAACCGCTTAGCAAATTTATAGATTTTGCAACCAAACACCTCGGCAGTTCCTTACAACACGTATGTAAAGACTCTTGGGATTTTCTCAAGGGTATAGATCCCTTGTTTTACAAACCAGAGCTCCTCCTGATCACCATTGACATAGTTGAACTCTTTCCAAGTATCCCTCACTCGGTCGGCTTGGCATGGTTTAATGAAGTTCTAACTATTGAAGCTGGCCTGAGTAACAATACAACCAACCTTTTGGTTGAATTCATGGAAATAGTGTTAGAGAACAACTTTATATTTTTTAATGGTGAACTATATAAACAGAGAAAAGGGGTAGCCATGGGTGCCCCCTGTGCATCCTTATATGCCAATGTAGTACTACATAGATGGGAGCAAAGATTCATTTTTTCTACTAGTTGGGCTCAACATCTAATACACTACAAAAGATTTTTGGATGACATTTGCATTTTATGGGGGGGCACCCATGAGCAATTTTTGAATTTTATTGAGTATCTCAACTCCACTACTCATTTCTTGTCCTTTACAGACACTATTAGTGATTTTGAACTGCATTATCTGGATGTTACATTATACAAAGACTTAGATAACCATTCATTACAATCTAAACTGTATAGGAAACCTACATTTTCCAACTCTTATTTACATTTCAAAAGTGGCCACCCCTTTTATCAAAAAAAGGGTATTGTTAAAGGACAATTTATCAGGGCCTCCAGAATGTCCAGCACTCTTGGTGATTTTCTACAGGAGATTAATTTTCTAAAGTCCTTGTTTATAGAAAGAGGGTACCCCGCTCCACTTGTTAATACTTTAGCACAGGAGGTCATCGACAACAGGGAAACAATTTACCCCCACTTTTGGGTAAGGGTACTTCTCCAAATGTTATAGTAAACAGCAACAAAGAGGAGGCAATTCATGGTAGTTTTACTTACACTTATTGCCTTAACTCTATGGAAATAGAAGAAGTTATACAAAGACATTGGCCAGTTCTTACCTTACATGAAGAATTAAAGACGGCAATACCTATTTTTCCCAAGTTTACTAGAAAGAGAGATACAAATCTTAAAGAATTATTTGAAGGGAAACACAATTCTTTGATGAATACACAGGTCCCCCGAACAGGTACATTTAAATGTGGAGCCTGTAAACAATGTTTTGCTATATTTAACACCTCAAGTCTATATATCCCTTCTAGGAATTTTCTTTTTAATTCCAACTGTTTCACTAATTGTGCGAGTAGAGGGGTAGTTTATTTAGGGTATTGCACCACCTGCACTAGTTTCTATATAGGCAAAACTGAAAGGAGCCTTAGAAAAAGAATTTATGAACATTTTTATGATATCTCTAGACAGAAAGATTCTAATGCCTTTTTTAAACACTCCCTAGCATGCTCCAATTATGAACTTAGGTTTTTAGTCCTAGAACAAGTGGTGCCAGATGCCAGAGGGGGTGACTGGGAGACAACCTTGGAATACAGAGAACTTCTCTGGCAACTAAGGCTGGACGCCAGCAGACCCCCAGGCTTGAATGATAATATTAACATCATTAGCGTTCTTAAAAACAGAATGGCACGCCTGTGAGGTTCTGAGCCCTAGACAGTCTCATACAGTTTTATACATTTCAAACTGTTTTATATATTTATTTTTTAATAACATAAGAATATATATATTTTTTAACGTAAGTCTAAATATTTTCAGTATAATATTTTTAACATTTTTAAATGTAAACATTTATCTGTAATGGCATTTTGCTTTTTAACCCTGTTCCTTGTTGTTTTACTGCTTTATCTAGTTTACGGATTTAAACAAACAAATATTACTGACATATTTTGTTTTAAAGATGTTAATGGTTTGGTGATGTGCCTTCCTTTTTTAATTGTATTATTTAATTGCAACTAAATTGCATTACCTAAATAATCAATTATGCAATTAGTGACTTTTGAAAGGACTATTTAATGTTGCCATTTGGCAGTTTTAATACGAACTTGAGAAAGCTCAGCATTAAGCTGAGCGAAAGCGCTTGTTTTTATCGTTGTGAATAAAGATCTTAAACTTGGACTACTTTTACTGCTGGCAACCAAGTTATTGCACTTGGATTATCTTGGGTTTGGCACTCTGCCTGGATTTCTCATTTTTTCACTCAAAATCAAGCCAAGCAATTTTCTTCCTGGTGATTTTAATGAACCATGTATTAAATGGACTGCTTAAAATACTACAAGCAAATATGGGCTAGGCTTCCTAGATTTTACCATTGCTATCTCTTTAGACAGAATTGTATTGTTCCCTTACAAGATATATCAGTGTATAGGACTTGGTCATCACACATTTTGCCTCCTTGTTTTCTATACTTAAAATTATACACTCACTCGTTACATTTAACCTTCATGCAGTGGTCTTCACCATTAAAATGTATTCTAAACTTTTCCAAAATCCTACCACTTTCAGATACTTTTCCAAGGAGAATTTATTTCAACTGTATGATGACATAAAAAAGTTTAGAAGGCGTCTCACCAGTGAAGACCAAATAGTAGACTAACCACACTCACAGACAGTTTATACACTCACTATAACACCTGAAATGAAACATCAGACCCACTGGTACCTCCCAATCTCTTAGAGCAAGACATCAGGACAAATCCATAATTAATGAGGGAGGTAAAGGCCCACAAATTGGGATAATTGTTAAACATTGCTCTTATAAACTTAGAAAGTTGATAGAATAACAGGCTGTTCATAAGAATTAATTTTTTGAAAGGTATAAAGTCTAAAACTGAAACACTTGTCATTATTTTCTGATTTCCATTCTCAATCATTTGCCAAACATTTGCCAGAAAAAGAAAGATTTATGAGGAACAGATCAAAAATATGAGGAGCCGCGGTGGTGTACTGGTTAGCATTGTTGCCTCACAGCAAGAGGTTCTCCCGTTCAATTCTCAGCTGGAGCGCCTTCTGTGTGGAGTTTGCATGCCCTCCCCTGTGGTCGAGTGACATTAAAGGCATGCAGGTAGGTGCGAGCATGAATGTATGTGGCTTTGTTGAAGGTTGGGCATCAGACTGGCAACTTGGCACTGTAAAATCCACTGCCAATTATGAGTGGACTGGAGTTCCACTGTGGCGACCCCTAACCGGGAAAAGCCGAAAGACATACAGATCAAAAATATGAGGCAAAAATGTGGATATTCTGTCTAAATTTGGATAGTTGAGAGTTAAGGACCCAGTCTGAATCAAGTATAGTACCAAGTTTAGGAACAAACCTAAAAAATACCTTCCATTAAAAACATACTGTAAAAAACACAAATCCTGGTCACACTCAGGAATCTAAGCAATAAACGTAGAAACAAAAGCAAATCTGACAAAGTATGAACTACATATCACTATGTCTGACAAAGACAAATACAAGTTCTTATCCAGCTATGTCAGTTGTTACATGATAACACTACCTATTTTACCCTGAAGGCATAACCAGCATATTATCAGACAAGTTTAGTTCAAATGTCTCCCAACATCTTCACTCTGCATCCACAACCTTGATCCTCTTCTAACTTCCATCCTAATGATACCCACTAAGCAATTCCTCGCAGTTCACTTGGAGGTGAAAACCACCAGTTCCTTTGGGCTTGATAACTTATTAATGTGTCTAGTTGTTAGTCTGTATCATTGTATCACTGACCCACTTTATAATATGTTTAATTTCAGCATTTCATCCAGCTTTGTACCTGAGGTGTGGTGAACAGCTGTGGTCATCTGCTTCATAAAGAAGGTCTCACTACTGATTTTGGCACCTATAGACAAATAAGCCTCCCAGGCCTGATCTTTGACACATTATAATTGACCTTATAAACTGTGACATTGGAAGTCCTAAGTGTTTGAGAAGCATAGCTCCAGCGTGCTAAATGCGGTGGACTTATTTGAGAGAGTTTCTGTGGCCATGGATGAAGGCATGGTGGTGTACTTGACACTATTTTACACTCTAGCATCACAGATGTGCTACTCCAGCTTAACATAAACCATTGGGCTACACACTGGATTGCTGACTAGCTTACCAGCAGAACTCAGCATGTAAAGATAGGAAGTGCACTGTCTTCCAAGAGTCTCGTTACTAGTGGTGTCCCCCAGGAGATGGTATTTGGTTAGCTTCTATTTACATTTAGAGAATGGGCAACCTGTACATCACCACTCTGACTGGAGAATGATCGTTCTTCAGCAGGGAGTTAATGTGCAGGTAATGCCCACTGAAAAACAAGTCTATAGCTTAATGGCAGCATATTAAGCTGTCATGGAGATCAAACTGTAACGGAAATGACAGCCACCATCATTTTACACCCACTAAGTAGCTCTTTTGCTGTTGAGCAACTGAGGAAGGGCATTGGCCTGAAAGCTTTGTATATTCTAAATAAACACGTTTGCTACTTATTATTATCTGACTAGCATTTCTGATCACTGGACTTTACCTTGCTCTTTGTGATTAACATGAACATCCACGCTAACGACTTCAAACTTCACTGTAGCATAAACAGTACCTGCTAGCAAGATAGATACCTCACATAAAGAAAATTACTTTTGGGCAATAGATTCCTCTTGTACATAAAACAAAGTAGCTCCCTCTCACTGTTGAAGCACAACCTGGGTGAATGAATGGGCAAACAAAAGAGAAAAAGAGCACAGTGATGTTCAACCTTTTATTAAAACAATAATCAGCAACGCTTTCGGGTTTCTCCTTCCTCAGTGCTTACAAACTAAAAACATTTCATTTCATTTAAGTATAAAGTATTACAAGTCATATGGTACAGCCAACCAATAGAACAACATAACTAATCAACTTCAATTGATATCAATTAATAACACTTCTCCTAGAGAACAATTGATGTATGCACCCCCCTACACACACACACACACACACCAAAATACATCAAAATACATTCGATAAGCATCTAAGTAAAAATCTTCATCAATATTAATGCAATTTATATTGTCTCTTTATTAAGACAAGTTTTAAACTAACCTGATTATTAATACCCGGATATGTATCTGCCTGCAGTCTAATTATCCAAGAGTATTCAGCATTTTCAAGGAAGTTGTTAATATCAGCTCCCCTCCTATTTTTATATATTGTTCTAATAACTCTAAATTTAAACTTATGGTTAGTGTTTTCTGCTATGTGCTTAGCTAATGCATTTGTATGTATATTTCGGGTCTATATTAGAACATCGAAGTTTCACAACTTTAAATGTTCTAATATCGAGCCCTATTCAGTGAAAGCTGAAAATACCGAAGCAACAGAAAACCAAATCTTTTCCTAGGGAAAGAATTTGGTTGTCCATTTCTGTTGCTTCAGTATTTTCAGTGCTGTGATGGAAAGTTACGGGTAAGGTTCAGGTAAGTATGCAATTGATTGCAGGGTTAGGTTAGTTAGGGTTAGGGTGCGGGTTAGGTATGTATGTGATTGTGTGGATGTGAGGGTTAGGGTGGGGTAGGTGAGTTAGGGTTAGTGTGCGGGTGAGTTGAGTGTGCGATAGTGACAGACCTTAGGGTTAAGGTTTGGGTTAAGGTAAGTGGATAGTTAGTGGTGTGTGTATAGTTTAGTGTAGGGTTAGGTGTAAGATTTTAGGTGTATGTATGTGGATTGCTGTTTGTTTGATGTGCTTGTGTTGTATGTATGTGTTTTGGAACAGCAAATTGTTTCCCTAGGAAAAAATTTGCTGTTCTGTATGTTCGATGCTGTATAGGGGTCGATATTAGAACATTCAAAGTTTTGAAACTTCGGTGTTCTATTATAGACCCATATATTTCTCCTAATCTTGGATTTGTGTTCTATTACATGATCCTTTAACTTCCTAGTACTTTTGCCTACATAAAATGATGGACATTTATTACAAGTAGCCAAATAAACTATAAACGTGGTATTACAGTTTGCATAACAGCTAAATTCAAATACATTCTTAGTTTTTGGGTGAATAAATTTCCTCAAATATTTTTTTTATTTTCAATTAAAATAACATTTACATAATATTTTTAAATATCATTTTAAACAACTATATACAATATTTACAATAGCCTGACTTTCTGTTTTATACACTGTATGTTATTAAATATAGAATTAACTGATCAGTTATCAGAGATACAATATTGATTATTGCAGTGTCCAACAAAGATATAACTTTCTTCCAAGGATTATTTACCAGTGGCCTGGGATAGATTTGTAGCTCTTTGATTTTTATTTCCATCGATGCAGTTGTCTTCAGCAAAGTGTAGAATTCTTCCAAGGTCGGGGGTGTATTTGAATTCCACATTCTGGTTACGCATTTCCTAGATATAGCAATTATTGTCCATAACAAATACATATTTGTCTTATTCAGGTAGGGACATTCATTTACATTTAGTATAATCAATACTTTAGTTAAGGTAAATGATTCATTAAATAAAGCTTGTAGAAAATGATTGAGTCAATTCCAGTATGATTTAATTTTATTACATTCATAAAAAATATGAATCCAGTCTGCTTTATTTGACTTTTCACACCTCCAGCAAAAAACATTTGTAGTAGTACTGATCTTTTTAATTCTATCTGGTGTTAAAAATGTTCCATGTAAGTATTTCCAGTTAAATATTTTCCAGTACTATGCGCTAGAGGTGTAATTAACTGTTAGTAAGATGTTAGTTTTAATTTCTTCTGTTAACTGCAATGACTGACCTTTTGTTAAGAACTGCCAGTATGATGGTTTGGGAATTGTTTTATATGTCATTAACTCTTTATATAGATTTGAAATGGATTTTTTTTCTCAACTATTATATATAAATTCATACAGCAAACTTATTAGATTTGGAATATCTTTAAATGTGGAATTATTAATTAATCTGCATAAATCTTGAGTGTACATTAAAATGGTTTGTAAGGTTAACCAGTCCTGTGTTGTAATATTGCAAGCAGTTTTTATCATATGTATATCTAAAACATTTAATGTATTTACACATTGAAACCAGCATAAGAATCCATTTTGTTCCCAGGAGGTTATTGTTTCCCTATATATTTTGTGAGGAAGTTCTTAGTGATGGTAAATGGGGTTAAAAGGTCAAACCAAAGTTTTAGATCTATGTTTGCATTGATAATTTTCCTAAAGGAATTGATGTAATGATTAATCAGTATTGTTTTAGAAGGTTTTGTTATATTATATTGGTTACTTATGCATAGTATGTACCAGGGTTTGTTTGATTTGTCTACTATTAAATTTTTTTTTAACAGATTAAATTTATTTGTTAATATAGTTGTTGCTAATTCTTTCCAGTTGGCAAAATAATTTGGGTTTATCCAGTCTATTGCAGTTTTAAGCACAGATGCTTTTATATGTTTCTATTTCTGGGAAGTTCAATCCTCCTTGTTTCCAGGGTCTTATGTGATGAGTTAGAGCTATTCTATTCTTTTTGGGATACCATAAAAGTTTTATTAAACATGAGTTTCTTTCTTTAAGAATGCATCTTTCAGGAATTAACTGTATTGCTAATGCTACATATAGTATTTTTGGCAATAAGACAATTTTTATTAATTGCAATCTGTCTTCAAAAGTTAATATAATTTTGTTCCACTTTTCTATATATATTTTTATTGTTTCAATAATGTTTTTATAATTTATTAATATTGTTTTGTTTATATTTTTGCATAACACTATTCCTAAATAATTTAGCGTAAGTTCTTGTTTTCCTATGATGGATTTATCTGTAACTTTAGTTCTTTTTTCTTATTTAAAATAGAAATTTTGATTTTGATCTCTTAAAGTGTAGACCTGAAATCTTATAAAATTTCTTCATTACTTCTTTTAGCTCTCCTAATGACTCTCTGGAGTTTGATAGGGTTAATAAAATATCATCAGCAAAAAGCATTATTTTAGATATGTACTGGTCATAGACTTCTATTCCTTTTATTCTTGGATTATTGCATATTATTTCTGCAAGTATTTCTATAGCCAAAGCAAATAAAATAAGAAAAAGGGGGCATCCTTGTTTAGTACCTTTCATTATATGGATATTTTCTGAGGTGAAAGGACCTAATTTAATGTAGGCTAAGTTATTAATGTATATGTTTTAGTAATAAGATTAAGGGAGGAGGAAATTCAAATAATGCTAAAGTTTTAAATAGATATTCCCTGTTGAGGGAATCAAAGTTTTTTTCTATGTTTAATCCGATTACAAGTGTTTCTCTATCTTCTTTATTCACATAATCTATAAGAGTAAGTATCCTTTTAATATTATCATGTGTGTACCTGTTATATAAAAATCCAGTTTGATCATTATTAGTTGTCTTTGAAAGTGGGATTTTCATTCTGTTAGCTAGGATTGACGTGAATATTTTGTAGTCATTATTCAGTAATGATATAGGTCTGTATGAGGTGCAAAGGTGTGATGGCTTATTATCGTTTAGAATTGGTGTTATGAGAATATTTCCATGAGGGCCGTATTTTTGCTTCTGACTGGACTTCTAGCAAAGTTTTATGAAAAAGGGAGATTACTGTTGAAGGGAAGAGTTTGTAAAGTTCCGTAATTATGCCATCTATCCCTGGAGCTTTTAGATTTACTTTCTTTTATCTTATCAACAATTTCTTTGTAGGATATAGGTTTTTGTAGGTCTAGTTTTAAGTTTTCAGGATTTTTTTTTATATTGATAAGGTTTGTATCTAAGTTTATTTGGTTGGTATCTAAATCTTCTTTTTTCAAGTGTTCCATATAATGGAACCAAAATGCTTCAAAGATGTCTCCTATATCTGATACTTTTTCCCCTTTCTTTTCATGATATATACTACTAATGTTATTTGCTTTAGATTGTATTTTAATTCTTGTAGATAAGTTATGTAGATATCTGGGGGAGGTGGCTAATGAGTTTATTTTTAATTTTTCCAAGGCTAGACAAATTTTGTGTGTTAGAATTTCATTATATTTTTTATTTAATTCCTCTATTTCTTTTTGACTTCTGGACAATTCTGTTTTTTTTTTTTTAGATTTTGCTGTCAAGAGTCTGGTTTGCAAGTCTAATGATTCAGATTCCCACTCTCTAACTTTGTTTTTGTACCAGCCAAGAGTCTTACCAAATAAATGTGCTTTTAATGAGTCCCAAACCATGACTACTGATTTCTGTTGTATTATTTATTTCAAGAAATAATTGTAGTTCTGACAACATCCAGGATCTGAATACTTTAAATTTTGTGATATATGATGGAATTCTAGTTGAGAGGATTAAAGGTTTAAACTCTATTTGGAGTTTCATTATCATGTTCTGAGAAGGGGCATGGAATTATTGAAAAGTTGAGGATTTTTCTTTGTAAATCTTGAACTACGAATAATTTGTCTATTCTGGTTTGTGTTCCAAATATATGGTCTTTATGGGAAAATAAGGATTTATCATCTTTTACTTTAAAGGTGTCTATTAAATGAAATGAATCAATCCATCTTTTTAAGGATTTTGAAATAGTTGCTTTGCGAAAAGACTTCTTGGTTGTTTCAGAAGCTTCTAAGGTACAATTAAAGTCTCACCCCAGTATACGATTTCCTTTATAATTGTTGGAAATAAAATCTAGGTGTTTTTTAACCGTTCCTGCTCCAATTCCTTGGAACCAATATAGATTAGCTAAGGTCCATATTCTGTTATTAAATTTAATTATAACAAATGCTAGTAGACCTTCTTTGTCTTCATATTTATAAATAACGTTTGGAGTGATTATGTTTTGCTTCCAGAGAATTGATACTCCTTTTGTCTTTGTTCTGCAGGAGGATTGAACTAAGACTGTATAGCCCTTAGGGTTCCAAATAAAGCTAGCATTAGTCTTAAAATGTGTTTCCTGGAGAAATACTACTTGTGCCTTATTTAGATTTAAATATTTTAGTAAGTTCGATCTTTTATTTGCATTATTTAAGCCATTAGTATTTAATGATAAGAATGTTAAATCCATTTCAAGTTATTGTTGGAAGAAACATTTTGCTTCTTTTTTTATTTTGATTATAGTAGTTATACCATATTCTCTGATAACATTGAATGTTATTTTTATGTGTGTAAACTTTGGAGTGTAATTTAATGTTCTTTCTTCTTTAAATACAGGTGGGGTAAAATTCTGGTCAGGCTTTAAAAAAGTACTTCTATAAAACATTAATTCTAAAGTATCAAATACAAGTAAATATGAATTTCCCATTAAACATGGAATGAAAGTCATTCCTAATCCAATAGATAAAGATAGATCTATTGGATTATCACTCATACCTTTAACCAACAATATCAACTGAGATCCATATGCTAAATTATTATATGGAGAATTTTCTTAAAAGAGATATGACATTCTATGTTATTCTATTATTGTTCTATAGTATTTTATATATCAGGATGGAATGTTAGTAGTGTAAGCAATTATGCTGACAAAGAAAATATCCAATATTTAGTTACCCTTAACAGATCCCAAACATGTCAGATATGTCATTTTGGATAAATTAAATGCAACAGAGGAGCATACACGAAATAAGCCAACAACAAATAGATCATTACTGAAATAATTTGACTAAAAGGACTCTGCAGGAGACAATGAGTGATTACTAATGAAATATGAATTTACTGTAGGTGTACTGTCTTCCTTTACTTTCCCACTCTTCAGCTCAGCAACTTCAACTTACACTTATGAAAAGACATGCCCCCGGATTTACTAATCTTCCGTGTAAGACTAGATTAGTATGGATGAGTGTAGGGTGCATGTTGGACTGCCGAGCAGTCCAAAAATCCATGCCCCTGCAATGAAGAAATGCTGCAATTTTGAGTTACATGAGTGAGTCCACTCACATGTGCACAATGTAACACTACATTCCCCCATATGTTAAACAACTGACAAAACTAAAAATAAAAAGAGTTTTTTTTCTTCTGATATAGCTGCCCATATTTGTGCAGGTTTACGCGGGTTTGCCCATTGCTGAGCTACAGTTAGCAGCTTAGATACCAGAAGAGGATAATATGAAAAATATATGCAAATTAAGCACAATAGCGATAGCATAGTGGTTAGAGCCTTCGCACAAAGAAGAGGCATTCCCGGTTCGAGTCCCACTACTGCACGTTTCATTTTCTGTTGGAAATCTGTACACAAAAATATTTTCTGACATTTTTTATGTATAAGTTTTGTAAAAAGCATTGAAATGTTAAATGTAGTAGTGAACAAATTATATATATATGAAGGTGAAATGGTTATGCATTCTAAGGCATGAGTACCCTATTTTAAGCAATATAAATCACTGCTAAGCACATTTTACCATTACTGAGCATATTTAAATACAATTGCATGTAGCTGAACACCGTGCTAACCAGCACAACCGCAATGTATTTGTGCATACCTGCACACCATGCTAACCAGTGCAACATCGGGCAACGTCGAGCAATTTCGAGCGATGTCGAGCAACGTTGGGCAAAGTCGGGCAAAGTTGAGCAAAGTCGGTTAAACACACTCACACCTCCTTTACTGTACCTTAACCAGTCAGGTCTGCCCAGCAGGTAAATAAAAAGCAGTGACAGGGCTCAAACTCAGGATACTGTGCACTATAGTCACAGTACTTAACCACTAAACCATGACAGGATTTCACAAACATGCACTTTCAACAGAGGAATTTTAAACATTGCCGACATCAGCTAAGCAGGTGTGCCTACAGCTGTTTTTCCAAAACTGGCCAATCACAAACAAGTGCAGGAAATGAGGCATATTTAAGCTCCACAGGTGGGAATACTTGCTATAACTGGTTGTAGCTTCCTTCTGCAGTCAGCATGGCTGGTGTTGGAGAATGCACTTGATTTAGAGTGCAACGTTGGGGAATCCAGGAGTCCAAAGTAATGGTTTGGCTCCTTGTCCACAATCATGAGGAAAGACTCCTGCGGGGCCAGTACCAGGGTACCCAATATAAAACTGAGGCCTGGAACAGTCTTGCCCATGATCTTACCAGTGCCACTGGTGTTTCTCGGACTGGTGAGCAGGTCATGCACCATTATTCTGACCTGAAGCGACATAGGGAGGATCAACTGGACCAGTGGATCCAGAAATCCCATACAATGCCTAATTCCCCAGTACTGAGTAAGTAGCCATTGTATTAAGTAGTTAAGAATTGCTATGCTTGTCTATACTATGGATAGGTATGTGTCAATATCACTGCATTTACTTCACAGCTGCAGGTGTCCAGGCTATGAACCAGCAAGCCCATGAAGATAGGCTGTAAAGTCTTCGTCATGATGCAGGTTAGTAATTATTCTGCATGTACTGTTATATAAAATAAATGAGAGAGCCTTCAAAAAGTCTTTTAACCCAATAAATAAAGGTGTAATAATCCTTTAATAAATGTATGATTCATGGAGTGCGTCTGTGTCATTTTCTTTCATATGTTGTTGTACTGCTGCATTCTACATATATTAGTCCTGTATTAAGCAGTGTCAAACCACATTTGGGTAGGCCCATATAACGTGGATGAAGGGAGTGCCAGTATCTTGTATGCATATTTACAGCCCTCAACTGTTGGTTCATGCCCAGCATGTACAGGTTAATCTGGCACATGAGTAGCTTGGTATTGTATTCCCCAGAAATGTCAGTATGCTGCCAGAAATGTAGGGAGCTGTTAACATATAACTGATACTTTCATCTGAACATATCTAGATAATTATATGAAAGTAGATCTGTCAGTGTACCATCTTAGCAGTAGTGTGTGTGAGCAACTCTCAAAATATGTTGCAGTAACATCTGCATCTTGAGCAGTTTGTATGTAAGATACAGCTCATGTATATAATGATCTAGCAAAATCCAATTGCACAATATAAGGACATTGGGTAGTGTAATAATACATGTAAGGGACATATAACGGCAGTTAATAGGAATGTAGTGAAAACTAGAAAGATATATACGTTGTTAATTGAGTTATCTTTTCCCACCCTACTGTATGTGCATAAAAATGCAATCCCACGCCTCAATTGGTATGTCTAATCTCAAAACATTTGTTGGCACATATGTCCTAGTGGTTTATAAATATTTGCATTCATTTCTATGCATGTTCCCTGTTAAAATACCATAATATTGGTGGCCTGTTGCCATTAGTTCAACCTGCATGCTGTTGTAATGTCCACTAATGTTCTATATATGCATGTGTTATGCTTGCTTTTCAACTGTTGAAATTCTGGTGTGTTGGTTTAATGGGAATACTTCTGTATGCTGTTATAACTAATTGTGAATGCTGTTGACTGTTACTAACCCATATCTTTATTAAACTCTCCAAAACATAGTTTGTATGGGAAGGCGGTCCCAGCGGACTCACCTGTTCCACCTCAGCTGGCCATGGCACCTGGCACCAGCAGATCTGGTGCCCAGCCTGGGGCCTCCTCCTCCGTTGGCCCTGTGCTACCTTCAGGTGGAAGTGCTTCAGGGGATGGGGCTCACCCCCCATGCAAGCATGGGTGGTGGGGCACCTATCACCCTTTGAACCGTCTGGGCTGTGGTGCATAGAGAGATTGAACGTTCTGTTGCAGAACCTCTATGCCAGCTTGAGGCCCGAGTGGTGCAACTTCCAGGTCAGCCTGCCCTTCCTACACAGCCCCCAGCACAGCCACCCTCTGGTACATGAAGGTGCACTGGTGACTACCTATGGGTGGGGACCTCAGTCCAACTGTTTCCATCTGGGGGCTCATGGCCTTGCGATTTCCAAACATCCCTCTCCGTCAAAGGTGTTCACCCACCACATGTGTCATATACCACCCCTGTATGCGTCTTGTTTGTCTTGTCTGGTTACCTCCCCAACCTACCTCCACAAATATACCTACTTCCCCTACCCCACATTCCACTCTCACCTGAAAAAAAAACAAGGGCAATCTGCTTCCCCCCAAAAAAAATACTCCCCCAATTTGCACACATGTCCACTGGACACATGAAATGTTATTTAATTGGCATTACAACATACTTTGTTGTCCTCACCCCTCTCTCAGGGGTTGAAGGGTTCATATCTACCTCCAAATTTATGGCATATGCACAGTTGTTGCTGTTGAAGAAATGGGCAGCTATGGACCTTCCCTACACCCATCCTGCACATCCCGAGCTGTTTTCCATACTGTCTTTTCCTCTTTGTGCCCCTTTTTCACCACTTTCCTATCTCGCCATTTTTCTTTTCTTTTAAAGAAATTAGCGCGGGGGTGAGCGGGAGTAAGCACTATTAAGCAGTAGTTAGCGAGTTTGCGTGAGTTTGCACTTGTTTGTGCTTGGCTAAGCAATGTGCAGCAATGCACAAACCTGCGCAAACCTGCTTGCAACTGCTTAAAAGTGCCTTAGTCACTCTGTATGTGAGGGCCCTTGTTCTGCTCAGGAGCAAAATAAAACACCTCTGTAAGTCTCGAACCCCAGACCTTGCACACACTACACAACATGAAGTACCACTAAGCCATGGTAGATATACATCAAGTTGGTGCTTAAATAATTATATCATGCATCAGAATGAGTGAATGTAAAGGAAAATTAGGAATACCATACCACACAACTTGTTCTGTGGATGTTGACCAACAGTTGTTGTGGGATTACGTTACATGACTGTGATAAGAGAAGCAGCCATTCTAGCAGGAAATAATGTTACACCATCACTTTACAACCCCAAACAGTATCACATCAGGACAAACACTGGCATATCTGTTTAGGGCAGAGGCCATACCTCCCAACTGTCCCTAATTTTCAGGGATGTCCCTGATTTTGACACAAATTTTAGCTCTGTCCCTCTGAATCCCTCCTAAAACTATTGACTTTACCCAGAAAGGTGGTGAATTACACTTAATGAATAATGGCAATAATTAAGAGTTAGACACTTCTTTTACTTCAGAAAACGTGTATTAATTCATATGCTCTGATTCTCTCAATGTTTCAACTTAATGGCGCTAATATTTTAAAGGTGTCCCTGATTGTCCCTGACTTTTTCTTGACTTTTCCATGAGTCTGTTCAAATGTGTACCTGATTGGATGACAGGTCTGGCAAAGGCAGAAACACAGAGGCATATTAGCCTTTCTGCTGTTACACACTGTGCAAATAGCTTTGGAAGGTGTTTCAGAAGCATACCCTTATGTAGGAATACAACACTGAAATACAAATGGATGTAGCCATGTACTGGTAGCAACCAAACTGTAAGAATGCCATTGCTCTATTGCTGAAAAGACCTGTGTGGTGCACAGACAAAAACATAACAGGCTATTCTCTGGCTATCATGTGGATAGGTCCACAGCTGGGAGTTACACACACAGACTACTTGCCTTGGTAAACTAACATGTACACAGCAACCCTGTAAGTCCAGCAAGATAAAATCCACCAATACTACTTACGCTCTCTGTACTTCTGTAACCCTACCCAAATGTAGAATATACCTGTGTGTGCAGGGTCTACCAAGGATGTAGGTAAGCATACTCACAGCACTGAAATGTGTTCGGTTTTTCTGAGCAGCTTGTGCTAATGTCAACACTAAAAAACAACAAACTGTTTAGAACCGAGTAAATGAATATTCACAGTATAGCAGTTCACAAACAATTATTGTGCCAAAGGAATACATCTCTATAACTAACTTTGTATGGTAGTTAATTTTAACAGTTGAAAATAAAGTACATCTTTCCATGTATCTTGGGGAAGCATTTTGAGGGGTGAGTACATTTCTACACTGACAAGTGGGTACTGGAAGCAGCAACATTAGCTCTGAGTACAAAATGTAAATCTCTGGCTACACCCCTGTCTTCTGATATAAGAACTATACCAACCTTCTGTCTTAAACAATGATGTCCACACCAAACAAAGATGATCTCCATCTTGGAAAGCTGAAAGGGCCATGCCTACACGAGTCAGCAATTTATAGCACTGGGTTGCTATGACAGGGATTACTGCAATTACTACACAGCAGGATGCATGCAATTAGCAAATGGTGGCCACTAATTGGTGCAGAGGCCATCACATGCTCATGTGCAAATTCCTACAAAAGCAGGCTGCAATCTCTGCCAACAAACTCAATCACTCTATTGCATAAACTGACAGAGAGAGAGAGACAGAGAAAAGGAAAAATAAATATTACCAAATTATACAAAGGAAAGGTATGTGACACGTGTATTTACTGGCATGTAGTAGATGTTATTGAAGGGCGGACACGGTGGTGCAGTGGTTAGCATTGCTGCCTCACAGCAAGAGGTTCTCCAGTTCAATACTCAGCTGGGGTGCCTTCTGTGCGGAGTTTGCATGTCCTCCCTGTGGTCACATGGGTTTCCTTGGGTGCTCTGGTTTCCTCCCACATCCCAAAGACATGCTGTAGATGGATTGGACACACTAAATTGGCCCTAGGTGTGAGTGTGTGCATGCGTGTGCCTTCTGTGGAAGGTTGGGTGCTGGGCTGGCAACTTGACACCGTAAAACTCCATTGCCAATCATGAGCGGATGGTGATCCGCTGTGGTGACCCCTAACCGGGAAAAAGCCAAAAGAAGAAGAAGAAGTAGATGTTATTGAAGAATAGTCTACATAATGTGAAACATTCATATGTAGCAGCAGGAATTCTTTATGCACAGATGTTCTGCTTAACTACTGCTATGGACAATACTGTGTGTACCTGTGGGCAGTGGGACATACCTGTAAAATGTGTAGCTCAGCATTAACTGTCAAAGATCTGAGCCATGTTATCTGTGTTCTGTACAGTAGTATGGCCAATGGCTGTTGGGGGGATTAGCTCTGACATTATATAAACATGGGTGTGACAGAACAACACATGCATGATAGTCATATTAAAGTGTAGCTTAGCATTGGCAACTGCTGTAGCAGTCTAGTATGCTTATCTATTATCTGTTGCCATATATACCCCCCTAATGTTAGTCTGTGTTCATATGTGACACCTGGTTGTGTTGCAGCAAGGCCCAACAGTTCAGCTGTGAGGTCCAGGGACTTACAACAGTGTGGACCATGTGTGTGTGTGCCACACACATACGGATAAATATATATATATGTGTCATATATATTCACATCTGTATATGTGCATAGAGCAGGGGACATATTGCAACTGTTTGCAAAGGGGGGAGATATATATGTTGGTGAAGGTTAGTATGCACATATTTGTATGTAGGTTTTAGTGTGTGACAAACAAGACAGCATACAGTGCTGGTATATGACATGTGGTGGTTAAACACTGTGGGTGGTTTGTTCAGTTTGCAATGTTGAAGCCAGTAAGGTCTGCTAAAGCTACCTGGGCTGTGAACACCTTCAATGCATTTATCCCAAGACTGTGCAATTTTATTACATTACTGTACACCTTACATCTTTTGTATAATTGATATTCTCACTATGAAAGGTGAAATGTATATGTGCCTACATATATATGTATATGTAGACAAATGGATGTGTATATATATATATATATATATATATATATATATATATATATATATATATATATGTATATATATATATGTGTGTATACTCATACACACCTACATATACTTGTTGCAATAGATTCTCTGTACTGTTGACTGACTATGATGGTCAATATGTTTGTGAATACGTCAGAGATATGTATCTGTGGGATAGCTTAGTGTGAAACTGGTTTATGTTATGGTATTATGGGTCCTTGCTTTGATCCTAGCAAAAGCTGTGTATTCTGTTGCTAGGCAGAAGAAGTGCTATTGCATACAGTGTGATTAAGTCCCTTCGTTTTAACTAGGGTGTGTCATTGGAGGCTAAAGCACTACATCTATGATTATTGATTGGTACCAATGTTGAATGCAAATCCTGTGTGTACTGTAGTACTAACTTGAAGCTCTGGGCCTGTACAGCAAAGTATGGTGTATGTTCATATTGCTTGCATCCACTGTTTTGTGTGGTCCCTGTATTCTGTATTCATCACAGATTGCATTTCTCAAGATTAAGGTTGTGTAAGTACTGACACACAATACTGTATAGTACACAATGAAAGCTTATCTGAGTTGTCATACCTTTGTCTCCTGTAATTATGTCTGATGTGTGTGTGGGTATGTCTGTAACATGTCCTCTGACATGTGTGTGGTAATACATATAACTGCGTATCTAACAAACTTCATAGTGTACTACAGCAGTATGTGACCTATATTCCCAGTTGTGCACATATTTTGACCATGGGTTTGGCATTAACAAGTTGTGTGGTATAATAGTAATACATTTACTGGACCTTAGACTGATTGTGATGGATGATATATTTCTTTACACATCAGCTTGATGTATATCTGCTGTGGCTAGGTGGTGCATCATGTTGCATACAGTGTGCCAGGTACTCTTGTATAGTCTTATATAGTGATTTTGTTTTGTTGCTGTGCAGAACATGGTTCATTAGATAGAGATTGAGCAAGGCACTTTCAAGCAGTTGTGGGGTAAGCAGTGATAAGTGGTAGTTACAGTGTTTCACTCTTGGTTAGCTTATAGGTTGCTATATGTGGCAGTTCAGTGATATATGTACTGTATAATGTTAGATGTACCATACGACTTGCTCAGACATATTTGTGTATTTATGTCTTCCAGGGATCATGGCCCACTACAGGAACCCGAGTTACAGTAGTGCTGAAGATGATATCATTACTAGCAGTATGATTTAGCACTACCGTCTCATGTTATCACAAACCAGCCAGGACCAGCAGGAGCGTACTGCAATGTGGCAAGATGTTGTCTGCAGAGTCAGTGAGGTAGGCCTGCATAACTGGACATATGAGCAGGTACGCCACTACTGCAGTGATCTTCTCAGACATGTCCATCAGCATGCCGCTGATGTGCGTTGACAACAGCTTGCAAAAGGAGGTGGTGTTAATATCCATCCCCCCCTCACCAGAGGGGTGGAGCTGCTCATGAGCCTGGTAGCACTTGCCCAACAACAACAGCAGCAGACATACACCATGATGGAGGATGAAGCCACCCAGCAAGCACACATGGAGCATTCAGGTAACATGGCATATCTGTTGACTATTGTTATCTGTATTGGTAGATCATGTATATGTGAGATGTGGAGTGTGTCGTTAAAAGATGTGGAGCCTGTTGTTGTGCAATACTGATCATTTGGAACATAATCTGTAGCCCTGTGAATGTAAACTGTTGTTGTACTGTAAGATTGCAAACACACAGTAGCAATGCCACAGTTGTGGCCACTGACAAACTGTCTCATTTCTATGTAGGTCCCTCTGGGGTGACATCAAGGCAGCGGACAGATGCTGGTGAGTGTGTTCTACATTTATTATTGTAAATAAAAAGTGCATGTCATAGTTAAGGTGTAGGCCATGTACACATGTAACACACCTATCCATAATGCATGCTGTGCATGTTTGGTGTAAGAGCACAGACATCTCACTAATGTGATTAGCTGCCTCAAACACATGCAATACCCAGACCATCTCAAACAAATGTGGCTAGACTGTAGTGACCATTGGATAGGCACAGTTGATACTCAACATGCATATGACATACACATCTATGTCATACACAGAGCATTTTAACATACTACACATAAAGGATTCCCAAACCCTCCATAAAGACACACTCCAGTATCCAAAAATCTCATCCACACATTACACATAATATACCTGAGAGGTAGAGGCCTATCCTGGGGCATTTAAACACTCTGCAACACACTACACATTCATGTCAGGGAATGCTCCTTATTGGCCTCCTTACAAACTCACATAATAACTGGTTGTGAAATGGTAAATTTAGCCAAGATAGTACAGTTCCAGCATAGCATTATTAGTGCTGGTTTGTTAAACATTTGTAGCCTTGAGTGGCCACCTGATGCTTCATGTTGATGGCCTATGGTACTACACCCCATCCAATTATTGTAACCACAGTACTACACATAGATGTCATTGCTACACACCTTAATGATGCATGTGTGCACACATATGCACCGCTAAACAGTATGCATACCAATCACCATTTGCACAACTGATACATATATGTCTTGCGATGCTATTGAGTGGCTAGGTCATATGACACATATTGGGTATGTGTAGTGTTTAAATAGGCAGTTGTGTTTCAGCATGCCATGTCATGTATGAGACTGGCATGTCCACAATGTGATCTACACTCACCATAAGTACTGCACATTGGGTATGTGGCCGAATGGTATTCCATCAATTATCCATGCAACACTGATGATGTTGTGTGAATACTCATCATGCATGTGCTAAAAATGTGTCCACAATTATTTGCTAAAGACACAGAGGCTGTAGTCATTGGATACATATCTGACACACAGATACACATCCAGCAATGGCATGTACACCTGTGAGTTATGGTGCACAGTACATCACAGGGTTATGAAAACCTGCACAGCAATGTTGTGTCCATGTATGCATTGTGTTCCAGGGGGAGAGCCATCACCTAATAACAAAACACATGCATCAAAGCCATGTATACCAATAGAAACAAGGACTGACTACACTTGCACTGCATGCTGTTGAGCAACACATGTCCTGCATGCTGACATGTGTGTTATGAATGTTTTGCTTGTGATACTGTACCCCACCATCACCTGCTATTGTGTATGTTCTGTGATTGCTGGTGTTGTGTGTGTCTGTTTTTGGGAGGAGTGTAGTTTTGTGTGCGTGCATGTGTGCATGTGTGCATGTGTACATGTGTGCATGTGTGCATGTGTGCATGTGCGCATGTGTGCATGTGGTCTGAAGTCATGTTCAGGTCTTAAAGTATTTTTCCTGCTTTCCTCTCACAGGTGGCAAGGTGGGGCTGGTTCAGTACAGCAGGGAACCTGATGTCACTGAGACAGACAGTGATGATGAGGATAGGTGTGCTGAGGTACAGGCAGGTTTGTCAGGGTCTGTTGTTGGGCCACCAATTGACAGTACACAAGTGTCCACCCCATCCATGCACACAGTCATACTGCCTGCACATCCATCATCACCATTGACCTTAGCTGAGGGACAGTGTATGGTTGGCAATGACCAGGACAGTGTAATATCTATGGCACATGTATCAGGACACAGCAGCCATAGCCAAATGTCTGGAATGGTACCACATAGGCAGATGCCCAGGGGTTCTCATCCGAGCACTGCCCCTGGCAGACGTGCCACATCTCTTTCAACCACGCACATGTTCCAGGCTGTCATGGAGGCACAGACATGAATGGAGCAGTACACCAGACAGGGGCTAAGGGCACAGAGGGCTCATTACACCACTGTAAATGAAAGTATCCATGACCTAGCAGGTGCCATACGTAACTACACTGAAGTCATTGATAGATGTTGGGGTGAGACATTGGATGTCCCCCACAATGTCATGTCCATGTGTCAGGACAGTGCAGGACATTTGAGACATCGACGTGGATATATGCCAGCAACATCACCAGCTGGAGGTCGCTGTAGATGTCCAACAAGTCACAGCCACTTCCGTAGTGCCAGTACCAGCCCCAGCAATGTTGGGGTGGCTGTCCATAGACTGTCGTAGCAGATCACGTGCACATGGCTCTGGCCAGTCCCAGCAGGGACCTGGATCAGTGGACATATGTCCACCTCTTTGGATAGTACTCAATCTGGATTAGTACCTGATACTGTCTGTAGCACCCCTGCCAGGCACAGGTTCCATATCCATGGCCAGAGACATTGATCTGTAAAGCCTGCCAGGTACAGTCTGTAGCTGTCTCACAAATCCCTGTATATGGCAGCCACATGGTGGAACTGTGTGCATGCAGACACACACACATAAACCAGAAACCTAGGGCAAACACATACCCGCACACATGACATCAACATTGGCCCATAACAGTACTCATGGCCCTCACACACACTCACACACACACACACACACACACACACACACACACACACACACATGTCAATTGTATGGCTCAGTGTAGGCCTCTGGCAAACCAACAACACACCCTGTGCATATGATGAAACCTGTGCCACCTCCTGTCATCTGTAACATTGATGCAGGAACAGGCTAACATGGTGCTGATGCACAGGGTGACTTTAATAAAGAATAGCAATGGTTGGATGTGTAGCATGTTGTCAGCAGTAAAGTGTAATGATATCCTTAAAGGTGTAGCTGAGCAGGCATGATGCATTAAAGCTGTAATTAGCAATGTTGTATTGTTTTAACCAGTGTTCATTCCAATTGTGTTTTGTTTGCCCATGCGCCACTTGGCTGATGTGTTTAGCTGTGTCAGCATGCGTTATACAGTGGACAGTAAGTGTGGGGTGTGTGCAACACACGTTTGCAGGTGTCCATTTGTGAAGATGGTGGAGGTGCACTGTCTGCATGTACATGCATATTGGACACATGGGCAGGGTGACATGCCCTGTATTTGCCAGTGTTAACACTCCTTAGTTTCTATTGGTGGCCAGTATGCATTGTACTACACACATTTTGGAACTTGAGTACGCATGTGTGTGCATGACACGGGTTGACACTGTGCTGTGGGTGATGCTGTTGTTGCTATCTGTCATTAGTTTGCATTACTAAGGTTAACACTGTCCCATCTACATAATCCTTTAGTAATGCACACTGTTCACCTACAGGGTTGCATGGACCATGCTATCACAAACACAAGAAATTCTCACTTATACAGTAAAAGTGCATTAGTCTCATGGACCCCTGCCAAAAACTAAATATATAATAAAAGGTGTGAAGTTGTACCAAAAAAGAGTTACAGACCAAGAAGTGATAACCTCCCTGGTCAGTATGATTGGGAAAATACAATCCCTCAATACAAAATGGCAAGGATTCCAAAGACAACACTAAAGCTTTCTTTAGTGTTGTGTATAATCTACAGGGGAAATCTCAGATCGGGTCACAGTTAATGTAAATGGTCACAAAGTACACTTATCTGACTGACATTACCAATTTCTTGTCAGACAGTTTGAATGAGGATTTCAGCACCCTGTCGTTACACAAGGGCCACATTTCTGACCTGAAGAATGTAAAACCTGATGATTCACAGGCACTCTAGTTAAAACATCTCTTTACCAAAGTCCAAACCACAGTGGTAATGGTACAGGACCGTGTCCCTGGCTGTGTCATACTCAAGCTGACATATGAAGTCACCACTCACCTAAACACTCTGTCCAGATGCAGCCTCTATACAGATTACATACTTGTGGAATGATGCACGGTAATGTGTTCACAGTCCACAAGGGTTGAGCTACAACGTCTTCTTCTTCTCCTTTCGGATGCTCCCATTAGGGGTCACCACAGTAGATCATCTGTTTCCATTTCTTCCTGCCCTCTGCATCTTGCACTGTCACACCATCCACCTGCATGTCCTCTCTCACCACAGCCATAAACCTCATCTTAGGCATTCCTCTTTTCCTGTTAATGGCGGCTTCATCCTTAGCATCTATTTCACAATATACTCTGCATCCCTCCTCAGCACATGTACAGACCAACTTAATCCTCCCTATCTGGTGTGGTCTAGTAACCTTCAAACCTGGGCTGACCCTTTAATATACTTATTCCTAATCCTGTCCACCCTTGCCACACCCAGTGCAAATGTTAACATAAAATGATTAAGGGTAGAACTACAACAGATCCTGGAAACTCTCACCGTATAAGCCAGACAAATGTTATCTGGAAGGCTATGGAGCACAGCATTATGGAACTCATTAACAGAGACATTATGAACCTGCAAACAATGCACTATACTCACTTAGGTTTTCTAAAGGCCAGATCATGGCTCCTACACCTAGAAGACTTCAAGCCAGTTAGCAAGGCTATAGATGAGGGAGGGGAGGTCCACACAGCCAAGCTATAGCTCATCAGCAATTCATACACATCCCACTTTCTGGCATTATACATAACCTCAATAGACTGACCATAAACGATTGTTAGATGCTGGATTGACAACTGACGCACAGATGTAGGACACACAGTAACATTTGCAGCCTCCATGTACAATTCTATTCCAGTAACAAGTGGTATTCACCTGCACTCAGTTCTGGGACCACTCCTGTTTGGCACATAGCTTTCTTAGGTACAAGCATACACAGTAGGGATATGTCTGCCCATGTTTGATAAAAATGCATACTGTGGGCTATACTTTATTCTCCAGATGACAGACACATCCTCCAAAAGGGTATCATATAGACAGATACCTGGTGTCAAACTCATGCTGTAAAGCTATAAGCCAAAGAAAGCATAGTTATCAACTTTTAGAAAACAAAGTATCCCCAGAGTACCACATAGGTAGTAGCCCCCAAAATGTGAAACAGGTACTAATGTATGTATAGAGCCATGTGTTTAGTCATCTCTCCTTTGATAATCACATTACCAAAGGGTTTTGGAAATCCCTCTGTGGAGCACATAAGCAATAAAGGGTTTGCATGCAGATCCACCGAGGTTGTTTCACACCTATAATGATTAGTCATCTTTGCCAGACTTTGCTTGCTTTGGAACAGGATTCAAATATACCTCAAGCATAAACCCTCCCTCACACTCCTCAATGGAAACTGTGATGAGTGGATGTGAAACAGAAGACGTAGCCCAGGGATCACTGCAGTGGCTAAGCTTGTCTTGAGCATTTACATGACATGCTATACACATTACTGGGGTTTCACCTTTCCACAGGTATATTTGTAGGATGGTGACATCATCAGACTTGACAAAGATAAGTATACCACTTTTAAGGGGTGTGAGTAGTCTCCAAAAAGATTGCTCCTCCCAGGGTGACACACTCACACAGTTGGCAAGTGCAGGAATCAAACCCCTACCTAACTACATTATGATACTACAACAGTACACATTTACATGACGCGCTATACACATTACTGGGATTTCACCTTTCCACAGGTATATTTGTAGGATGGTGACATCATCAGACTTGACAAAGATGAGTATACCACTTTTAAGGGGTGTGAGTAGTCTCCAAAAAGGTTGTCCTCTCCCCAGGGAGAGACAGACACACACACACACAGTTGGCAAGTGCGGGGTTCTTAATCCAAACTAAGTACGTTTTTACACATTAGCAAACAATATGGAGTTACAGGGTGCAATACAGACATTACTTGCTGACAGTTTGCCCAGAGGTTTTTTTCACATTTGCTAACCTCAGCAGGCTTATCATACTAGGTGTATTGTGAGTGTATTGTATGCATAGGCCATGACCATACCATATATGGGTTGATGCACCACATGCTGGCACACACAGGGTCAAACCGGTGGCTAAGCACTGTCAACCCAATACTGGACAATACAGTCAAGAGGAGTAGGGTCATACAACCACAACACCAACAGTTTCACATAGACCTACAATATAAGCACCAGCAAAACGCACACATAAATACACATTATCATACTCGGAGAATACAAATATTAATCTGAAAAAGAGAGAGTGTACTCCTAAGCAGACAAGCAAGCAACATGCACCTCCAAGCACATGCCAGAAAATCCATAATACACCAAAGCAGTGTTCATCACAACAGGCCCTAAGGCAAAACAACATACCCAATACACTAGTAATAGGTGACTCCATAGTCAGGAACACAGATGTTCCACTCACTCAGCTGGACAAGGGGAAGGTTACTGTCAGTTGTCTGTCAGGTGCTATGATCCACCACATAACACAAGCACTTACATCACTCCAGAACAGGTACATATATGACGTGTTCTTTGTACATGTCAGTGTGAATGATCAGAGACATACCTCCCAGGACAACATAACAAGAGATATATAGTAGCTCTATGATCATGTAGCCCAAGCTGGTATGACCCTGACCTTGAGTAGCATCATACCTTCACCTACATGATACTGCAATATAACAGAAAGATGATAAACTTCAACAATTGGCTGAGCTTCTGGTGTCATTCAAAGGGGATCCAGTCTCTGTCTGCCTGTGATGACATGATAGACAAGCCTTGTTGCTTCACTACAGATGGTTTGCACCTGTTGCCCCTATGCTTCTGAATACTGGCCAAGGCTCTTGCTGTCCCCATATTACCTTTTTTAGGCAAGGTTCAAACGTTCATAGGTTCATAGGTAGGTACTAGGCTATTGGCCCTGGGGCCTATACAAGCCCAGCCAAAAAGGTACCCTGGCTTTTGCCACCCAAGAAATTTATTTTCCTGTGCCACTGTCGAGCAGAGACACAGAAGTGATCCCCGGGGTGAGTTTCCTATTTCCCATCCAATCATCAAGATTTTTCTTGAAGAGTGCTAATGAGGAGCTTTGTTTGATAAAGATAGGTAGTTTATTCCGGAGTATGGGACATCTCTGGGACAGGGATCTATCCCTCTGGCATGTTCTGTTTATTGTGGTGACAAGGTTTAGGTCCCTAGAGCGTGTAGCTTGGAGGGATTGGGATTTCTTTAAGTGGAGCATGTCCAACAGCTTGGTTTGACATAGCTTTGTATGTTAGGCAGAGAACACCTCTGAGTAGGCAATATGCAATGGAGTAAAGCTGGAGTTTTTTGAGATGGTCTGTGTAGGGCATGTGTTTGAGGCCAGTAATCCTCTTTGTGAGGTATTTCTGTTGCCTTTCCAGTTGTTGTAGATGTCTTGTGAGGTACATACCAAAAGGGGCGTTGTACTCTATAACGGATATAATGCATAATGAGTAGAGGGAAACAATCACCTCTTTTTTTCTGCATGAGAAACCATTTGTGATGAGGTGTGCCACACAGAAGGATTTCCTGACTACTGTGGTGATGTGATTATCAAAGAAGAGACTACTGTCCACCTGTGTCCCAAGGTCTCTTATCACACTTTCGGTGTTAAGTATACTACCGCCTATGTTGTAGTTCATGGGTAGAGAGTTTTTACCAATGGGGATGACAATGCATTTTTTGGCATTGAGCTTGAGGCCATGGCTTTGACACCAGGCATGTGTCTCAGTGAGGCCCTTTTGTAGGATGTCCACATCATTAGTAGTTTCAATTATGGCTCCTAGTTTGTAGTCATCTGCAAACTTCATTAGCCAAAGACCTTCTGTGTTAGCCTGCACTTCAGGGAAGTAGATACAAAACAGGTGAGGACCCAGGACTGAACCCTGTGGTACTCCACTTGTCACTGGTCTGAAGTCAGATTTGGAGTCTGCTACTTTCACAGTGTGGGTTCTGTCAGTGAGCCAGATGGCAACCCATCTTGTGACATAGGGATTTGTACCTAGTTTAGTGAGTTTATCTATAATTCCAGAGTGGGGGATGGTGTCAAAAGCCTTGGCAAGATCTAAATAGGCTGTGTGAACCACCTTACCCTTGTCTACAGCTTTGGTGACTGCTTCAAAGAAGTCTATCAGGTTTAGAAGACATGATCTGCCTTTTACAAACCCGAACTTGTTGGGTTCCAGAGTTTGGAGATTACCAATGTCTTTGTTTATAAGTTACATGATGTTATGTTCCATGGCCTTGCAGACCAGGCTCATCAGGCTAATGGGGTGCTAGTTCCCAGGTTCCGTGGTGGTTCCCCCCTTGTGTAGTGGGATAACCATTGCTGTGAGCCATTCAGCAGGCACAAAGCCTGAGGTGAGGTTATGATTGAACATGGTGCTTAGGTGTGGTGCCAGTTCATTCTGTAGTTCATGTAGAATGCAGCCTGGGATATTGTCTGGTCCCATGGATGCTGTGTTCCTGGCTTTGGAGAGTTTGGTTTTTACCTGTGCAGCCATGATTACAGGAACTTTGCATTCTTTCGGTATAGATATGGGTTCTTTCATGGGTGAGAGGGGGGTAAATTTAGCACTGGTCCTATCTGCTAGGATGTTGGCAATATCAGTTGGGTCTGTATATTTAGTGCCATTGTGCTGTAACTCAGAACAGATCTGAGTGTTGCCATTGAGATTCTTGACATAGCTATAGAATGCATTGTGGTTGTCTTTAGAATCAGTGGTGATTTTGTTTTCGTAACTAACTTTGGAGGATTTTATCAGGGATCGCAGCTTCTTACTGAGGCTGACCAGGGAGCTCCTCCACTCATGGGATTTTACTCCCCTTTGCAACAGTTTCTTCCTTCAGTTGTACAGTTTGTTTATGGCAGGGGACCACCAGATTGGCTTCCTTTTTTGGAGGATAGTGTCTTGGTTCTGTTTGGGATAGCACGATCCATGCACTCATGTAACTGCTTATAAAGTGCAATTGTGTAGGATTCAGTAGTCGTAACTGTATTGTCCATCTGCATGGGTGTCATGAAGTTCACCACTTCTGTCTTAAGAAGCATGAAGTTGGCTTTGGAGAAATTTTTAACATGGTTTCCTTAATGGGGGGGGGGGGGCAGAATGTGAATATGTAGGGTAATTAGCTTATGGTCGGATCGGACCAATGAGGCATTGACTTCAGGTGTGGTCACTCAGGACAAACCAAACCCCGTAACCAACACAAATAACTACAGAGTGAGCTAAATGCTATTCATTGCCAGAAGTCTCAGTCTCCAAATGCACACACTCGTGGCGCTTCTTAGTATGGATAATATTGATATCTGTGCAGTAACAGAAACCTAGTTCAAGGCTCCAGAGAGCACACCAGCACTACCAGGATACTACTCATTCCATACCTTCCAGCATCAGAACCGGGATCATAGCACATAAGGTGGGGATGTATCCATATTCATCAAGGATACCTACACCTCTCTCTACATCCTCTCTACAGGATATGTACCCATAGAATGTTGCACAGCAATGTTCTTCCCACTCCACAGGGGTGGGGCCAAAAAAGACCCTTGGTGACAAGTCTAATCTGCAAGGCAATGGAGCCAATCATAATGGAAGTCAACAATAAAGGCATTGGGAACCTTCACACAGTTGAGCACACCCAGTTTGGCTTCGTCAAATGCAGATCACTCCTCCTGAACTGGGTGGATTTCTTTGAGACAGTTACCCAGGCTACAGATGATTGAAATGAGCTCCCCACAGCCTGCCTATACCTCGCTAAGGCCTTTGACACCATTCCCCAGTCAGGTATCATAGATGAACTCACCAACCTGGGCATAAATCCAAACATCACAAGATGGATTGCAAACTGGCTCACAGATAGATCCCACAAATTAAGAGTTGCTGGCTACATGTCAGACTCTAAACCGGTAACAACTGGTGTCCCCCAGGGTTCAGTCCTGGGGCCCCTCCTGTTTGGTATAGACTTCTCAAAAGTACATGCCAACACAGGAGGGTTGTGGTTGACTAAGTTTGCTGGGAGCTGTAAAGTGTTTCCCATAATAGATTCCCCGGATGACACAAATATTCTCCAGAAGGGACTCTATGAAACAGATGTGTGGTGTCAGAATTATGGCCTCAAGCTCAATGTGAAAGAATGCATAGTAATCCCCTTTGGGGAAAACAATGTACCCACAAACTACCACATAGGTGTTACCCCCTAAAAACCGACAAGGTAATAAGGGATCTGGGGACACAAGTAGATAGTCATCTTTCCTTTGACAACCATGTTGCCAAAGTGATTAGGAAATCCTATGTGGCCCACCTAATCAACAAAGGGTTTGCATCAGGATCAAAAGAGGTAATGGTGGCCATCTACTCTTAAGTCATCAGACCAATCATTGAGTACAATGCACCATTTTGGATGTACTCGACTAAGCATATCCAGCAGCTGGAGAGACTGCAGAGGTACCTCACCAAGAGGATTACTGGCCTCAAACAGTTGTGTTATGCAACACAACTGGTAAAACTAAATCTGTTCTCCGTTGTGTACCGCCTACTCAGAGGCACACTCTGCCTAACATACAGAGCCATGTCCAACACATAACTGTTGAACATGCTCCATCTATGGATAACAAAATTGAGTTGCACTACACACTCCAGGGATATGAACCTCATCACAACAATGAATACAACATGCTGGTGGGATAGAGTACCATCCCAGATACTTGCCTTACTGTGAAACAGAGTCCCAATGTACATCAGACAGAGCCCTTGCTGACACTCTTCAATAGGAACCTTGATGAGTGGATGAGAAACAGACAATTCACGCCAGGCATCACATCAGCAGCCCCACTAGAAAGGGGCTTAGGGTACTAACTATTAGAACTAGGGCTTAGGAGACTAACCAATGGGGTGGTGAAAGCTGCACAACTTGCCTAGGCTAATATATGCCTTTGTGAAGATAGTCTACTACATACCTATGAACCTATGTGACAGGTACATGTCTACAGATAGTAAATGTGTACTTCATTGTACAGTCATGTTGTACAGCAGGCACATGCACCACATACACTGTAATGCTTACAGATACTGGTGGCTGTTATGTACAGTGGGTGAGATGTGCACCTCATGTCTTTTGTGCCATTGGGGTGTGTGCTGGGTGGGCAGTCCTGGATGATTCCCTGTCATGGTCACCCTCTTACACACATCTCTGCCCATCCATCTTTGGCTTATTATAATGTGTTCCCCTTACATATATATAGGTACATAGGTATGTAATAGGCTATCTGACTGAAGGCATATATTAGTATGGTCAGAGTGTGCAGCTATCACCACACATGGGGTTAGTTCCCTATGCCTCTGTGTAGTAGAGCTGATGAAGTGATCCATGGTGTGACAGTTCAGTTTCACATACAATCATCAAGGTTCCTCTGGAAGAGTGTCAGTGAGGGACTCAGCTTAATGTAGGTTGGGAGCCTTTTCCAAAGCAAGGGAAGTCTGTGAGTTAGTTATGTATCCCTCAAACATGTTCTATTTATTGTTGTGATGATTATATCCCTAGATCATGTGGCACAGTGAGCTTGGGTTTGCTTCAGATAGAGCATGTACATCAGTTCTGCATTGGACACGGACCTGTCTGTTGGGCAGATATCACCTGAGTAGACAGTATGCAACAGAGTACAGATTGAGTTACTTCAGTCTTGTTGCATGGGGCAACTGTTTGAGGCCAGTAATCCTCTTGCTGATGTACTTCAGTGGTCTTTCCAGCTGCTGAAGGTGTCTAGTCAGATTCATTGCAAGTGCGCCGTGATACTCTCTGATGGGTCTGATGACTGATGAGTAGAGGGAACCTCCCTTGACCTACATACAAAGACCTTGGCAATTTGTGGGAACACATAGCATGATTTTTTAACCACTTTGTGAATGTGTTTCTGGAAGTAGAGATGACAATCCACAGGTGTTCATAGATCCCTTATTATTACCTGCATAGTTAGGGTGTTGGCACCTATGTGGTATTTGTATGACTGTAGCTCGAGGCCATAATTTTGACACCACATCTGTCTGACTGAGACCCTTTTTAAGGATGTCTCTGTTGTCCCAAACATCGATTATGACAACCTTTTTGCAGTCATCCACAAACTTTCCTAACCATAGCCCACGTGTGTTTGACTGTATTTCTGAAAAGTATACACTAGACAGGAGGGGTCCCAGGACTGAGCCATGGGGGACAGCAGTTGTTACCAGCTTACAGTCCAACAGGGAGACCACAATTCTTACCTTGTGAGATCTATCTGTGCCCCAGTTGGAAACGTGTTTATGCACAGGTTGTTGATTTTGTGGATACAACATGTGTGTGGGATTTTGGAAAATGGCTTTTCAAGGTTTATGTAGGCTGTGTGGAGCTCATTTCACTGATGTATGTCCTGGGTAACTGCCTTGCAAACTGTCTAGCAGGTTTAGGGACCATGATCTGCCCCTGGCCAAACCAAAATTGGTAGGGTTGGGTGTTTGTAGGCTCCCAATAGCTCTGTTTATGAGTTCCATAATGATGGACTCCATGGCCTTGCAGATCAGGCTTATTAGGCTTATATGACAATAGTTCCCATGGTCTGTTGTGCACCAACACATGTGGAGTGTGCCAAACATTGCTGTAACCCATTCAACAGTTTCATATCCTGTACAGAGGATGAGTCTCAACAGACTGTTCAGTTGCAGGGTCTGTTTGTTTTGGAGTTCACATATGACACAGCCAAGGACAACATGTCATCCCATAGACGCTGTGTTTTTAAGTTTGGATAGAGCTGTTTAACCATTGTATATGTGATTTCTGGCTTTTCACAATCTCCAGGTATGGTAATGGGCCTTTTTGTCAGTGAGAGGGGGTAAATATGTATGAACCTGTCTGACAAGATGTTGGCAATGTCAGTCATGTACATGTATTCATTTACACTTTGCACTGACTCAGAACATATATGAGTTTACATTGATATTTATGACATAGCTAAAGAAAGCTTCATGGTTCTCTATGGACTCTTTGGCAATATTTTTGGAACATGGCTTGGATAATGTTAGGAGTGCTCATTGTTTCTTGATGATACTGATCGGAGATTTATTGATCTTCTTTGGATTTTCACTTTCTTTGAACAACTTAAGTACTTGTATTACATAGTTTGATTATGACAGGGGTCCAATATATTATATGGGTCTGTTTTCATATCACTGTGTGCGCAAGGCAGGATTGGTGAATAGTGACATGTGTCTGGAGTAAGAATTGCACCTGCCAGATATGTGTGGCCCACTGCTGTACTCAGACATGGCCTAAGTGTGTGAGCATGCTCAGTATGACCTTTCAGTATGTTGTTGACTGAAATTTTCTTCATTTGTTTGCGTGTGAGCATGCCCAGTATGACCTTTCAGTATGTTGTTGAATGACATTTGCTTTGTTCGTTGAAGTGTGTGAGCATGCCCAGTATGACCTTTCAGTATGTTGTTGACTGACATTTGCTAAATTTGTTTGTGTGTGAGAATGCCTACTATGGGCATATATATACTATATATGGGTGTGAAAATTCAAGTTGGTTTTTACTTCAGGGCTCACCTTTGTGTTGTACATCAACAGGAAGCACGCTGTGCCTGCAGGGCTTCCATGAGTCAATTTGCATAGACTTAGCAACATTTCTACATACAGGGGGAACAGCTATTATTTGTACATTTCTACCTGGGGGGGGCACACCTGATTGTTACTGTGGGTGTACATAGGATGAGGGGTACACCTGACACTTATACACATTTGCTAGGCCTGCACTGCTATGTCAGGTACTCCATTTCAGTCTGTACTGTTGCCTATCATACTGGCTTGAGGCATACCACTGTACTACAGACCGTAGCTTCCAGTTACATGCATATTAGTTTGTGACTTCATAGCCTACCCAACCCACATCACATTGCCTGGCCTGCTGTTATCTGTCTGCATAGGCCTGGGGGGAGGTTACTCATATGCCTCTTCAGAGGGCATGATACAGCATTTGTTTGTGTTTATCTACAATTGTCCTGCTGGCTGTGACTGTTAGGTATGTGACCCCCCAACTGGTATGTGTGAGTGACTTAAGTTGTGTCTGTGTCAGTGAAATGCTGTCATGGCTTAGTGGTTCAGTACTGTGACTATAGTGCACAGTATCCTGAGTTCGAGCCCTGTCACTGCTTTTTATTTTCCTGCTGGGCAGACCTGACTGGTTAAGGAACAGTAAAGCAGGTGTGAGCATGTTTACCCGACTTTGCTCGACTTTGTCCAACATTGCCCAACATTGCCTGACGTTGCCCAATGTTGCGCTGTTTAGTCCGGTGCGCAGCTACGCACAATTGGATTTAAATATGCTCAATGCTGGTAAAATGTGCTTAGGAGTGCTTTATATTGCTTAAAATAGGGCACTCATGCCTCAGGTGGTGCTGCAGGGCTGCCTCTGTCAGATCCACATAGTACACTCCCTATACATTGCTGAAAACAGGTAGTGTCAAGTTAGGCATCCCTGTTACTGCATGTGCGAGTCAGAGAGAGGTGTCATTTCCAGGGTTCCTACTGAGTCAGTGTATGTGCTATGCGTTGCCTCTTTGCCAAGGCCAGGGCATACTGGGCATGCCTCCTTCTGCCTACTGGGGCAGGCTTAGGTTGTTCCTCATCCGAGCCACACTGTGCCTGAGCAGGCCTTGGCAATGGTGTGGGGCTGTTTGGCCCTGCCCCGTGCTGTTCCTGCTGCAGCTGTTTCCACAGGATCATATTGTGTAGCATGGCACATACCATAACAATTTGGGTACATGTAGTTGGTGAGTACTGCAAGGCTCCACCAAATGTGTCCAGGCACCGGAACCGTGACTTGAGCATCCCAAACACATGCTCAGTTATGTTTCTTGTTTGTGCATGTGCCTCATTATGGAGTTCTTGTTCAGGTGTGTGTGCATTTCTGATGGGTGTCATCAGCCACAACTCCACTGCGTATCCAGTATCCCCCACTTGGTGACCATCAGGGATGTCCCCAATTGCAAATATCTGGTACAGCTGCATCAGATGCCAGATGTAGGAATCATGATAGCTTCCAGGGCAGCCAATGTACACATTCATTATTATGCCCTGGGTATCGCATGCGGCCTGGCAGTTGATGGAGGCGAAGCTCTTGCAATTGATGTAGACCCTACCCTACTCACCAGGTGGTGCTTTGATGCGTATGTGCGTGCAGTCAATTGCACCCACTACCTCAGGGTATTCTGCTATTTGGTGGAAAAGATGCATACTGCTGGCCAATGCCTCATGGGAATTGGGGACATATACGTGGTCACCGCCATGTGCTGACATGGCATCCAGGAAATGGTGGAGTACCCTAGATGCTGATGCCTGTGAAATCCCCATCATATCACCAGTTGGTCTTTGGAAGGTACCTGTAGCTAGTATTCTTAGGCCAACACATACCTTGGTATCCACTGGGACGGGTTCCCCTCTGTTGGTACTGTGTGTGAGGCATGGCCGGCACAGCTCAACAATTTGCTGTAGGAGGTCTCCGTCAACCCTATAGCGCTCCACTATCTCCAACTCATGTAGCCTCTGGTAGGTTACCCTGGGTCTGTACACTCTTCTCCGTCTCCTCACTGTGGGTTGCTCAGCAGCATTCACAACATCACCACCCTCAGCACCTTGCACATGTTGATTTATGATAGCAAGAGCAGCCCCTAACATTTTGTCTGACTTAAGCTTTTTAAGCTTTCCCTCTTTTTATACTGCAATGTTGCAGAGTTCTTGGGAAAAAAAAACAGGGGGATTGCTGTTTGCAGAGTTTAAAGTGCTGGGCTAGGCTGGGCTAGTCTGCTGCCTGTGTAATTGGCTGATTCTGATATATTTCACCTGGCAGCTCTGCTAGTTCTCCTTGGTTAACTTCCTACTACTTATTTTCCTTCCTTTTGCCTTTCTGTTTCCGCCCGGGGGAAGCGCAGTGCAAACAAGCACAAATGCGCACACACACACACATACACTGTATGCATGTTTGCAAGGAGTTTCCTATCTTTTAACATTGTGCAACTTTGGTTTGAGGTTTTCAAATAGGATAACTGTAGGCATGCCTCTTGCAATCCTGAGCAACTCAAAGCAAACATAAGCCACTGTGCTCCAATTAGCTTACAGCCTGTCTGACGCACCCCCTCATAATGTCACCTATATTCTACCCAACTACTCACCTACTCCTACTCTTGCACTCTTGGGACATGGCTCACATGCTGGGGAAAATTGGGATTCACTATCCTTATCCTCATTTGCATGGGATTGCCTATTAATGCATGGTTACATCTCCCACGCTGAGCTTCCCACCCTTAGCAACCATTACTCAGTGGCCATGTTGTCTTCGGCCTGACATTCACCTGCATGGCAGAATAAGCTTTTTAGTGAAAATGCCTGTTTTTGGCTTTTTTAAATTATTTTCTTGTTTTTATAAGCGCCACACATTTTCACAATGCTGCTCTATGCTTAAACATCAGAGATCAGGGAAAAAAGTTACATTTTAATATTTTTAAACATTTATAAATGCCAATGGCCTTATATTTCGTCATTGGCATGCTTCCTCAACTGTATGCATCCTTTATTTGGAGCTGTCATAGCTCCGTTTAGCTATTTGCAGAATGGTACTCCATTACCAATGGAGTACATTTCTGCAGCTAACACTAATCTTCCACGGATGGGTTAGTGTTTCCTGGATCGCAAATTTACCTAATTTGCATGGCTTTCACCAGCAAATTAGGTAATTTGCATACCATGATGCTGTCCGTGCAAGAGTAGCTTTAGCAGATCTCGTGCACGCCCCTGCCAGCTACATCTGGATCGCACAGCAGGCATATTGCCGGCGTGAGCTCCTACACTTTTCTTGCACTCCATGCAAGCTTTCATAAATCTGGCCCATGGCTTTTCAGTAATATCCTGACTCTGAGTAGAGGTGCCCAACATTCTAGTGTGCAGTGCTTTTACATATTTATAGATTTACAAAGCAGAGTCTAAGAATGAACTATGATCACCTTGACAATTCCCATCCTGCAAAGGGCACCTCCTGCTTCCAGAATGGGTAATCACATCAGGTATAGAATGAATGTGAAGGTACCTATATGGTAATCAAGACTTACCTTAGGTAAGTATTAATCAAATAGTATTTAGAACATCTTAAAGAGTTCCCAGGGCAGTTAGAATGCTCTTAAGCCTCTCCTCCCTTGACCAAAACCAAATATTTCCCTTCCCTTTCTTTCCCTTGTTTTAAATCAGTACTAATAAAAGAAATTCAGCAAACATAGGTAAACAGAAATAACATTTAATATTCCATCTTGTACATGACTCGCAATCCATTAAACAAGTCAGTGACTAACATCACTTTAGTAAACATTATAAAGACAAATTAGAAATAATTTCCTAGCTCTTTAAATTTTCTGATAAAGCAAAAAGTTAACAATAAGCTATTTTAACTAAAAATATAAAGCATTTCAATATTTTCTTGCATGTATACATTTCTACTTAGAGTGTAGTGTCAATAGCTGTCTTTGAAATCTGTACAATACTTCACTTCTTCAAATCATTCCTTTTTCAATTCAGGTTTTGTTTTATCAAAATGGCAACAATATTTCAAGGGCACAATTAATATTTAGACTGATGTTTCAAATAAATAACTTGTCAGTTGCCAATTGAGTTAGTTTAGAACGTATGGTTAGTGCAAATATAGCATGTTGCAAAAATAATATGTATTTTTTCGTGTGCTCTAGAGACTGTCATATGCAAGTGACATATATAATGGAGCATATATAGAGCAGATAGCTTATGGATTAAGGTTGTTAAAGTAAATTATGCTTATTAATCAGGCAGTTTCATTTAAATTCACAAGAAATTTGGGGACATTTCAGTTGAGTTTCCAGGAATATGTAGTCCAATGTGAGTAATTGAGTCCATTTTCCTCATAAACATATGTCACAATTCATTAAACAAAGCAGAGTCTAACATCTGTCTAATAATCATTATAAAGACAAAGAATAGTCATTTCCTAGCTCTTCAAACGTTCTGATATCACAAAGTGTTGACAGTAAGCTGTATTAACTGGAAGACTAAAACATTTCAATACTTCCTTGTGAATATACATTTTTACTTATACTGTAGTGTCAAGAACTGTCTTTGAAATCTGTGCAGTACTTCACTTCTTTCAAGTCATTCATTTTATAGTTCAGATTATATTTTGTCAAATGTCAATAGCATTTTAAGGGCACATTTAATATTTAAACTGATATTTTAAATAAATAGCTATCAGTTACCAAGTGAGTTTGTACAAAGTTGAGGTAACTGCAAAGATAACATGTTGCAAAAAGTAATATGTATCTTTTCATGTGCACTAGAGACTGACAGTTTCAAGTAACATAAAATGTAACTTTTGCAGTACAGACAGCTTGTGAAATCAGCATGTTAAACTGAGTAATACTTTTTTAATTAAGCAGCTACATTTAAGTGCACATGTAGTTTGGGAACATTTCAGTTGTGTTTCCAGGAATATGTAATCCTATGAGGATAAATCCTAAAATATTTATAAATAGTCCTATTATGTATTTATTTTACCTTGCTTAGGTTGTTTTACATTTTAATATCTAAACAACATTACTTTTTCTTATTATTTGTAATCTGTGAGGCTAAATGCACATTGCAGGTTCACAGTGTCCTTAGAAACTGCTCCAGTTGTTTACTGTTGCTATGGCAATGCAAATACAGTGTGAAGAAAGCTTCACTTCTCTTAACCAATATTTTTATATATATTTGTGAATGCTAAAAGGAAATAATCCAAAGGACATATGTACATGAATGGAACATTTCAGAGTTAATCCCGAACATGTCCCCAGTCCAAATAAACATAACAGTGACTATCATTAATCTAATAAATATTGTAGTAATTCATTAAATTCACTATTCTAATTAGTCTACCTTAAAACTAGATTATTTTAGATTATACCATGACCCCCCATTAATATTCCAAAATGTGCACGCTGATT
Organism: Protopterus annectens; assembly: GCF_019279795.1. Lineage (NCBI taxonomy): Eukaryota > Metazoa > Chordata > Ceratodontiformes > Protopteridae > Protopterus > Protopterus annectens. Next base: position 442,570,106 of record NC_056725.1, on the reverse strand, counting down.
GGCCAGAGTGCACGTTGTAAATCGACTTATACTAATGAAAAAAGGTCCGGCCGCCCCGACTTTTTCCATTAGTATAAGTCTATTTTAAAACACTGTCTTGCTATGTTAAAAATAGGTTTTAAAAAAGCAACGGAGATCTCCGTTGCTTTTTTTAAAGCTGTCTCGCTATGTTAAACTCCTTTAACATAGCGACACAGTGTGTAAAAAGCAACGGAGATCTTGCTTTTTCCGTTGCTTTTTTTTAAAACCTGTCTCATTATGTTAAATGGGTTTAACATATCGAGACAGCTTTAAAATAAGCAATGGAGATCTCCGTTGCTTATTTTAAAGCTGTCTCGCTATGTTAAACCCATTTAACATAGTGAAACAGTAAAAAGCAATGGAGATGCTGCTTTCTCCGTTGCTTATGGCCACAACTCTGATGTACTGTAGGCATGCAGTACATCAGAACTACAGCGGCCGCTGATACCAGACAGCTGCGGAAGGGCAGCAAAGAGATATACAATGCCATTATTTAAGAAAAGTAATTATTTATTTTCTTAAATAATGTCATAAATATAATAGCAATAGTACTTCTGGGATTTACCCATGGTTGTCTTTGTTTGGTCCCTCAGGCTTTGCCCTCAGGACCAAACCACGCCAACCGTGGGTAAATCCCGCATTACCCACACCCAGGCATGGGTTATTGCTATATTAGTATTTATGTATTATAGATAGTGAGTTATTAAATATATACATATAATAGTGCAATAGTAAATAGGAGATAATTTAAAAAGGGAGACAAGATGCAGTTAAAATAAATAATGAGAAAAGAGAGAAGAGAGAAAGAAAAGGGAAAATTAAGAGAAATACACATATACTATGTATGTTGATTTACAGTATAAATATTTTATGTGCTATATAACCCTCCTTCTGTGAAAGAAAAGTATCCTGTTTTACATACCTGAGGTAATGTGAAAACTCTCATGTGTCATCTATTTTCAAAAAATATAGATAAAGATTCCAGTAGTTAGTTACCTTTGTTTTAAAATTCCAAGCAGTAAAATTGGTGCTTTAAAGTAATGTTAAAACGATTCATATCATAGTAGATGCTTTAGTCGTTTGCTTCTTCTTTTTGCCATCTGTCCTGACATTTGTTTATTTTGTTCTCTTGAGAGAAGGTGACATCCAATCCATATCTTCTGGTAACGTAATCACATTATTAGTTTTAATAAATGAAGAGGCTTGTCTAAGTCAATAAAAGTCCTCATCTCGTTGGCATACAATATTCTTATCTTAGCTGGATATGCAAGTTGTGCCTTAATGTTATTTTGTTTCCGAAACTTTATCATTGGCCACACTTTTTTCCTTTGTTCCATTATTCTAGATGAATAGTCGTTATCAAATCTTATCAGGGTCTGTTTATATTTTAGAGGTGCCTTCCTCCAAGTAGATCTTAAAATCAGTTCCTTGTCCAAGTATGAAAGATATTTGATAATTATTAACCTAGGAGGAGAGTTTGAGTTAGTGGCAGGTTTCCCAAGAGCTCTGTGTGGCCTTTCAATGCCAAATGAAAGTTCTTCTTTTAAATTTAAAAAGTCAGGGATCCAGCTTGATAAAAAGGAAATAATATCCTCACCCTCTGTGTTTTCAGGTAATCCAAAAATCCTGATGTTATTTCTCCTCTCCCTATTTTCCAAGTCATCTACTTTATTAACCAACCAATTGTTTTGTTTAAGAAGCAGTTCTTTCTGTGTTTCTTCTTCCTTAAGTCTGCTTTCTAAATCATTTAGAGAAACCTCTATTCCTGTTATCCTTGTCTGGTGTTGTAGCATTTCCTTGAGGGTGTCAGCCTGTTTTTGACTGCATGTTTTAAGATTTTCTAGGTTCTCTTTAAAATCATCCATCTTCAAAGACAACTCCTGCAGGGTAGATGCCATCTGTTGTAGTTCTTTCTTTAAGGCAGCATCTTGGTGAGAATTCCTTGAGTTGCTCATTTTAACAAGAGAATATATCTCCAAGCATTTTGACAGGAAATTATTTGTCAAACTTCACCAAAGTTTCTAATTATGTAAATTAGTCCTTTATCTATAAGATTTTATACTTTGAAGAAAAAAAAGAATATTTTTGCCTGTCTTATTTAACTAGTTATATGGCACTCTAAAATACTGCTGCTTTCAGTTAGCCATTCAGGCTCTGACCCTGGGTGAATAAATTTGATATCTGTAATCACATCATCAAAACAGCTACAGTTGCAACACGGGTATGTGCCCCTTCTTTTTGGTCATTGTACTAACATTATTTCCGTTCAACTTAAAATCTTTGAAACATAACCTTTGTCTCAATTTTTTTTCATTTCTGTATGCAAAACATGGGTTTTCAGTAACAATTTGCTTCAGTTCTGGCATAGATAACAAAATGTTCCAATTTTTTTGCACAACGTGCTCAACCTCATTAATTTTAGTATTATATGATGTAACATACTTAGTTTTATGCTTCTCAGTTGTATGATTATTTATTGTAGCGGTAACTTCACTAAAGTAAGGTGCCATAGCACCAGACCTTCTTTCCTTTACTTCTCTAATCATGGAGTCAGTGACATCACTATTATATCCCCTCTCAATAAACTCTTGTTCCATATGCTCCATATGTTCATTGCACATATGTTCCTTGGTATTTAACCTACTTACAATACATAGCTGACTCTTTACTATGTCCTTAAATGTGTGAGGGGCATACATACTACGCCTATGTGTATATCTATTTGCATGCACCTGTTTTCTGTGTACACTAGAATTTAGTTCACCATTTTCCAAAGATATATCAATATCTAGAAATGCTATACTAGCATCAGAGATACATGATTTATAGTGTAGTATTTTAAGTTGAATGGAAGTAATGTTAGTACAATGACCAACCATGTTGCAACTGTAGCTGTTTTGATGATGTGATTACAGATATCAAATTTATTCACCCAAAAACTAAGAAGGTATTTGAATTTAGCTGTTATGCAAACTGTAATACCATGTTTATAGTTTATTTGGCTACATGTAATAAATGTCCATCATTTTATGTAGGCAAAAGAACTAAGAAGTTAAAGGATCGTGTAATAGAAATCAAATCCGAGATTAGGAGAAATATACATACAAATGCACTAGCTAAGCACATAGCAGAAAACACTGACCATAAGTTTAAATTTAGAGTTATTAGAAGAATATATAAAATAGGAGGGGGTGATATTAACAACTTCTTTGAAAATGCTGAATACGCTTGGTTAATTAGACTGCAGGCAGATGCATAACCCGTATTAATAATCAGGTTAGTTTAAAACCTGTCTTAATAAAGAGACAATATAAATTGCATTAATATTGATGAAGATTTTTACTTAGATGCTTATCAAATGTATTTTGATGTATTTTGGTGTGTGTGTGTGTGTAGGGGGGTGCATACATCAATTGTTCTCTAGGAGAAGTGTTATTAATTGATATCAATTGAAGTTGATTAGTTATGTTGTTCTATTGGTTGGCTGTACCATATGACTTTTAACACTTTATACTTAAAATGAAATGTTTTTAGTTTGCAAGCACTGAGGAAGGGGGGACCCAAAAGCTTTACTGATTATCACTTTAATAAAAGGTTGAACATCATGGTGCTCTTTTTCTTTTTTCTTTGTAATGGATTTTACAGAAGCACAGTTTACAGCAGTGGTATTCTTTGTTTTTGCTGATTGAATGGGCAACCATAACTTAAGTGCCACCCCTTGACAAACTCCTTAATGTATGTATATGTGTATTTATGTATATATATATATATATATATATATATATATAGAGAGAGAGAGAGAGAGAGAGAGTCAGAGCATGAAGGTAGAATTCCTGCAGCTGGGTTGCATGTATTGCTTACCAGATTAGTCTCCCATTAACAATCTATGAACTTATGAACATATAAAATGCAACATGTAGTTATTCAGAGGAATGCCGTATATTTCAAAGAGAGTTAAATAATTTACTTTGAATGAGGACTATCAAAAATGAGCCTCTTCTTGAGCTGCATTTTTTATTCACCTCGACAGAAAAATGTTTTGAAACCTCTCATTTGACTCTGTTATGTGTTTCAGAGCAGCATTACAGGCAACTGACTTAAAGAATAACAAAACAGAAGGGAATCTCATGGTCTAGCACCTAATACTGTTGAAAATACATTTCTTTCTGGCAAAGATCAGTTCCTCCAAAATAATAATAATAAAAAAATACAGTATCTATTGAATTAGCTTTAATTGTGAATTGCTTACATCCATTAATAGACATCTGCAGAAAATAGAATCTTCCATTAATGCAGCAAACAAACAAAATACTTATTATTTGGTAAAATTATGTGATCCAAAATAATAATAAAAATACAAGGATTTATACTGTACACACCATGAATAAATTACAAAATTACACATAACTTACACATCTCATTAAGTTCATAATTCAGATGCCCTAAGTTTAAAAACACAATATATCAACAATAAAATAATTTAAACCTGGTGCCTATGTGGTGTTTAACCTAAGTTGTCACATCAGCTCCTTATATTCAAGTCCTTATTCCCATGCTCTTCGTCCTAAATAAAGAGATTTTTTCTTCAGTGCAAAACTAAAAAAACAATATTTAAATATTAATGCATTTGTCAAAGCATTGCATCTAATATCACTTGTGTGCTCACTAATTTGAGAGTTCAAAGATCTTTTTGTCTTTTCTGTGCAAAATGTATCCCAGAAAACACAGGCTGCCACATTTGCTATGTCTTTTATGTAATGTCGCCTATACGAGATGGCACTGGAGTATCCATATATGATAACATATGGAG
>NC_056725.1:442505275-442560275 GCF_019279795.1 Protopterus annectens | reverse complement strand
GGAACTGTTAACACAATCATACAACTCTACCTATTTCACATCATTACATCAGTTGTACTTCATATGCCTATATGTCTGTCAGTGAAGATGTGTGAGTGAGAGCTCTGACACTATACATGAACATATTACATCTGAGATGGATGCGGTTCACGCTGAACAGTTAATGACACAATTGCTGACAGCCACATGATGCTGCTGGGCAGCACTTGTATAATTCTTGTGAACAACAACATACTAGTGCATACAATGAATTCCCCAAGGTTGAAAGTGAATCTCAACATGTGATATGTTTGTGCATATAACAGCATTACAACTTGTAAATGAACCCAGGAGTACATGCCCCTGTAAATCAGTATGACATAATACTACTGTATGTCAGATAACATTTCCAAATGCTAGGTATACACATGCACACCTAGCTATCACTGTGATAGCATAAGAACTGTGTAGAATGTTGATATACGCCACTGCAAAAACACATGCCTTAGTAAGACAGCAATATATATATAATGAAATGAACTGTCGACGAAGTGATAGGGACCCATATATATATATATATATATATATATATATATATATATATATAGAGAGAGAGAGAGAGAGAGAGCATCATCCCATGTCAACAGTCCAGGAGAAATATCACTACAGCTGTTATAGAAGGAACTTGTAACCAAATGGCAGCAGGAGTTATCAATACAGTACCTCAAATCACAGATTGGAATATACTGTTGCCAGGCTACAGTACATACACACCTCAACATAGTACCTGAGGATGACAACAACATTGACATGTTCAATGTGCAGTGGGTCATAGGACATTACTAGGTTACTACCAGGAGCACATAAATTCCTAGCCATTATTATACCATTTAAACACAAATCGCTATAGCTATGTGATGGAAGATAGTAGATGTATGTGCATATGTGCATATGTGTTTAATGGAGATGGCTTGCAGAGGGTCATTGAGGAGCTCTGTTTCATGATCTGTGTATACATCTTTGAGATGATGACATCCACAGTGTTCTGCAGAAAGGATGTTATGTGGATAGAGCGAAACAGGGCATGTTGGATTCATGAGGATATACAAAAGCTTCTTCAGAGTAGGGATCAAATGAAAACAGATTCAAAACATCATATAATGACCATAACATACCAACAACCACACACACACACACACACACACACACACACACACACACACACACACACACACACACACACACACACACACACACACACACACACACACACACAGACACACCAGTTGACTGAGATCAGACTTGAACACCGCACCTGTGTAGTTATACAAGCTGGATTCCATACAGTGGAAGACTGGTGCCATTATAAATGTTTAACTTTAACACTGTCAGAGTGCACTTTACAAAGAATGACATCATCAGTTTATGCAGAGAAGAAGATGTTTGGGAGGAGTGCCTGACATAGATATGGACTCACATCCTGGTGTAAAGACCATTAGTTGAATGAACACACTCGCATACATATGTTGACTGCTGTGAGATTAGAATCCTACCTATCTATAAATTCACCAAAGAATGTCACTGAGAATGTATACATGATGAAGCAGAAATTTAGGGAACACTCAAGTTTAATAAGTCTCACACATAACAAAACAACAAATAGTTTGCATCAATGCAGTAAAATCCAAAAAGCTTAACTGTCTAACCGTGTTTTTTGTTTGTATTTAGAACTTCCTCAGACATGTACCACCCCAATCAACTCTCAATCCTATTTAAATACTCCAAAATAAATTGACTATCCAAAGAACATACTCCACCCTATTACACTATTTACATAGTTAAAACAACATAAAAAAATCAGAATACAACTGTACAAATCATTCACATCTTTCCAAATCAATAGGCAAAATGTAACAGGTTTGTACAAATGTAAAAATATAAAAATATATAAATATAAATATTTCTATAAAATGCACATACTTACAGGGAATTTAATGCTGTGAGAGAACAAAGGAATATAACTATTCTTTAAATTTTGGTACCCTCTAGTGGTCCTATCAAGCTGTAACAATACATACATCTATATAAATCCTATGTCATAACTACAAAACATAGTGGAAACAGATGATAAAAATTATAAAATAGCCCAAGTCTTTAAAAATTTAAAAAAGGAAAAAAACATATCCTTATCTAATCTTATAAACTAGCAGCCCTAAGTTTCAAAACAGGAGCAAGGGAGACATGTTTGTTAAGACCAGGAAATTTACAAGCTTCTAAAATTAATTGCCAAAATACTTCACACTCTTCAAATTTTCTCCTATTGCCCACCCCTGATGTCATGAGGCACTTCTTTCAACATGAAAAATAGAAAAGTGGCTTCATCACAATAAATAGTGTGCTTATAAAGTGCATTTTTAAGATCTTTCCTATGGATGTCATACAGATGTTCATAAATTCATCTTCTAAGAGCCCTTTCTGTCTTCCCTGCATAGAAAGCAGAGCATTTTCTACACTCTGCTAAGTAAATAACACTCTTATTATCACAATTAGTAAAACCTTTACCATATATACATCTATCCCTACTCTTAATAAAGATACTCTCTATGTTCCTAACATGGGAGCATTGAACACACCTCACACATTTAAACTTACCTTTTCTCCTATTGGCATCCCTACAAACCCATGCCTGCAGCTCCAAAAACACTTTTCACATTTCTATCTCTCCTAAAAGTAAAGTTAAGAAGTTGTTTAAAAATCATTTCCAAATCTAAAAGACAACATAATCAGAGGCAGAATTTAGGTGACTTTAACTTTAAACAAAGATAAGAGCATAATAATTCTATTAACTGTGACTGTGATTGGTGAGAATGGTTAAGCCACAATGACTTTTCTTTTAGTAATGAGCAGAGTATTACTGACGATGCTGAAAATACCTATGACTTTAATCTAAATTTGTTATATGAACGTATGCTTAAGTATAAAATGTTGGATTTAGATAATATGTATCTGATGCACTGTCTTGAAATGAAAATTGTACCAAAAGGTTTAAGGATTTATAAGTACCCAAACAATATTAAAGAGGGCTCAGAGTTTTACAAGGAACTTATTAAAATTTTGAATACATGTGTTGTTTTATTATAAATGTAAACATTAGGCAAAATAAAATGAAAATGTAATGTTTGTTTAAAAGAATGATGAGATTAATAAAAAAATTGTGAGTGACCTCCTTTTTACAGTGGATGAGGAAAAGGATAAATATTTGAACATCAAGAGAATGATTGATGAAAAATGTGTTTTTATTTCCAACCATAAAAGTAAGAAATTAAGGAGGGATATTCTAGAGTATAAGGGAAATAGATGATACCCTAAACCTAAACAAGTTGAGTATAAATGTTATGGGCAGGATAGAATAATGCACAGTTTGGATGAATACAGTAGGGGGGAAGGAATGATTCAGATATGACTATGGTGAGGGGATATATCACTGAGGATGAAGACTATGGTAATAATGTTAATGGTGGAAATTTGAATTTAAAGGACCCTTTAGTATTTCCCAGTTTGAGAAGGTCAGAGAGGATAAAGAACAGACCTGTGGTTCATTACAGTCACAATGTGGGGAGGGGTCAGTGGTAATGCCAGTACCAGACGAACTGACTACAGTAGGTGTGACAGGTACATCCAATACTAAGGAAATAAGTATGCAAAGGAGGTGTGTTTTTTCACTTCAGATTTTTAATATTTTTAACTATAGTAATATTGAGTTGAATTAAACTTATTTTAACTTATTTATGAAAGGGTTAAAGTTTGTGCCTAATAAAAATATTGACAATACCAACTTGCTTAATGATTTAAAATTATTTGTGAAAAAGAAAAATCTTGAATTAATTTATGCAGGAATAGATAAGGATAAAATTGAAGGAACTTCATCTGAATTCTCTCCAGGAGCTGATGGACCTCCTCCGACATTCGTTGTCTCTTGTTGCAACCCATCGACCTGGTCTTGACTGCTGAGTGCCACCTCTTTTGGCCAGTTTCCCCCTGCTGTACTGTCATCATGGATTCCATATTGGGCACCTCTTGAAATAACTTTTCAGCCTGTGCCACTATGGCCTGCCATCACTGCTAAAAACAAAACACACACACACACATTAAAACCAGAGTAAGGAACATAGCATATCCACATAGGGACAAACTATCCACTTCCCTGCACCTTCCCATCTAAGCAGCAATATTAAAATACCACCCCATGACCTCTTAACCATATCTCCCAGCTAAGCACTATTCACAGACTACACAAATTACAAGTTCAAATTATAAGTTCTGGTCCCCAAAATAGCAGCCTACACTCTTTAAACAGGTAGAGTCATCTGCTGCCATAAATACAAAATAAAGGTAATGCACATTAAAGCTGTAAACTTTCTACCCTCTATGCTTTACCTGAGGTCCTAGGTAATGAGGGACACAGCTCCCACACAGTGTAGCCCTACCAAATACATGCCAAACTCATGCACTTCACAAAATAGGGAGAAAATAAAATACATTTTATCAACATTACAAAACACATGAAATATTGACAACTACAAGCCAATTACATAACCCCTGCTCCACAACTTTGGCTTTAAAATACTAGGTTAGCTGCCCTTCTTGATAATTTAAAGCTTGGCTAATTCCTTTCAAGGGAAAATAAAACACTCACTGACTCAAGTGCAAGCCTTGCACTAACCCCCCACGTCATCCCTCTCAACCTCTTAGAGCAAGAAATCTGGACAAAGCCATATATAATGGTGCAACAAAAGCCCAAAAAAATTAGGGACAGCTTTAAAATATTGCTGTTACAAATTTAACGAGATGGTAGTATAACCAATCTGCATTAGCATAACTTTGAAGGGTATGCAGACTAAAACTCAAATGTCTGTCATTATTTTTAACTTCACTCCTTAATACCTCACTGCTACATTGCCATAACACTAGTTTAAATTTGCCTTAGCATGACTTTGAAGGGTATGCAGCCAGAAACTCAAATGTCTGTCATTATTCCTCACTTCAATCCTTAATGCCTAGCTGCTATGACACTAGTTTATAACCAAATCAAAGATACTGCTATTAGACCATGGGATATATGGGCCGAACAAGTTGATATATATATATATATATATATATATATATATATATATATATATATATGTGAAAATATGAGGCAGAATTATAGGCCAGGTTGTGATTGTAACACTGTGAAAATCTCCAGTTAGATGGCATGCTCCACATCACACAATGGCTAAGCTGCCTTACCATGCATGAGTGGACTGCCAACAGTGCAATGCAGCCATCCAAGCTGGCGAAAAGCTCTTCCCTCAGGCCCTATCTAATGGAGCAACTAGAACAAACCCAACTGAAGCCCACCCCACGGAGTGATAGACCACTCCACAATGATCCTCCTGAAAGCAAATCTGCCCCCTCAAGTATCTACCATACCCTACCCCATCAATGACTATTCTGGAAGAAGATGAGAGAGAGAGAAAAAAATAACACCACAAGGGAGGGAGACGATACCAAGAAAAAAATGGCAAACCTCCCACTACTTGTACTCCAGATTAATAAACAATGACCAGACTGGTTTTATACTGCATAGAAAAGTGCGGGACAATATAATTAGGCTCAATACTTAATAAATATAGCTAATAAAAATAAAAAATAATTCACAATAATAACTTTAGATATAGATAAGCTTTTGATTCTATTAGTTGACCCTATTTGTTTAAAGTATTCAAAGAATATAATTTTCCATAGAATTTATAAATCTTGTAACAAATTATTACAGTAACTCATTCTCTTTTGTTAAAATTGTTTCCTTTTTGTCTAGCTCATTTAAAACATTCAAAGGAACAAACCAGGGATGTCCATTATCCCCCTCTATTATTTGCTTTAGTTATTAAACCTTTTGCCAACTATATTAGATTAATAATAAAATTAATGGATTTTCAATTGATGGGAACTATAGCTGAAAATTCAGTTATTTGCAGATGATATATTGATAACAGGTGGTGATATTGAAACTTCACTGAAACATTTACATAATGCCATAGAATATTTTGAAAAAGCTTCAAGTTTGATGTTTAATCATTGCAAAACAGAAACTTTGCTTATAAATAAAAAATAATAGCTATCTAAGTAAATATGATAATTTTGATTGGGACAGATTACAAATTAATTATGTTGGGGTTATTATTTAATCTACTGTAAAAGATTCAATATTAGCAAATTATAATAACTTAGCGGATACTGTAATCAAGTTTGCTAATTGGAGTAAACAATTTTGCACAATTGCAAGACTGACGCACTTTGATAAAAATGATAATTTTGCAAAAAATACTATTTTAAATGCAGTCATTAATTATTCTCCCCTCTAAATTTTTTTAGGAAATTAAATTCTCTTCTTCTTAACTTTCTATGGTTCCTTAATAAGCCAAGAGTATCCTTTGACTGGCATATCAAACGCTGGCAAGAAGGCAGTATACATTTCCGAAATACTGAATTATATGTCAAATCTGTTATTCTTAATATAATATCTTTATGGTTAAATTTTTCATGTGAAGTTAATTGGAATTCTATTCATAAAAGATTATTTAATAATAACAGATATGTTGTAGACTCTTATTCTCAATGTGGAATTAATAAATTGTATTGCATTTTGAAAGATTTATGTATGAATGAAAAGAAAACATCATTTATTTCCCTTTTACAGATTACATTCTAATTACTTTTAAAGATTTATGAATCCCAATTATTTAGTTAAAGAATTACTGTTTTTTTTTATTTCCTATATCTAATACTACTGGATGTCTAGAGACTTTTACCATAAGTAAAATGTTAGATCTTAAAGATACTGATTTAATCTCCTGGCATCAGCTCTTAATTGGAAATAAAATATATACTGCAGATTATCTTCTTGCAAGGCATTGTTTAGAGAATAATAATTGGCTGAATATATCATTTTTTAAAAAGTTGTTAATGATAAAATTAAAATCTGTATGGATTTTCAAATAGACATATTCCAAAGATTCTAAAATTTATTTTTGAAATTAATAGTAACTTAGGTAAAAATAAATCTTATGTACGTATCAGTAATTTATAAAATTATAAGAGTAGAGTTAATTTCCTCAGCTTCGTCATTTTGGAACTACTCAACACAAATTAATGTGAATAATTTTTCTGATGAAGATAAAAGTTTAATTTTAAAATCTGCAGGAAAATCTACTTATTCTCTTTATAGGAAAATATATACTTGAAAATATCTCCTTTTTTATTCCACATAAAGTTGCTTTGACATATAATTTAAAAAAATTAATTGTTGGAAATATAATGAAGTTTCTGATGCAGATCGGCTTCATATGGCATTAAAATGTAAAATTATAACACCTTTCTGGGCTGAATCTAGAAATCTTGCTCAAGCTTTGTGGTCAGATAATTGTATTATAACTAACTTTTTGATATTATTTAATGCTCCAGTTCCATATTCTATCCCTAAATTACAAGTGCCTCTTCTTTGGTCCATTTTAGCCATAGCAAGGAAAGTAGTTACAAATAATTGAAAATGTAAAACTGCTACATATTTCACTGAATTCATTTGTTTGGCTAAAAATATTTGTAAAAAGGAATTGTTAACTATAAAAATGAGAACATTGACTATCACTCATCAATATAGGTCTTGGTTAAAATCAAGTGATTTATTAGATAAGTTTTAATGACTTAGTTTTCTGTACTGAATTTTATTATGGGTCTGTGTAAATAGTCATGTTTTTGTTATTTGTCTTTATAGAGGTTTGTATATATTTGTTTTAAAAATTAATAAAAAGTTAAAAAATTAGATGTGTGGTGGTGCAAGTATTAAGTACTGTGTTCTCTAGCTTGTGTAATTAGATAGATGGATGTTTAATCTCACAGCAGTCAATGTGTGTGTGTGTGTGTGTGTGTGTGTGTGTGTGTGTGTGTGTGTGTGTGTGTGTGTGTGTGTGTGTTTAGTTAGAACAGCATAAGTCCAGGTCCTGCTACCCGCACTCAAGTAGTATTCAGAGGATACTTTTACAGTGGTACTTGACTTCTCAGCAATTTCATACAGCCCTCCCAACATTCTCTTCTCAGTTTACACCAATGCTGTCATCCTATATAAGTTGCACTCTGACACTGTTAAAATTAGACTTGTGCAGTGCAGCAATCTTTATGTACTGTGTTCTCTAGCTTGTGAAATTGAATAGGTAGGGCTTCTACCTCACAGCAGTCAACCTCTGTGTGTGTGTATTTATGTCTGAATATATATAATTAGAAGGGCATGAGTCCAGGTCCTGCTGCCTTCACTCAAGTAGCATTCAGAGGATATGTTTACACTGCTACATGGTTCTAAAGCAATTTCATACAGGCCTCCTAAAATCCACTTCTCAGCATACACTGATAATGTCATCCTCTATAAAGTACACTCTGACAGCATTAAAGACAGACTTGTTCTGTGGTGCTAGCATGAAATACTGTTTTCTGCAGTTTGTGTAACTATATAGGTAGGGGATCTAATCTCACAGCGGTCAACTTGTGTGTTAGTTCAATTATCAGTCTGGAGACAAATTTTCAGCAGGATCCTAGTTAACATATATGTCACATAGTCCTCCCAACATTCTTTTCTTATGCATTAGCACTAGCCTTAAGTACTGTGTTCTTAATCTCATGTGACTAGATAGGTAGGATAAATAAATCCAAAAGGCAACAGTGCCAAAAAGAGCAGAGCTCCACACCAATAAATTCACCACAGAATGACAATGAGAAGGTATACACTATGAAGCACAAATTTGGGGAACACTCAAGTTTAATAAGGCTCACATTAACAAAACAACAACTAGTTCACACCAATGCAGTAAAATTTGAAACACTTAACTGTCTCACCATGTTTTTCATTAGTACTTAGAACTTCCTCAGACATGCACCACCCCAATCAACTCTCAATCATATTTAAATACTCTAAAATAAATTGACTAGCCAATCAACATACTCTACCATATTATGCTAATTACATAGCTAAAACAACATAAAAAATCAGAATACAACTGTACAAAATCATTCACATCATTCCAAATCAATAGGCAAAATGTAATAGATTTATACAAAATGTAAAAATATAAAAATATATAAATATAAATATATCTATAATATGCACATACTTACAGGGAATTTAATGCTGTGAGAGAATAAAGGAATACAGCTATTCTTTAAATGTTGCTACCCTCTTGTGGTCATAGCAAGCTGTAATAATTTATACATCTATATAAATCCTATGTCATAACTACAAAACGTAGTGGAAACAGATGATAAAAAAGATAAAATAGCCCAAATCTTCAAAAAATTAAAAAAATAAAAAACATATCCCTATCTAATCTAATAATATAGCAGCCATAAGTTTCAAAACAGGGACAAGGGAGACATGTTCTTTAAGAACCAGGAAATTTGCAAGCTTCTAAAATTAATTGCCAAAATTATTTTCGGTATTCAATTTTTGTCTCTCACTGCCCACTCCTGATGTCATGAAGGACTTCTTCCAGCAGAAAAAAATAAAAAAGTGGCTCCATCACAATAAATAGTGTGCTTATAAAGTGCATTTTTAAGGTCTTTCCTATGGATGTCATACAAATACTCATAAATTTGTCTTCTAAGAGCCCTTTCTGTCTTCCCATGTAGAAGGCAGAGCATTTTCTACACTCTGCTAAGTAAATAACACCCTGACTATCACAATTAGAAAATATTTTACCATATATACATCTGTTCCTACTCTTAATAAAGATACTTTCGCACTCCTAACATGGGGGCATTGAGCCCATTTGTCACATTTAAACTTGCCTTTCCTCCTATTGGCATCTTTACAAACCCATGCCTGCTGCTCCAAAATGCTTTTCACATTTCTATCTCTCCTAAAAGTAAAATTAAGAGGTTGTTTAAAAACCATTTCCAAATTCAAAAAGCCTGAAAACTTCCACCAATTCTTATAAATACTGTTTATAATCATAGCAATTTCACTGCTAAAATTCATACTAAAGGACTCTATTAACGTATCCCCCTCCTTCTTTGTCTGTTTTGTCTGTGCCTTTGAATTAAAAATACTAACTCCACTTCATAAGATAGGACAAAATCTGTTATTTCTCCCCTCTCTCACTTCACTGAGAATTTCATCTATCATTTTATGGGGGTATTTCCTTTCCAAAAACATATCCTTCAATTTATCACATTCATATAAAAAATCCATACCATCTGAAGTCATTCTTGAAATGTACTGCAGAGAGTCCACCAAAGATAACAAACGGTCCTCTTTATTCACACCAGATTGAGTGCTTTCATATAGCTATAACAAAAACTTCCCCAGAATAATCAAATACATCACACACCCACATTTAAAGAACCCTCTCAATAGATTATGTCTAAAATACACACCCATTTAAAGGTATATAAGTCTAAATAACAAACAACCATTATGGTCTACAAAGTTAAAACCTCAAATTCTGTGTTAAAACCATACAAACTAAATGAAATGTGAGTTTAAAGTACATAAATTCACACATGATAGGACAATAACCTAAGCACACTAGCTATAGAGACAGAATAATTTATGTCAGGAGGAACTGTGGCATTTAACTTTAATTGGCTTTGGTTACTAAAGTTTCTCATGTGGTACGAGATTCATGAGACTTTTTTCCTAAACTGAGTAAAGTAAAATACAGTCCAAAATTGGACTTTGTTACTATAGATGTCGTGAATTTATTTAATGTGATTCCACAGGATACAGGAAACGAGTGGTTTCATGATTTTACTCATGAATCTGGAGTATTTAGTCAGGATGATATCAATGTGCTTGATGTTTTGTTAGAGATGGTAGTGAAGAACAACTTTGTGCACCTAGATGGACAGTTCTTCCAACAAAAGAAAGGTGTAGCAATGGACTCTAGCTGCACCCATGTTTTTGCAAATCTAGTTTTATTACAATGGGAAAAGCGATTTGTATTTAACCAAGTGAATTTTCCAACCTGAAATCACTATGCTAAGTTTTTTGATGATATTTTTATTGCTTGGGATGCAAGTGAAATGGATACAAATTTATTGAATATTTACACTCTACCACCATTTGTTATCTTTGTTCTTGGTGGATTCTCTGCAGTACAAGTCTTGTTTTTACCTTGTTGGTTATTGGTTTGTCTCAGGTTGTCATTCTTGAGGTCCTAATAAATTGCCCTTTTACAATTTGGATGGGCACTGGTAAAATAAAGGTAAGAATTTGAGAAGGTACTCTTCCTACATACAGTGGATTTAAACTCATTTTTTAACCAAATCCTTATGTATTGTAATGTCCAGATAATCAACCTGCTCTTTAATAATATTATAAGTGAATTTTAAAAATTTTGTTGTGCTACTAATGTACCTTAGGAATTCATTCAATCTCTCGTCAGTGTCAGTCCAAAAGATACATAAATCATACAGATATCTCTTATATAAACACCAACACTTTTCATAGGGGGGAGGTAAAAATACATTTTTGTCCCACATATTTAAAACAATATTAGCAATATTGGGGGGGACAACATGCCCCATAGCTACACCTTTTATTTGTTTATAAAATCCCCCCCATCAATTCCATAATAACCCTACAATCCTTAAAAGTGATTTTTTTTATCCTCCAACAGAGGCTCCTCAATCCACTCAGTACCAATATTATGGGGAATGACTGAAAATAAATCCATAATTTATATTGTCACAAAAATAATATCCTTATCAAAAACGTTTTGATCTATTGATTTCAAAAAAATCCCACAAATCCTTTAAGATTTCCTAATGCTCCAACCATATAGTTTTTAAACTTGCATCAATGTACTTAGCTTGGGCATAAGTTTTTACCCATCTGCTGCCACAATAGGTCTTAAAGGTGGATTATCCAAATCCCTATGCACCTTAGGAATCCTAAAAATAGACAGTATTACAAGTTTTTCTATCGATAAATAATTAAAAAGATCAATATCTATCATTTCATCAAATAGTAACACTTTTAATCCCAGATCAATTTTTGAATAAGTTATATTAATCTCATTGATAGATACCCTTTGGTATTTATCCTCATGCCCTAACACTTCCTCCATTTTAGCAAGGTATAGAATAGTATCCATAATAACCATCCCACCCCCCACCACCTTGTCGTTCTTCATAATCCTAATATTTTTATTCTTACTCAGTTCCATAAGGAGTTGTCTCTCCTGAAAAGGGAGGGTTGGGATGCACCTTAGATTTACTTACAGCCATCCTTAATTATTTTTCAACCACAACCTCAACATTTCTCAATTGAGGGTGTAAAGGAGGGTTAAAAAATGCTCTTCCTATTAAAGTTACGATCATGGAGGCTCAGCATTTATGACATGGGAATGCCTGGTTATGGTATGACCAGAGGTTTCTGAAGTGGAAAGCAATGGATCTTTCTCTCCTCTACAAGGTTCAACACCCAGATATCTGACTGGCTACTATGATGAATACCTGTGGGTGGAGCATTAGAGGAGGAAAGTTGGGAGAAGAAGGGGGAGGTTTGTGCTGGACTTTTTAATCCAGGAATTTGTTCATGGATAGGGTGCAAATTTTTACATGTTTGCTCAAAGTGTGGAGGGAATCATTCAGCCATTCAGTGCAGCCGATGGGATACTAATTCTGTGAATGTGAATTTACTGTCAGTTGAAGGGGGGGTTGCTTTATTCCCAAGGGTTTTGCAACATTAGGGGCAGAGGTAATTTTCAAAGATTACAGGGGGGCCATCCTTTAGAAGGGATTAGGGGTATGGGGTGTGTCACTTTCCCCCATTAAGGTGGAGGTATTGTAGAGTATGCGCCATCATTTCCCAGATTCTTTTCTTAAGGAGGAGATACCTGAGGGTTTTTCTTTGGGGGATTTATATTAAATCAAGTTTGTGGGGATGGAGTGGTTTACAGGAATTTCTGATCTGTATGGGGCAGAGAGGACATTTTACAGAGTTTGCTGGAGAAGGAGTGTCAGGCGGGGAGTTTATTAGGACCTTTTGACAACCGCTCTTTTTAGAGGTTTAAGGTTTCTCCATTGTGCTTAGTTCTGAAAAAACTGCCTGGTGAGTTTAGGTTGATTCATCACTTATCCAGAAGGGAGCTTGGTTAATGATTTCATTGCAGTTGAGGATGCTACAGTCAGTTATGCATCTTTGGATGATGCTGTAAAGGTTACAGTGGATTTCCATGATCCATGGCTAGTGAAGGTGGGTATTTAGTCTGTCTTTCATCTGCTGCCAGTCAGACAGGAGGAGTGGCCTTTACTAGGCATGGTAGTAGGAGACAAATTTTATTTTGATAAGGCTATGCCTATTGGTTGTTCAGTTGCCTGTGTAACTTTTAGAAGTTCAGCACAGTTCTTCATTGGATTTGGCAGCAGCAGGTGAATAAGCAGAGGGCTGTACATTACTTAGATTATTTTGTGTAAGTGGGGGTTTGATTAGAAGGTGCGTATGAAGGTTTGTGAGAGTTCATGGGGATGTGTGATGAGTGGGGGGTTCCTTTGGCTTGGCATAAGTTAGAAGACCCAGCGAAAGCATTGGATTTTGTGGGTTTATTAGTGGATGCAGACCGGGGTTTGTTTTGCTTTTCTAAGGATAAGATAGACAGGTTGAAGGTGAAGATTGGGGCAGTCATGGGCAAAGATAGGGTAAGGGATCAGATGGTTATGGAACAACTCTTAGAACTGTTGAACTCTGCATGTCAGGCAGTACATCTGGGGCATAAATTTTGCAGGTTAGTTGTCTTTTTGCTAAAAGGGAGGAAGAGCAAACACCATTGGGTTAGGGTTAATAAGGTGGTGTAAGCTAACTTGGAGCTTTGGTTATCCTTTTTGGAGCAGTTCAATTGGATTTCATTTTTGCAGACAGACTGGGTTGGTCAAGAGGAGCTACAGTTGTTCACGGATGTGATGGGTATTGGAATGGGGCATACTTTGGGGGACAGTGGTTTACAGTTTATTTGCTGTTAGATTGGAAGGATGAATGGAAAAGGGAGGTTGCATTTTTGGAGTTAATGCCAATTTGAGCAGCATTGGTAGTTTGGAAAAACAGGTTGCACGGTAAGAGGGGGGTTTTCATTTGGATAACATGGTGGTGGTGAAGCTTTTACAGACCAAGACTGCAAGATCTGAATTGCTGTTGTTAGTGTCACATAAGTTAGTTTTGCAGAGTTTGTTGATTCATTTTTCATTTATAGGAGTGCATGTGCCTGAGGTGAGCAATGCAATTTCTGACAGTTTGTCTCAATTTCAGTTTTACAGATTTCGACAGTTGGTTCCAGGGGTGGAGGAGGTACTAGCAGTACTGCCAGATGAGCTGTGGCATCTTGGGTTGAGGTAACCAGGAGGTTGGTGTAGCAATCATGGGTGTGTTCACTAGGAAGGCATATGGTAGGGCCATTTTTTAGTTTGACAAATTTGTTTTGTAGTTGCCAGAGGAAGAAGAGATTTGGTCGGAGGAGCTGCTGCTTCATTACCTGGCTCAAGCCTGGGGCAAGGTAAGGCACTGCAAAGAGTTGAGGTGGATCTGGCAGTGATATTTGTACAGGTGATTGGGTTGTATGACTTCATGAAGTCTTGGACAATTGGATGAATGTTGAAAGGATGGGGGCAAATACTGAAAGTGCATAGAGACATGCAATGGCCATTGAGGCAGAATTTGAAAGTTTTACTGAGAGGTTTGGAATTAGTGCAGGGAGAATCAGCTGATTATGTTATGTGGGTTATGTTGCGTGTGTGGTTGTATTTTGGTGCATTTTGGGTGTCTGAGTTACTAGGATTGTTAGTTTGGAGGGATGTAATGATATGTTCTGGAGCAGTTCACATTGAGTTGTGAAGGTCTAAAACAGATGAGTTAGGGAAAGGTGCATTGATAGTGCTGAGGAAAGATAAGAATCAGGGGTTGTACCCAGTAGGTTGGGGTATGGAATTAATATCGACTCAGGTGTGGGGTCCGCATGGCCTGGTTTTCCATTTATCAGATGACAGGATGGTAACAAATGGTCAGTTTGTACAAGTACTATTGAGGGCATTTCATTGTATGGGTTTTCCAGCTGAGAGATTTACAGTGCATTCCTTTTGTATTGGCAGGGCTTCAAATTTAACTAGGGAGGCAAATCCACTGACGTTAAAAAGTAGGGAGATGGTCTTCTAATGCATTTTTTCTTACATCAGATAATGGGTTTCGTTACATTACATTTTTTTCTCTCTTTTTCAGGAAAGCAGATTGTTATCTTGGGACACTCCTATATCCACTGGGCAGAGAAAAGAACAGCAGTCAGGATGGATGGAAAGAATTTGGAATTGTCTCTATTAGGTTGGATGGTTGCCTGGCATGGGGTTAGAGGGCTTAGGTGGGCGCAACTCATGCATGAGGTTGAAGTGGTAAGGTTACGATGGGGTTTTCTATGAATACTGGTTATACACTTAGGGGGCAATGATTTGGAAAATCTTTCTAAGAAGCAGTTAGCGGATAAGATAATGGAGGAGTTGGTTACACTGCAGGCACTATGTCCAAGTATGTGCATAGTATGATCTGAGATAGTGCCACATTTGATTTGGAAGAATGCTGTCAATTGTCAGGCTTTGGAGGTTTGTGAACCAAAGTTTGTCATGACAGTTGGGAGCATTAGGCATGTACACAATTGAACATAGGGACTTTAAAGACAGAGATGGTGTTTGGTTTATATTGATAGTGTACATTTGAGCAACATTGGTTTAGATTTGTTTAATGTACACTTGAGTTTGTTTTTATAAGGAATAGTAAAAGTCATTGGATAGATGGGGGACAGTCTGGGATCAGGCTGGTGGGCAGAGAAGAGGGACAGGATTGTCCTCTTCTGTTCCATCCTCTGGGTGATGGTGTTGATGGCATTGAGTTTTGTGATCAAGTGAGTTGCTAGGTGCTGCTTGATAAGATTAAATGAGTTGAGTATGGACACTGCTTATTTGGAAATGGTGAGCAAGCATGCTGCCCAACAGATGATTTGGTCAGGGTAAGTAGGTATGCTGCTCTAATGGATGTTTTGGACAGAGTGAGTGGAGATGCTGCCCTGCCAGCAAGAATGTTATGTTTTCTGTGAATTTGTTGCATTTGCTAAAGTTATCATTTTGTTGGATTAATAAAAGTTGTCAAATGTCTTGTGGTGTCGATGTGAGTTATTAAAAAGAGGCCAGGACAAAAGTATAATTTTTTTTATTAATTTCTACTACTGTAAACCCAGCATGCCATGATTATCAGAAAAGGTGTTTAACACCTTAGGTATAGGTAATGTATTTCTCCAAAGTATGAAAGTGCCTCTTCTTTTTTATTTAAAATGAGAGCTTACAAGAATTGAATAGTCCTTCAAAAACAATTTATCTATATATTCAATTAAATGCATTTCTTGTAGAAAATTAAGTGAGCTTTATGTATCTTTAAGTATTTCTTTAAACTATTCATCTTTAAAGGGGTATTAAATTCATTAATATTTAATGAGAGATATTTGCAAACTGACATTTATAAAATTATTTCTGTAAGCTTATATAAAATGATTTAGTACAAAAACTATAGCCAAACAGTAATAATGTTTGTTACAGACAGGTGCATAAATACTAAAAGCAAAACTTTGAAGTTAATAACATTTAAACCATCTATCATGGAATAAAAATCCTCTGCTTTGATGATATAATCATACAAATCACTCACTATCAGGCCCATCCCACTACCAACAAACTAAACAGTTGCTACTACTTCTAATAATTAAAGTACACTCAGATAACACTAAAAGGTAATAACAATAGACAGCACTAGTCAATTGTATATTAATATTTATAAACATATATCTATACAGTTTGAAATAATAATTAACAGAAGAATCATATTGTATATTAATAAAAAGTACCTCAAAAACTACACCCAAAATAATATACATCGTCTCTCCACCAATCAAAAATATCTTATATAGCATCATTTCTTCCAATTGATACAATTATATTAAAAGGACACTATGCTTCATTACATCAAACAACACAAGAAAAATAATATCTATATTAGAATATATATTTAGATATGTTTATAATTAAACAAACGAGTAAGGAATGTATACACAGTACATAATTTGACCAACTAAAAAAAACTATTACATTTACTTATCCCTATTACTACTACTTTAAACCTGTATTCACAAAACAGCAACAAAGTAGAGGCCACCACGATGAAAACTTTAAACCTGTATTATAGTTATAAATATTAGTTACCTATTAAGTTACCCAGTACATGAAAGCTAAATTTTATCACTCTTATTTAGAACAATACAACAATGTACTCGATCTGTCTCAGACTCTAATTGGTTATGAAAAGCCAAAATTCAGAATGTCATAAATGTTCTGAGACCTTAAAAGTAGTTTGCAAACTAGTATGATATTATAATTCTAGTTATAATACAATGAAGTATAGTACTTAAAACAGTGTTTAATTACATGATATATAACGGTTATAGCCCTCCTTGTCCTTATATTATTATGTTAATTTCAAATCACTTAACTATTTCAAAATAAATCATCATTCACTGTATTATATCTTCACAACACTTAAGACTTTAGTAATCACCATACTCCATTACATTTACCAGTCTCTAAACACAGAAATAGTATGGGTACTCAAGTGACTAAAACACTTACAAAAGGATGATATCCTGAAGTGACGTACACTTATAACAAGTTAACCTATGTACATCTTAATACACAACACATTCCAAAATATCACATTAGAAAACTTTGAAACTCATTAAATCAAATGAGAGAAAACAGAAAGCAAGAATCAGGATATCAAAGTATAAAGAAAAAGTGCTATCTTTTAAGACTGAATACCTGTGTGTTTTGTGTGTATTTGTTTAAGTGTATTATATTCACATGTATTTATACTTATGTCTGTGTGCATGCATTTGTGTGTAATTATATGTAATATACATTTATATGTGTGCATATGAATGTGTTTTCCATATATGTATATGTATGCTAATATGTGAAGGAATGTGCGTGTATGTTATATATGTGTGTCTGAATGTGTTATGTATGTATATATGTATGTGAATATGCTCCAGAGCTTCTACAATCCTAGGAATCTGGACAATATAAAGTTAAAAAATTATTAAAACCACAACAAGCACCCAAAGAGGCAGAAGGTAATAATAAAACACGAGCCTGTAGGTGTAAGCAGCAGCAGGTTTAATCACATAAACGCCACACAATACAAAACGTTTTCGCCCACCAGACTTCTTCAGATGTAAAATGAATGAATGAAGGCTGTGCCTGCTTATGTACCCCTCCCAATTTAATTAATAGTTAAAACAATTGTTTAATTGACACCAATTAAATCCTGTAACTAAAATATTCGTGACAACCTACCAACTTGCCACAAATACAGATGAAGTAGATAAAAACATGCATGTTTATTAAAAGAACTTTAAAATAAGTATATAAATAATAAAGCCATCACAATGTGTTAGACAGATAAATAAACTTGAATCAAAAACCAACAAAAGGAACTTGCAAAACAATATATGTACTTATTTTATAGTTTTGCAGCTCTCATTTTTAAAATAGGGGCAGTGGATATGTATTCATTCAGCCCTGGGAATCTATTGGCTTCCAATAATAACTGCCAAAATATTTCTCTCACCTCTATCCTATTTTCCCACGGGGCCCCCCTCACATCACATTGCACCTTCTCCACAACAAAAAAGCCCCATTTTGCTTGGGGACATGTCAGTGTATGTTTAAACAAGGCATTTTTAATATCTTCGACTCTAATAGCATATAAATGCTCATAAATCCTCCTTTTGAGATTACGAGTAGTTTTTCCAATGTGAAATGCACCACAGGTTTTACATAGGGCTAAATAAATCAAGCCTTCACTATTACAGTTGGAAAAACTACTACGCTGAATCTGATAGTCTTTTGACAGGATGTGTACAGAATCCTGTCTAAGTATATATGGGCATTGGGCACAAGCCCCACATTTGTAGGTTCCCAATTTCTTACATGAAACAATAGAACCATTATGTTCTAGCAAATCCTTGAGGTTCCTGCCTTTTTTATATGTGAATCCTAGGGTGTTGGTAAACAAAACATCCAACTCTGAATAACACCTAAACCTGCTCCAGTGTTGAGTAATAATGTTTTTAACCCTAGAGGTATTCTGATTATAAAACATCACATAGTTACCCCCAAGGTTTCTTGATTTCATCCCTGGTAATGTCACCCCTGGTTGTTGTGTGGTACCCTGCACATTTATTGGTACTATCACATTTGTATCTCCTGTTCCCAAAATAGGGGCAAACCTATCCTTTCTCCCATTCTTTACTTAGTCCAAAACCTCATCAATTAAATAGTTAGGATACTTCCGAGATATAAACATTTCTTTTACTCTCTGACTCTCGTCTTCGAAGTCAGAGTCCAAAGAGGTCATCCTACAACTACGGACAAATTGTCCTTTGATAATACTTCTCTTTTGTTTAAACGGATGGGAACTAGTGAAATATAGGTATGAGTTAGAAAAGGTTTCCTTTCTATATACATTAGATGTAAACTGCTGCCCTAGGACATCTTTTTTAATAGTGATGTCCAGAAAGTTCATATAGTCATGTGTAATATGGGAAGTAAATTTCAAAAAATTAGTAGTATGGTTTAGATAGTCTATGAATTCTGTTAACTTTTCCATACTACCTTTCCAAAAAATGCAAATATCATCCAGGTAAAATTTGTAATATACCCAATATTGTGCATATTCAGAATGGAACACAAACTTCTCTTCCCAAACCATGAGCACAATGTTGGCATAAGTAGGGGCACAACTTGCCCCCATGGCCACTCCCTGGATCTGTTTAAACAACTCACCCTCAAAAAATATAAAGTTGTGTTTCAGTACCAAATCCATCAACTCTGTATAAACCAGAAAGCAATTGTGGTCAAGTTTTCCATGTTGGTGAATGGCATCCTGGAGCCATTCTGACCCTGTAGAATGTGGAATCACATTAAATAAATCCTGAATATCAAGGGTTACAAATATTAAGGAATCTGAATACATGTTGCTATTAATGCTTCTCAAAAATTCCCAGGAGTCCTTAAGTATACCATTGGCCCTAACTCAAATATCTTTTAATTTTATATCCAAAAATTTGGCCAACGGATGGGTTTTAGAGCCATTGGCTGCCACAATGGTTCTCAAGGGTGGATCCTCCACACTTTTATGTACCTTAGGTATCCCAAAAATAGCAGGGATATGGGGTCTGTCCACACTGAGATACTTAAAAGTGTCCTGGTTTATAAAATGGTCATTCAGCATGTCCTGTAAAACCAAATCAATCTTACGATATGCTAAGTTAACTCATTCTTGGATACCCTAATATACCTGTTGGTATCATTAAGCATATCCATCATCTTACTGGAATACAAAATACTGTCCATGAAGACCACCCCTCCACCTTTGTTGGGTTGCATCACCCTCAGGTATCTATTTTCTTGAATGGATTTGAGAAGTACCTTTTCTTCTCTAGTCATGTTAAGTTTACCATGCCATCCACCCCTGTAAACATTCCTGATTTCTTCCTCGACCTCCCTTTCAAATTTTTTTAGCTGGGAGTGTATAGGGGGATTATAGGTACTAGGTCTTCTAATACCACTATTAGTACCACCATCCTGTTGCCCCTGAAACATAATATCTAAATTCTTTTTCCGTAGAAAAATCCTCAAGTCTATTAAGCTGTCCACTAAATTACCCCCTGTAGAGGGGATGAATTTAAAACCTTTTGAAAATAAAAGAAAATGTTTCCTGTCAATCTCCTCACTGCTGAAATTGTAAATTTTTAAGTCATGTAGGGTGTGACATGGTCCATCCACAGTAATATTCCCAGTACTCCATTGGTCCAACATGTTGGCTAGTCCCCCTTCCTGGCTACCACTCTTATTTATCTCGTGCCATTTGGGGGACCCCTGTAAAAATACTGCACAGGGGATTTGTGCCTTAACCTATCTGATCTCCTAAGTTCAGGGAATTCAGTATTGTTTGAATCCTGATGTTCCCCCATCCCTGAATCACTGTAGATCACTCTATGGTCCATAGAGTCCCAGGCATTGTGTCCCCCTGGTGGAAAAGAAGAGGAATAAGTACTGTGTAGTGGTCCAGATTTATCAAAAAAATTGTTATTTCTTCGACCAAATTTGTCATTCTTAGGGTACGGGTATGCTTTTTTCTGTCTGTAATCCCTCAAATCCCTATCTATTTTGCCACACTTCCTTTTAAAAATAACATGACATTTTTCTTCCACCTGTTGCTTAATAATAAAATATTTTCTCTTCTCATTTTCAACAGAAAACATAAGATCATTGGTCACTACTTCATTAATGTATTCTATCTCCTGATATACTTGCCCCATAATCCTTTCATTTTCTTTAATCAGGGCTTTCATGACTTCAAAACCACTACGGTCAAAAATACTCAACAATTCTTCGTGAAAGGGGGTGCCTTCCACTACATTGTTCGGGTACATAAGCAGGCACAGCCTTCATTCATTCATTTTACATCTGAAGAAGTCTGGTGGACGAAAACGCTTTGTATTGTGTGGCGTTTATGTGATTAAACCTGCTGCTGCTTACACCTACAGGCTCGTGTTTTATTATTACCTTCTGCCTCTTTGGGTGCCTGTTGTAGTTTTACTGGTTCTTGGTTCTGTGGCACTCTTTCCTTGGAGTTTTCAAGTTAAAAAATTATTAAAAACATTAGTTTTATGGTACATAGCAATACATAGTAAATATAATAAACATATTGGTACTATGGAACATAGCAGTGCAAATCAGAGCTGTAGAATATATGAATTAAACAGTGTTGACAGTACTAGTGTGAATAATACATGTTTTTATATGTAACCAAGATAATACTGCATATAAAAACCACACAAACTCAAGAGTGCACTGCCCTTGCTTGCTGTAAAAACAGAGTAGTCTTTTTTTCATTTTTTAACCTCACAAGGTCAAACTAGAAACTGTTGATGGGCAATTGGTGTAGCTGTTTGTGAATGAAATGCTGGCCTTGCTGTTTACTGTTGCAATCTGGCCTTACAGAGCTAAGGTATATTTGGCAGAAGTAAGATCAACTACAGGCTCTGAGCTCTGGCTACTGTTTATGTGAAAAAATACATTAATAAATCCAGTGTCTTCTATTTTTCATGTTTTTTTCTTTTTTTTCCATTTTTTTTAAACCTGATAAATTCAGACAAAATAAACCAGGTGGGCAATGGTGATATGGTGTGCATGAATGAAATGACTCATCCTGCTGTTTGCTGTCCTAATTCTGGGTTTTTAAGATTAAAGTTCACTTAGATAAGGTAAGCTGGCATATAAAGTATGACTATGTTTCTGTGCAACAAATCTAAATTAACGCAACCCCCATTACTGTTATTTTTATCCTGGCAGGGTCAAAGCAGATAGTTTAGATGGACAGTTGATATGATGGCTGTGAATGAAATGGCCGTCCCTGCTGTTTTGCTATTGTAACTCTAGCTACACAGGACTAAAGTGTATTTTAGTGAAATAAGATCAATCAAGAACTCTAAGCTTTGGCTACTGTTTATATTTAACTAACTAAATAAATAATGTAACCATTGTCATTTTTGCACAATAGTGAATAAGTGGTTATTTTTATAAAATAGTAAGCATGATCAATGGATGGTGCAGTGGTGAAGCGGTTGCATTGTTGCCTCACACCAAGAGGTTCTCCAGTTTGATTCTTGGATGGGGTGCTGTCTGCATTCATGTGGGTTTCCTCTGGGTACTCTGGTTTCTTCCCACATTACAAAGACATGTTTGGAGCATTTGTGCCTGGGCCTCTGCTGAAAATTGGCTTTGTTCCAAGTCAGACTTTCCCAGTAAACAAATGTCAAATTAAATAAATAAAATCAATGTTGATCTGTCTGTAAAATAGCACCATTGGATTGTAGTTAGCCCCACCCCATTCCAAATAGCTCCATCTCATTGCAGCTCGCCGATCTCATCCAGCTACCTCTATAGCCTTTTGTTCTTTGTTTGAAGTCACCAGCTACTACTGATGCCAGCATACTGAAAAATTCAAATCAGGAAATTTTATTCACCAAATGAAAATATGAGTGATGGCTTTCAAAGTGATTGCCCCTGATTTTCACCATAATTATCTTAATGACAAGGGGTCTCATAGATTTCTAGGTTTAGAATTCTGAAATGGAAAACAGGCATCATCACATTGCTTTAAGATTTATTAAATTAATAATTGTTAAACATTTCAGAGCAGATTTTCTGAATACTTATTACAGAGTGCACTTCAAGAGCTGTGACTGACTTTCTAAAATTCTTTTTGTAAAAATAATTTCACAGTTGCTGTGCATAAGTGATTTTCATCACAATACTCTGAAAAGGCAGTGCCATAGTAAATGAACGATCAGTAGTTAATATCTTAATTGTTAAGAAATAACTGCTAATTAAAAAAAAATACCTCTGTTTCATTGTCAGTTCTATAGGAGTGAAAATATGTTTCAAGCCTAAGAAAAAGTATTTGTTTTGTAGAGGATGCCAAGGAGACTGCCATAATACAATGAATATATATAAGTTGTCTAAACACTCGGCATCAACAATACCCTGTGAGCACCCATGCACATCAACCAGTACCCTCATACAGGTTCTCAAGAATCCACCCCAAATTCTTTATCAACTTCTTGTGAAACTATAATGTCAATGAAAACAAAATCTAAAGGATGTAAATTATCACAGGATTCTTACTGCCTACAGTAAATCTCAAATACACATTTACTACAATATGACAGCCATAGGAATATATAATAGCAAAGTACTTGACTTTAAACATGAACTAAACTCCAAAGGCTATCACATACATTCAACAAATGAACTACTGAACAGAGTCTAAATCACTTTTTGTTGTACTCCTGCTGCTCATCTGAACATTCTGAAGCTTCACTTCCTGGAAGAGTAGGGTCAAAGTTCAAATACATTTCCTTCAGTTGAGACAGCACAAAGATGAGAGATGAATGGCTGCAACTTGAAAAACAAGCTTGAGGTAGTAATAAAACATTTTAACAAAAGATAATATGCTTTGAGTGGGAAAAGTGACAGAAAAAAGATTTAGAAAATGGTTTGTGATCGCATTTAACAAATCACAAATTGAAAGAAAAACACATTAAACCATTTGCAGTGGAAACAAGCAATATATTTTCAAAATAAATGCATAGTAAAGCCTCTATTGAAAGCAACATCAAAACAAAGGCATCCCTGATCATCCCAACAAAAGCCCAATAGAAGACACACACCACACAAACCAAACCCATTAAAAATAAACAAACTTAAATAAATATTTATAAATAGATATCTTGCAGCTTAGACCAGTCAATACTGTAGCCATCATGGAGAAAACAGAGCCCACTGACAACAACAATATTCAAAAGACAAAATGATTAAAGTTAATGACATATTACTTTAAAATAATGACTGAAACGCATTAATAAGATGGAAGTGAAGCAGAAAATCATTTTAACACATTCCACCCCACTATTAATACTGTTCCCTTTGAGTTAGAAAATAAATAAGAGCATTAAAATAAAATAAATTATTAATATTAATAATATTAATATTAATAAGTTATTTCAGATGATAGAAAAATAAGCATTTTGATAAATATGAATTACTTTTTTGTTTTTACCTTATGTTAGATGATGAACTTTTAAAGCTGGCAAAATTAAATACCCAAGTTTAAGCTATTTAGACAGAATAGAAAAAATTGACAATAGTATTACTTTTCTTTTAAGTTTTTTACTATTTTTATACTTAGATGACCAACCATTTCTTGTTGCTTCCATCTTTAGACAAGTAAGAGACCAATCCATATGTTCAGCTTGATCAAGTACTTTCTTTTTTTTTGGAAAAATCCAAGGCATCTTCCAATGTGTTAAAAGTCTTTTGACCTTCAGGTAAAAAAAAAATATTCTGGCTGGAAAGATTAACTGAGACTTAATGTTTAGATGTTCATCGTGGTACACTGCTGCAGTCATTACACTTGGGTTATCCTGCTGTCAGGTGGTTCCCCAGTCGGCCTGAGTTCCAAAGTCTTGGTCTGGCGTCAGTTGCTGTCACCTCCTCCCTGACGTCAGTGCGGCAGGGGTATATAAGATGCAGCCCTCGCCATTTTCTTCAGTCTTTCTTGCCACACAGTGCCTGAAGCAAAAGCCGTTCGCAAGTGCTGGTCGGCCACCTCCTGAGATTTTCATTCCGAACCCAGAACCGAAGTCTTCTACAAAGCTAAGTACCCCGTTGGGGGAACTTTTTCTTGCCTCAGACCGATGTCAGTAAAAGTTAAGAATTGTATTTCTTGTGGGAAGCAAATACCTCATAAAGATTTCCATTCCTATTGTATCCCATGCCTAGGCCCAGACCACGACGTCACTGGTTGTCAGTTTTGTGCTAGGTTTAACAAGCGCACTATTAAACATCGGTTTGATTTTGCCCGACATTATTTTGGCAGAAAATTTAATTACACCATGCCATCGGAACTTCTGATGACCGGAATACATAAAAAGCGCAAAGACAAGGACAGGCATCCGAGACCCAAACCTGATGACGAAGCCTCTTCTAGGCCAGTCGCCAGTTCTCCGGTTTTCAGCGAGGTGCCTTCACAGCCCCTGATGACCACTTCTACAGAACCACAGGCCGCCTCTAACTCCCACGTGGAGATGGCTGGGCGTTCGGACGCACACATTTTTCAGCCTACCGAGGCTAACCCTTCAGAGGGATCTGGAGTAGCTAAGCAACCTGAAGCTTCAGAGGGGGTTTTCAGACCTACTCAGTTAACCATTAAACCCCCTGCCAAGTCTAAGCCTACTTTAAAAACAAAGAAACAAATACAGCATTCTCGAGAACAGGCCTCCATGCCTAAGAAACAAATGCTCAAAATGGCCGATGATCTAATCACTCTGATCAGGGGGTCCCATCCCCCTCCTGATAAAAGGCCCAGACAGGATGCAGACTATGACTCATCCGACCAGGTGTCCATTTCTTCAGATTCATCCTCAGACCTAGGATATTCTTTACCCCCTTATGAGGACTCTGATGCTGGGGAATAAATTCCATCAGCCTCCTCACCTGAGAACTACTCCTTTGGGGAAACCTTACATACCATGAGGGAACATTTACATTGGGAAGGCCAGGATTACTCTGAATCCAAGAAAAGGCTCAGAGACTTCCTTTTATTACCTCAACACAGACCCCTTTCTATTCCGCCAGTGTTAAACATAGTGGATGATGTGTATACTGAATCCAGCCTCAATCCCGACTCCTTACCTCCAGCCCCAGTTAAACCTGACAGATACTACAGAGTCCCTGACTCACACAAATTTCTGTATAAAAGCCCTGTTGCTGACCCTGAAACTATTTCTCAGGGTCCCAAAGGGATTAAGGCCTCATCAGCAACAAATCCAGTCCCCTCTGACAGAGATTCCAGAGCATTAGACAGATGGGGAAATAAAGTATATACGTCTGCAACCTTAGCAATGAGAGCCTTAAATTGCCAGCTTCACATGCTAAAATATCAGCAATTTTTGATGTCTCAGTTAAAACAAAAAATGCTTCCAGATTCAGATCCTCCTAATTTTAAAGAAATGCAGGATTTATTGCATGCAGCTGAACAAGTGGGAAAGCATACTTTGCAATTTGGTTTTGATTCTTTAGAGGCCTCCTGTAGAGCAGCAGTTACAGGCTCTGTCATTAGAAGGCATGCTTGGTTAAAAGAACATACGTTACCAGATCATGTCAAAGCAAAA
Source organism: Protopterus annectens (assembly GCF_019279795.1). Classification (NCBI taxonomy): domain Eukaryota; kingdom Metazoa; phylum Chordata; order Ceratodontiformes; family Protopteridae; genus Protopterus; species Protopterus annectens. Next base: position 442,533,381 of record NC_056725.1, on the reverse strand, counting down.
TTATTGGATGCACCTTTACAGCAGTGTTATTTGGAGTTAAGGCAGAAGAGGTATTAAAGAAAATGGAGGATAAGGCAAAATCTATGCAAACGGTAAAATATTTCTTACAGGTTCAGCCACCAAGATTTAGCAGAAATTGGCCAACAAAGAATTGGTCCTTTCCGGCTACAGACAAACCTCAAAGCGGCAGATACAGATATGTGAGATGTAGAAGTCAACCACAAGGTCCTTACAGGCCTTGACAATGGGGTGCACCAGGCCAGAAAGAAGGGGAAGACAGGCCCCAACTATATAAAAAGCAGCCTCAATGACTTCCCATTACAGCTGCCAAACAACTCTCTATTGGCAGCCCCCTTGGGAGGAAAACTAGCACTTTTCTATCACAATTGGCATTGGATCACCAAAGATAAATGGGTTCTTAACATTGTATCTCAAGGTTACAGGTTCCACTTTCACACTCTGCCAAGGTTAAAAGGAATGCCAAATCTGCCACCAAATCAATGGGCAGATGCTCAAAAACAAATTACAGCACTCATGGAAATGAGAGCTATTCAAGAGGTACCACCACAAGAACAAGGACAAGGATTTTATTCAAGACTCTTTCTGGTTCCCAGAAAGGACAAAGCCTGGAGGCCCATTCTGGATCTTTCTTCTCTAAACACTTACCTGGATGTTCCGAGATTCAAAATGTTGACACTTCAGCAGCTTCTTCCCATGCTGGGCAAGAAAGCTTGGCTTGTGACTTTAGACCTCAAGGAGGCATACCTGCATGTCCCTATCAGACAAAACTGCAGAAGATACCTCAGATTCATAGCAGGTTCAATGCACTATCAATTCTCTGCACTGCCCTTTGGCTTATCTACGGTGCCCAGGGTCTTCACAAAGCCTGGCACCAGTAATTGCATTTTGCAGACAGAAAGGAATTCAAGTTTATCCGTACCTAGATGACTGCCTGATTCAAGCAGAGAGCAAGGACATTCTTCTAGAGCATCTGGCATTTGTAAAACAGTTATTAAGTTGCCTGGGGTACACAGTAAACGAAAAGAAATCAAAACTAGTGCCCTCACAAGAGATAATATTCCTGGGTGCTATCTTGAACACAATGGCCCAGATGGCTTATCTCACACCAGACAAGCAAGGACAACTGACTCAATGCTTTCAATTGATGGCAACACAAACCCAAATCCCTGCAAGAAAAATTCTGCAGGGCTTGGGTTACATGGCATCCTGCATACTACTAATTCCATATGCCAGACTGCATATGAGGAAATTACAATGGTACCTAAAGAGTGTATGATCTCGGCACTGTCAAAGTTTGGAAACAGTTATACCACTAATTCCTTGCCTTCAACAGGAGTTTCGATGGTGGGCTCAAGCTTGTCACCTCAACAAGGGACAGCCTTTTACTCAACCCACAGCCAGGCAAATACTGACAACAGATGCATCAGATTACACCTGGGGAGCACACATGGCAGGAAAATGTATTCAAGGCAAGTGGCCTGCAGAACAAAGGCATCTTCACATCAATCAAAAAGAGATGTTAGCTGTACAGAATGCCCTTATAGTTTTCAAGGACCTGCTGCATCTAGATCATCTACTACTAAAGACAGACAACACCACAGTTATGTGGTACATAAACAAGCAAGGGGGAACTCACCCCTACACCCTCTGCAGACAAGCCATGACCTTGTGGAACACAGCTCTAAACTATCAAGTTCATCTGCAAGCACAATTCCTGCCAGGAGAGAAAAACACACTGGCAGACGACTTAAGCAGAAACATCATGGATCCCCATGAATGGGAATTGAATCCACAAATATTCAGAATGATAACACAGAAATGGTGGAGCCCAGACATAAATCTGTTTGCATCCCCAATGAACTGCCAGCTACAGAAATTCTGCACAAGGAGTTACCATCCACAAGCATGGAAAGTGGATGCCCTCTCATTCAGCTGGAAAAACCTACAAGTATATGCTTTCCCTCCACTACCTCTCCTTCCAAAGGTTCTCATAAAAGCCAGGCAAGAAGAGCCAAAGATGATCCTGATTGCGCCATACTTGCCACGCCAGCACTGGTACCCAATCTTAGAGAATTTAGCACAAGAACCACCCTGGATATTGCCTCAAATCCCACATCTGCTGACTCAGCACAACAATCAGATACTTCACAGTCAGCTAAATACCTTAAACCTAACTGCATGGAAAATTCCTCAGTCAAACAAGCAATGCCTCTCTCCAAAGCTGTTATGGATGTCATTCTGGAGGCCAGAAGGCCTAGTACCAGGAAAGCCTATTCGTATAAATGGAAGAGATTCTGTGCCTGGAACCAGGCTCACAGCCTTGACCCTCTTGTCCCAAACATTCCTCAGATTCTACAATATTTAACTGAGATGCTGGACAAAGGCTTCTCTTTTTTTTTCATCCATCAAGATCCACGCCTCTGCCATCTCTGCTCATTACAACATGGATCCTCCAATTTTCTCTAATCCATTGCTAAAACAGTACCTCAGAGGGGCTAAAAATGTAAGACCACCCCGTAGAGCACCTACTCCAACTTGGGACCTCAACTTTGTTTCGGAAAAATTAACTTTACCTCCCTTTGAGCCAGCTAACACAGCAGAATTAAAATATATTTCTTGGAAAACTGCTCTGCTCCTGGCAATATTTTATTTATTTATTTTATTTAAATAAATAAATCAGCTCGAAGAGTTTCAGAATTACAGGCACTAATGGCAGTGGAATCTTTCCTCATTTTCCACCAGGACAGGGTGTCCTTAAGAACTAACCCTACATTTATGCCAAAGGTGGTTTCAAGTGTGACTCTAAACCAAACTATTCACTTGCCAACTTTTTAACCAAAACCACAGAATAAAGAGGAGAGATTACTGCATTCTTTGGACATTCACAGACAGTTATGCTTCTACTTGGACAAAACCAAAGCTTTCAGAAAATCTGAGAAATTACTGGTAGCATATTCTGCAGGAGCACAGGGAAAAGCCATTTCAAAACAGACTATTTCAAAATGGATAGGACATTGCATACGTTTCTGCTACACACACCATGGGAAACCTATATCTAGCAGCATTAGATCTCACTCCACCAGGGCAACAGCCACTTCAACTGCCTACCTCAGAGGAGTGCCTACCAAGGACATTTTGGAAGCAGCAACATGGAGTTCTGTGCATACCTTCACCAAGCATTACCATCTGCCTTTATACTCTAAATCCAGAGCTGGCCTCACCACTGCTGTGCTGCAGGGCCTTATAGCCACCCCTAATGCCTTATAGAACCAGCCACCCTACCTCAGCTTTGGGATTCTACCCAAGTGTAATGGCTGCAGCAGTGTAACACGATGAACATAGTACAGTTTTGTACCTACCATAAATGTAGATGTTCGAGTGTAAACACTGCTGCAGTCCAGGTTACCCTCCCTCCTTCCCCTCTTACTTGCTGGTACATACCTATGCCTTCTACCCTTTGCTATCTATGGGGAGTATTTGCTGGTAACTAAAAGTTGTTGTTTGCTTTTCCTATCTATGTTTTATTAGCAATTTGAATTGCCTATCCATTTGGGGGCACCTGACATCTGGGGCAAGAAAAACTGAAGAAAATGGCATCGGCTGCATCTTATATACCCCTGCCACACTGACATCTGGGAGAAGGTGACAGCAACCGACGCCGGACCAATACTTTGGAACTCAGGCCGACTGGGGAACTGCAGGATAACCCAAGTGTAATGACTGCAGCAGTGTATACACTCTAACATCTACATTTATGGTACGAACAAAACTGTACTTTTCTTTAAGGTTTTCATGAATAGAATACATGCTTTCCTTTTGGTGATAACAGATGTAGTCTAGTCATTATTAAATCTGATAGTATTTTCCATTATTTTTATTGGAGAATTTGCCTAGGCAGACTTCAGCAGCATGTCCTTATCTTAACTGGAGAGGAATTTAACCATAACTGATCTGGGAACAGAAGGGTTTTTCCTCAATGCCAAAGTTGAAAGAGATCTGTGAGCTCTCTTGATGGATCTATATTACTAAATTGAAAAATATTTCCATCAAACACCTTTCCATTGACACCAAACCATAAAAATTCACTTCCACAAATTGCTGAAGTTTTCCCAGGGTAAGAAAGTAGTTGGCCAACTCCACAACATTGCCCTTTTCCCCACTGTAGTGTGATCTCAGAGTTGGTCTATATTGGGGGGCAAAGCCCCCCACTTGGGTGGGTTTGATTTAGTGCAGTGTGTGTTCTCTTCTGCGCTGCGCAATTATTTCGGGTCTATATCAGCATTTCGAAAGATGAAAATGCCGAATAGCAGTTGGCCGACCCATACATGTCGAACTACGACATTGCCGAACGGCCTAATCACCGATTTCTTTCCAAGGGAAAGAAATCAGTTGGCCAAACACCAACGCCAAACACAAACAAACATTCTTAAGTGGGGGGCTGTGCCCCATACACCCCCCCTAACTAATTATTCTAACTCCGAGACCGCAATAAAGTCAGGGAAAGGGCAGGTGTAAGGAAATGGCCAAACGCTTTCTTTCTGTTAGGAAGAAATCAGTGATTTTGCTGTTCGGCAATGTCGTAGGTTAGCATTTATGGGACAGCCAACTGGTATTCGGCATTTTCATCTTTCAAAATGCTGATATAGACCCAATTATTTCATTGCCCTGGGAAAATTCCATGACTCATGGAAGTGAATTTCAATGGTTTCATGTCGATGGAGAGGTGTTCAATGGAAATGCCTTTTGACTAAATAATATAGGCCCCTCTCTCAATACCAAAACAGAGAGCTTCGGACAGGTTTAAAGCTTTGGGTAACCAGTTATTCAAGAATTGTAACATATTGTCACCTTCCTCCTTTTCTAGAACTTCATATATCCTTATATTATTTCTCCTAGATCTATGTTTTAGATTTTCTATTTTCTCCATAAGGAGTGTATTTTGTTTTAATATGAATTCTGTGTGAGTTTCATTTTTTGCTCTTCTACCATCTAAATCATTTACTGCATCCTCTATTGTTGGGTTCTGTGCAGATTGTTGTTTTATAACTTCATTTAGCATATGCATTTGTTTTCTGCAATCTTCCTTTATGCTGTCCATTTTGGTCTCAGGTTTATCCAATTTAACAGAAAGTTCTTGCTACTGCCAAAACTAGATTGTAGTTTGTTTCTCACTGTATTATCCAGAGAGTTCACTTTAGAGTGGCTCATTTTGTCAAAAACAGTCAATACAACTTCTCACAGGAAAAAGTTAAAAAAAAGTCATCTAAACTTAATTTTTCTTCCAAAAATTAATCCAAGTTTATTTATAAGGCTCAGCATATATAAGAACATATTTTTGTTAATTCTATATTATAATATCCTGTAAAAAAAAAAAAAGAAAGCAGAGCAAAAACTTTGTGCTGCTAGTAGTTCACCATCTTGGCCATGCCTCTGGACATCTGATTTTTAACAGTGTCAGAGTGCACTTTATAGAGGATGTCATCATAACAGCATAACAGATAACATATACTTGTTTGCAAAGACAGGACTTGTGATATGATTGTGTGAGTGCAATTTGCAAAAGAACATATAAATATATCCTGGCAACACATTTGAAAGAAGCTGTCATGAATGCATATTGTAGAATTGAGACACACATATACCTTTCTCTCATGATGTGTAGATGAGACATACACACACAAACACTCAGTTTGTAAACACCAATAGTGCAAAGATGGAGTTATGTGTCTTCATATTCAGAGGAAGGTATACCCACATTAATACAATTTACTGACAATATCAATGAGATATGTTCAGGGATGACCAATGTCCAGTGTCACTATAAACTCATTCCAGATATAACAATGCAGTTATGCCCTGTAATTCTGGAGTCTGATTGGCAGTAACCCAAGTCTTGATATATCAGTTGCAAGTGCATTGTTGCATGCCACACATGAATATCAGAGATGATGTATTTAGTCAAGCACAAGTGTCATGGTCTCTTGTATTTATGAATGCATTTCCATGTAGTGGTTGATTACAGCCAAGTAACCAGAGTTAGACATGCTATACATCTTTTCACAAAGTGGATCACAGAAAAGCTGATGGCAAAGCATAGCGCATGCATGATTCAAACTTCAAGAAATCAACTTGGACTTGTGAAGTAGCAGTGTTCACTGGTGATCACTGCCAAACTCTGCAAATAGGGGGAATAAACTTTGAGAAATTGCTGGCAGCTAGTATGATGTGCATGCTGTAGTGTGTCTTTGAAATGTTGGGGCCAACATTGTATTGCATAAATAACTGTTGGCCTTGCCTTCCCCATTTGTGTGATACTAAGCAATGAGCAAGCATGGTATCTGCTTAAGGAAAACAGTGACAAATGTAACATAGTATGCCTTCCTTCAAGCAAGCAGGCTTAGCAGTGATGCACAGGTGCCAGCACTCTGGACAGTACTGAGTGTGAAAAATACATCAACTGCCTAGCTTTCTCTGTAGCATGGGGTATAAGAGCACATGTGAGCCAGAGTTCAAATCCTGATGACTCTTGATTTTTACAAATGGCATCAGGATGTCATTGCCAAAGTAAATGTAAGCAGAAGTACAAATGTGACTATCAATGAGTACACTAAAGTAAGTGCCTTCTCCAAGTCGTATCAGTAATGCCTATTGCAATGCACATCTGCAACTAGTAGCTGTTTTGCAGGCCTCACTGCAACTCACAATTTAATTGTGTGTGCAACTTGATACAAATGACAATGCGTGATACATCTTTTGAGATTATTATAACTCCGCAGATATGCTAACTACATGTGTAGGGCTGGATATTCTGAAAAGTGGGTGCAGTATGCTTCTTCACAGTAAGGACAGTTTCCACATCATATTAGATGAACATTTCATCCATCATCACATGAACATGACACAAAGGAAATCCTACAGCAAATTTTGAATCCTTGCACAATACAGGAGCCCTAATACTTTAGTGAATCAAGCTAACATGTTGTATTATCCATCAGCAGAGTCACGTCAGCATGCAGAAACATGATATGACCTGTACATCCATCAGCCTAATAGATACACACCGGTAAAGAGGGATGGGAGTGAAGGGGTGCATACATGGAGAGATGGGCATACATATGACAATGCTTTGTGCAATGTAGCATTCATGGACATGTTTTTAATCTATTCTCATTATTAAGCTACCATGATCTGCAGCATGATGTGACTGACGTAGGGGTACAGAAGAGTTAGCAGAGGGAGAACAGGCTTATGACAAGCAGAACAAGCTACAAAATATATGTCTTAGTTGAGGGAATGGATGCCAATGCAATTTTTTTTTTTTGGCCAGTATCTAATATATCTCCAGGAGAACTGATAACTGTGGCAAATATTAAGATGTGGGTAATGATACATATCATACACATATAACACCACATTAAGAAATGATGTGAGATACATCTGTAACATACATCACAACTGTACAGATTTTCACAGAATGTCCAGATTTTTACCTCATATTTTTGGTGTGTTCCTCCTAACATCTGTTTCTTTCTGGCAAATAACTGAGGATTGAAGTCATTAAATAATGACAAGCATATGAGGTTAAGACTCCATATCCTTCAAAATATTCATGCTAATGCAAAACTTATTATTCTATCAACTTTCTAAGTTTTTAAGAGCAATATTTAAAATCTGTCCCTACTTGTCCCCCATCATATCAGACTTTGTCCAGATTTTTTGCTCTAAGAGGTGTTGAGAGGTATGATCTGTAATCAAGCCCTTGATGCTATGGGCAAAAAAAAAATCTTCAGTCAAGTAATTTATGGCAACACTCCACATAGGAAGTTGTACTTTGCTACATCCAGACGTCTGAGAACCATCACAATAACTGTTTCAAAGTAATGCCTTTACTCTGCCTACACTATAGAGCAGCATGTTTAAGCACCATTGTATAAGAATAACTGGACTAGTATGACCGATGGTAAAAACTCACCCGGTATTACCATAGGACATGACAGCCATTCACCACCACTCATCACTGGTGCATGATGCCAAACTCTGTGTAAATGCAGAGCACAAAAAGTGAAGGCTTTTTATGGGCCATTCCAGGCCATGTGTGCTGTGTGTGATTCTATTTTTTGACCAGAATAAATGTGTAAAAGTGTGATTGATAGGAAAATGGTGAAATCGGGGGGGGGGGGCAAGCAGACAGAAGAACAAAGAGGAAGCAGTAAAGGAATTTGGAGGAGGGAATTAGGAAAGAATTATAGATATCCATGTCTTTAATGCAATAATGTACATGTGCAGACAATATTTGACGAATTGGACTATCACCACAATATAGATGGGTGACAACAATGCAGTGATGTTGTATAGCCAATTGGAACAAATCAAGTGTGTCAAAAAGACACATATTCACAGTGGAGAGCTATATATGGGGCAAATCAGATTTATTTTTTGGGACAGATGCCCTTTTTTTTGCATTTCAAAATGAGAGGAATGTTGAGGAAGAGACATAGGAATGTGTGGATCAGGTAGATAGGGTAGGTGAGGAAGCTGGTGCAGGCAAACAGGACAAGCAAGAAAGACACAGGGCTTGATGATGGACACAAAAGGCTGGGGGACAACATGTTTGGGGATAGGTGGGAGACATTGGAGACACATACCCATCAAGTGTGGGAACAGTGAGAATCTAGTCCACACCCTCAGAACTGTCACTTCTTCACTTCCCTTTAAGACTGCTTGATGTGGAAGTCTCTTTTTGATTTTAATGCTCAACCTTTCCAGGTAGCTGATGCTGGCACCAAGGCCAGTATCTGTTAGATCACACACCATCCCTGACAGCTCCTGGCATATGACATAATTTCCACCTCCACCAATACTCCCAGGGAATACCACTTCACTAGCAGCTGGGGTAATGCTACCTGTTATGGATGGGCTTGTAGTGAGAGGGTTGTGGAGGCAATACTGCCAGACTGTGTCCCAGAGGTGCTAAGTGTTGGTGTGGTAGCTGGTGGAGGCTTGGCAGGTCAAGCTTCATTGGCTGGAACACCTTCCTGTGATGAAATGGATTTGGTTTGTTGGCAGAAAATTATGATATCAGAATGGTGTATTTCCAGGTAACCCACAAAAAAATAAAAAAAAAATAAAACAGAGGTAAGGGGTGGGGTGAGACAAAACAGAAAATAGAATATTGGAATCATGACATTTCACATTCATACTTTAATACAATAAATAAACTTTTCTTATTATAGCAGCTGTAGAACTTTCACGATCCCAACTGTGATTGTGAATTGTTACAAATAATCATTGGGATATGCACATATTCCATATATGCTTCTAAAGATGGTACAGATTAAAGTAACAACATGGCATTAAAGCCAATATTACTGCATTTCAAATGTAAAAATGATACTCAATGAATGTGAATCAACAGGTTATTTGTGGGGATTTTACCCATATAATCTGAATACACTATTACGCTTGTCTAATGCAATTGCCAAGAGCTACAGAAGAAAGTCTGCATGCTTGCTGTAACAGTTAAGATATGCATGCTGAACTTGATATGGAATCACAATATATTTATTGCAATCAGAGTCAGTTGTGCTGCATACACATGCCTTGTCTTTTTGAGTCTCTCCAGCTTCTCAGCATGAGCCTCTGTGTTTGCCAAGATTTTCTCTGCAGCTGTAAAATAGAAAATGAGAGGAGAAACATGAAAACATTATGCATGCCAGTCTTGGCTAAGTACAGTATTCAATATAATTTCAAGTTGCTTGATTTGTATACTTACACAGTTGGGGGGGGGGGTGGAAGTCAGCATTTCAAAACTCATCCTCCATTGGTCAAGTTGTGCCTCCTTATGCCTCTTCAGGTCACTGTAGTGGTGCCTACACTGCTCCCCATTGTGTGACTTGCCAGTTGTACTAGAGACAGCCTTGGATAGGCTGTTCCAAGCTGTAGCCTAGTACTGAGACCCAGTATAGTCCCCCCGCAGCAGCCAACAGCTGTAGCACTTCATGAGGAGTGCAACAAATAATTTTGAATCCTCCATACCGCACCTCTGTGCCCTGAATTTGGTACTTTCCTTGCCATATCCTGCCATTTCTGAAAATGTGCTAACAGTCACAATGGTTTCCCAGCAATGTTTGACACGGCACATTTTCTGACCAGTGCACAAGCATGCATAACCACATCAACCATATTTGTTCAATGTTATACAAAAAGAAATGTTGCCAAACAAAGAGAAAGGTGTTTATAAAACAGCAATGATGATGTGAGACATGGCATTAATTTATGGCACGTACACTACTATACCTGGTCACACTTTATCCAATGGTCAACACTGAAATGTTAAATGACTTGGCTTTTAAGCCATGACCTTGGATGGATCAATGGGATGATTTAACACATATGTTGTGGGGACTTACACACTATTTAAAATAATTTGTACAATGTGGGATTCCAGCCTATGTAAAAGGCAATGCATACATTTCCACACAAGTAATTAATCCTCATTGCCACAGAACACGTGTTTGTCAACCATGATCATTACAGATATACAGCTTAAGTAGTGACTGATGCTATATTTCAATTAAGTCAGTATGTGTGTGACATGAAAATGTCTTGGGTTATGCATTTTCAGGTGTGATGCATGACTATTGCCTGACAATATACTGCAAATAGACTTGCATGACTTTAGTAATAGAGTTTGCAGTTATGATACATACCTCACAATACATTATGTTTTACATTCATACTTAGGTTATGGGAGGGGTGTAGATGATTTAGAGGAAACTATTGTTTCTATCAGAGACATGCAACTACATTTTTATTACATATCATCATTGTCCTGCTGAACCAGTTATGCACATAATACATATGATACCTACTAAAGTATGTGCAAGCAAGCAATAAGGATACATTTCTCTCAGACAACCTGCTATATACAGCTATTGGTATATGGGGTTACCTTTATGATCAAAGTTTTGTGAAAAATTGCAGCAGGACACCCTTACTAAAAAGTGGAATGTGTTGGATTTGAACCCAATCTCAGCTGTTTTTTAATCATAAAGCCACTGCATTTACACCTGAAACCACAGGTAAAGCTTGAATACAACTCTGTTTGTCATACTCAATACCGTCCAGAGTGCTGATGGCTGTGAATTGCCACTGACCCTGTTTGCACAAAAGAAGCCAAATGAAATTAAAGTTTTCATGTTTTTCCTTACGTAGTGAACCCTGTTTGGACATAGGTAAGCAACACACAAATGTAAAAGGCAACAGCGAACATATATCACATGTGCAAATACTCATTATGACCCTTCCTCAGCAAAAATAATAACTGTGGAACTCCAACCCCACTTTACCTATGTTCACTCATTTTTAGCTCAACATATTTGCACCTTGTGCCACAGAGACAGTTGGGTAACAGGGAATTTCTGCAGCCATTACTATCCATGTTGTTGACTGCTGCACAATGTCTCTAAGTATCTTTGCACTTTGTAAGGCAGCAGAAATGACATTTTTTACTTTTTGATCAGCTAACCATGTTTGCACTATGCCACATGTCATGCATGTAGTAAAAAAGGGAAACAAATGGTTAAACATTTAAACATCTGTGGATTTGAGCCACCAGACTATTGTGCTTATACAACATATCTGAATCTCTTTATGCCACAGATACAGCTTTGCAATACCAATCAAATCATGTTGATACAAGAAACTCACATCACATATCCAGTACTAAACAGTTCAAACAGTTAGACATTCAAAGTTGATTGTAAATGTGCAGATAAGATATTTAGTGGGATGACTGATCACACAATATTTATAAATATGTTTGCAAAATTGCATCTCTGCCTTCTCTTTGTATTCTGGAAAAAATTCCCCTATCTCTGCTTTACTATCAGACGTGCAGTCTCTAGCGCATAGTCTGTCATATTTCTTTCAAGGTGTGATGCAAATACATGACAGTCAACAACAGTTTTCAGCAAGGCAGAAAATTGTGCTATTATGCCAATGAAATTTACATGCAGAGTGTTTGGTTTTGTTTACAAGCTCACCACAGTTAGTGCCACACTTTGTAAGTGTATCCTCACTGACACACCCACTTCAGTGAAGGGTGTCTATATGTTTTTCTTCAGTCAGTGAATCATTCATAGTTGCAAGCCATTAGCACCTAACAGTGGTGTAGAGGCTAAACTAAGTTTACATCTGTTATACAAAGTCAAAAGTATGGTATTTAATAATTTTAAGGAGTTCACACCTCATTTGTATTTTGAAAGTGCTCAGAGGGCAAAATCTTCACTGAAAGGTAACCATGTAGCAAGGTTATTGCTGTACATGTGTTGGTCTGTTTTTCCTATAATGGGTATTTGAGTTGCTTGGGCCAGATTATTTGGTAAACTGCATAAGTATATATTACAGATGTTGGTCATATCAGATATTGATGGCATTGCTGGACAACTCACACACATTCTACTTAGATACATTTGCAAGAAACAGTTATGCAGGTATCTTCTATTCATTCAAGTTCTTGCACATTTATTTTTGTATTACAGATTCAGCAATTACCTTGATAGTCTTGTAGTTACAACTGCTGTCATTCGGGGCTGACTCTGTCTGATGCTAGCAGTACACAGCCATTACATGGGGAAGTAAAAGTTCTGAGCATTGCCTGTTATTACTTTTACTTTATGTGGGTGCATAGGGTAAAAGGTGTACCCCTTAGGTGGTGAGCATATCCATTGTCTTTTGGCCAGGGCGAGGGCATGTTGTGCACTCCTGTGACTACCTATACCCACAGCAGCTGGGAGTTCTACCTCTGACTGCTCAAATACATGTGGATGTGGTGGCCTTGGCACTGGTGGTAGAGCATTTGCTCCTAGTCCTTTGTGTTCCTGTTGCAGCTGGTTTTGCAGGAGGATATTGTGTAGGACAGCACAGACTGTAATCATTTCAGAAGAAGTACTGGGATTGTACTGTAGAACCCTCCATTATGTACCAAGGCACGGAAACAATGACTTCCACAGCCCAGACACATGCTCTGTGTTTGAGTATGTGCCTCATTATAGCATTCATCTATGGAGGCATGTGCATGTCTGGTGGGTGCCACCAACCAAGATTTTAGTGCATCCCTTGCATCCCCCAGTAAATGGACTCATGGGATATCACCCTTGGAAAACCTCGGGTAGAGCTGTGAGGTGTGCCAGATATAGGAGTCATGGTAACTGCCACGGTTGCTAGCACACACATTCAGGAACATTCCCCCAAGCATTATACATGACCTGGCAGTTAATGAAGAGAAAACACTTTTTGTTGATATAGAGCCTTCCCTGTTCCCAGGGTGGTGTTTGGTCTATATATATAGCCATTGGCATGGTGTAGCATAACATTCAGGAATTAGTGTAGCGTCCTGAATGGTGATGCCTATGACACCCCTATCATGTTCCCTGTGGGTAACTGAAAGGTTCCTTTAGCTAACATTCTAAGTGCTACACATACCTTGGTCTCCACAGGTATTAGTTCCTCTTGGTTTACTCTTGATCTCATGTGAGGATGACAGAGGTTGCAGAGTTCCTAGAGTGTGTCTCTATCCACACTGTAAGGCTCTACTATGTACAACTGATGCAGACCATGAAAAGTTAAAAGGGGTCTAAATACCCTTCTTCTCCTTGCCCAAGGTCTATCATCATTATCAGCAGCATAGAGTAGAGCCTGTTGCACACACACATGCAGAAGAGCAGCAGCAGCCCCTAACGTTCTTTCCCTCCAGTGTAGTTTCATTGGCTGTATTCCAAAAGGTTTTGAAATGCAAGGCAGAAGGCTACACTAATTGTACATGATTGCTTTATAGCTTGTTGACTAGCTCCTCCATCTTGAACTGGTTGATTTGCATACAGTTAATCTGCTTGTGCAGTACTTTGCATGTCATGATGCTTACTGTGTTTGTGCAGCTCCACACACCATGTAGAGTGACTTACTGAATACAATTTAACATGCTATCATGTGAGCAGTGTGCCGCAAAGCACACACAGGTTCAATGAGCCATGTAGGATTTATTGATACCTGCCTCCAAGATCTTGATTATGAGAGTTGTTTAATGGATATTGTGGTGAGCTATGCTGATAATGGATGTCTTTGCCAAGTTCTCTAGTTCCAAATGAGATTTTAATTGCAGGAGAAATATTCCTATTGATTGCAAGGCAGTTAGAGGTTGATTCATAAAGGGCTTTGATAGCACTTGATATATCCTACTAGGTGACCTAAATACTGACTGGATAACCTGTAACTCCAATAACCTCACTAATCACATTAATCTCTATGGGTTCTCTCAACTCATTCAAGAACCCACTAGAACAGATAAAAGATCACAAAAACAATCCATACTGGATTGGGTACTGGTCAATTACCCCAAACAAAGCTACCAGACTGGTTGCCTACCAGATGGTCTCAGTGACCACCCCCCACATTTCTACTATGCAAATGCACTAACTTACCCAAGCCCTTAGTTTATAGACTAATACGAAATGTTTGCAACCTAAACCCTTATGATCTCAACTCTGTTCTAAGCCATTGTAACTGGGAACCACTTCAAACCCTTGAATTAGACCAGGCAGTTGACTACTTTAATACTACTTTTCTCAACATCCTTAACAGACTTGCCCCTACTAGGAAAGTTAGAGTGAAAGCTAATTAAGCTGCATGGCTAAGCAGAGACACTAGAGCCCTACTAAAATGCAGAGATAAAGCTTGGAAACTCTGGAAAAAGGAAAACACCACCTGTTCCAAACAAAACTACCAACAGCTTAGAAATCAGGCCAAGGAGTAAATCAAACAGGAAAAACAGAACTACTTCCTAGGTGCTCAAAGCAAATACTCAAAAAATCCACAAAAGTTCTGGCAGTCTATCAGCTCCTTACTAAAACCAGGCAAAACCATTACTCCAGCCCCAAACTCTGCCAACAATACCATGAACATAGCCAATCAATTTAATCACCACTTTACAGACTCCATCCTGGCATTATCCAGCCAATTATCCCCAAATAGCTCTTCATGCATCCCATCCAATTATCCTGAAAGCATTCCCTCCTTTACTCTATCATCCACCCCCACCTCTACAATTAAAAAGCTCCTTCTAAAACTGAAACCCACCACCCTTGCAGCCGGTAACTTACCTGCTAACTTCCTAAAAATGGCTACTGAATCTATTTCTTACCCTGTCTCCATCCTTATCAACTGCTCTGTACAGGAATCCCATATCCCAAATGTCTGGAAATTCTCATATATCATTCCTCTTCATAACGGTGGGAACTCTTATGATTTTTTAATCTACCGACCCATCGCCATTCTATCCCCCTTACCTAAACTTCTAGAGACGTGTATCCACTTCCAAGTTATTAAATTCCTGAACACACTAACACAGAAGGCCTCTGGCTAACAAAGTTCACAGATGACTGCAAACTAGGAACCATAGTCGTGTCCCCAAATGATGTGGAAATCCTACAGAAGGGCCTCGCTGAGACAGATGCTTGGTGTCATAGCCATTGCCTCAAGCTCAACACCAAAATGTGCATTGTCATCCCCTTTGGTAAAAACTCTGTACCCATTAACTACTACATAGACAGCAGTCTACTTAACACTGAATGTGTGATAAGAGACCTTGGGACCCAGGTGGACAGTAGTCTGTCCTTTGACAGTCACATCGCCACAGTAATCAGGAAGTTCTTCTGCATGGCACACCACATCATAAAAGGGTTCTCATCCAGGAAAAAAGAAGTCATTGTTCCCCTCTACTTGACACTCATTAGACCCATTATAGAGTACAACGCCCCTTTTGGAATGTACTTCACAAGACATCTGCAGCAGCTGGAAAGGCCACATAAGTACCTCACAAAGAGGATTACTGGCCTCAAACAGATGCCCTACACTGACTGTCTCAAAAAAACTCCATCTTTACTCTGTAGCATATCGCCTACTCCGAGGTGATCTCTGCCTAACATATAAAGCTATGTCAAACCCAGAGCTGTTGGACATGCTACACCTAAAGAAATTCCAATCTCTCTGAGCTACATGCTCTAGGGACCTAAACTTTGTCACCATAATAAACAGGACATGCTGGAGGGATATAGTCCTGTCCCAGAGACTTCCCATACTCTGGAGCAGGCTACCCATCTATGTCAAGCAAAGTTCTTCATTAGCACTCTTCAAGAAAAATGTTGATGAGTGGATGGGAAATAGGAAATACACCCCGGGGATCGCTTCTGTGTCTCGGCTCGACAGTGGCACAGGAAAATAACTTTCTTGGGTGGCGTAAGCCAGAGAACCTTCTTGACTAGGCTTACGTAGGCACTCGGGCTGAAAGCCTAGTACCTACCTATGAACCTATGAACACATTAACTCCAACATGGCTTCCGCCCACATCATAGCACAACCACTGCTCTTCTCTCTTTCACTAATCTAGTTAAGCAACACAGGGACAACAATAACTTTACATCTGCCATTTTTTTGGATCTCTCCAAAGCATTTGACATGGTCTCACACACCATTCTGTTAGATTCTCTAGCCTCGCTATCCTTTTCCCCATCTACTATAGCCTGGTTTAGAAGTTACCTATCTGACAGGCAACAATCTGTCCAATGGCAAGGCGTACTGTCCCCTAAACTTCCTACCACCATTGGTGTCCCACAAGGCTCAATACTGGGCCCACTTTTCTTTTCTATCTTTGCCAATAGTCTACATAACTCAATCCAGCATGCTACACTTATTCAATATGCAGATGATTTGACTTTAATCTGCACAGCCCCATATCCAGCCATTCTGCAACAACTCACCCAGGAAACCTTTAACTCTGTAGAAAAATGGATTTCTGATATCCAACTCATCCTAAACCCCAACAAGATTAAATAACTACTATTTACCCCTAACAAATCAAAAATTGCTCCCCTCTCTTTCACAATCCCCTCTAAAAATGGCACTACCATTTCCCCTTCTGATCATATCAAACTGCTCAGCATTGAAACTGATAATAATCTTTACTTTAATGTCCGCATCTCATAAACCATTATAAAGGTTCACAAAAAATGGGCACATTATATAGGCTCAAAAACTTTCTTTCAGACCAAGAAAGAGTCACCGTAGCCCAGACTCACCTATTGTCCCCCCAATGTATGCAGCACTAATTTTCACCCACATCGGAAAAATAGATCTAGACAAACTAGAATCATGTTACAATAAGATTGCCAAGTTTGCTAAAAACACTACCTTCAGAACACATCACTGTGTTCCTCTAAGGGACCTAAATTGGTCAGAACTACCTCAGCTACTTAATTACCACCAGCTAGTTACTGTCTACAATATTTTTAAATACCCTGGTAAAACCCCATTGCTAACCCAACTACTTACCCACAGCACAGAAAATTGCCCTCTCCGATTTAGTGCCAAATATCTCCTCTGTATCACTAGAGCAAACAATACTGCAGGAAAAGCGCTATATTCTCACACCATTGCTAGAAACTGGAATTGCCTTCCACCTTCGCTGCTCACTGCCTCCATCACCTCACACTTCAAAAACACCCTCAAATCACATCTGATGAATACCTGGATGTGTCCTTATATTACTTAAACTTAAGCTTTCCTACCTTTTCCTCCTCATATCCATTCACCAATACCAAGTTAGTCACTGTAATCCTCTATGGGACTAAATCTCTAACAGCCATCCATTCACCAATACCAAGTCAGTCACTGTAATCCTCTGTGGGACTAAAACCCTAACAGCCATCCATTCAACAATACCAAGTTAGTCACTGTAATCCTCTATGGGACTAAAACCCATTCACCAATACCACGCTAGTCACTAATCCTCTATGGGACGATAACCCATTAGCCAATACCAAGTTAGCCACTGTAATCCTCTATGTGACTAAAATCCATTCAAAAATACCACGTTAGTCACTGTAATCCTCTATGGGACTAAAACCCATTCACCAATACCAAGTTAGTCACTGTAATCCTCTATGGGACTAAAACCCTAACAGCCATCCATTCACCAATACCAAGTCAGTCACTGTAATCCTCTGTGGGACTAAAACCCTAACAGCCATCCATTCAACAATACCAAGTTAGTCACTGTAATCCTCTATGGGACTAAAACCCATTCACCAATACCACGCTAGTCACTAATCCTCTATGGGACGATAACCCATTAGCCAATACCAAGTTAGCCACTGTAATCCTCTATGTGACTAAAATCCATTCAAAAATACCACGTTAGTCACTGTAATCCTCTATGGGACTAAAACCCATTCACCAATACAAAGTTAGTCACTGTAATCCTCTATGGGACTAAAACCCTAACAGCCATCAATTCACCAATACCAAGTTAGTCACTGTAATCCTCTATGGGACTAAAACTCTAACAGCCATTAGCTGAGCCTCCTCATATCAATTCACCAATACCAAGTTAGTCACTGTAATCCTCTATGGGACTAAAACCCTAACAGCTATTAGCCGAGCCTGTAAGTAGCTCCTATTCCCTACAGTTTGTAACTTCTCTGACTGCTGACTCCTCATATCCATTCACCAATAGCAAGTTAGTCACTGTAATCCTCTATGGGACTAAAACCGTAACAGCCATTAGCTGAGCCTGTAAGTATCTCCTAATCCCTAGTGTTTTGTAACTTCTCTGAATGCTGAGAAGAAGTGTCTGTTCTGCTTGCATTTTTAATGTTAATATCCGATTGGTTTGTTGTATAATGTACATGTTTGTTGTACTACTCTGTATAAAAATATTTCTCTTTTGTTTAACTTGTACTACTCTGCATAAAAATATTTTTCTTTTGCTTAACAATGTGGAGCTTTTCTCCCTGGGCCTCTGCTGTAAATGGACCTAGTCCAGGAGAAATTTCTCAGTTAACAAATGTAAAATAAAATAAATAAATAAAATTTGGTAGGACAACTGAATTTTTGAGAATGTTATAAATAAAGGGAACACATACTTAAATGAAATACCTTACTGGTGTTTAGTAAAAAACACTTACAAGCATGATAGATTTTTAATGTTATATTATGGTGTATAATTCATTGAAACATATTATTATCTTATGACTATCTCCCATCCACGAAGCGCAAATGAAGTTATGAGTTAATTTTGTAGTCATTTTCCTAAAACATTTAGTTAAGACTATGGACTAAAGTTTGACATAAGTAATTAAAGAAATTATGTGAAAATTTATAATAAAAAGAACAAGAAAATAAAGTTTCTTCTAAATTGCTTAATACCTCTTCTGAAAAAAACATTTTATTACATTGATATTTTCAACAGTAGATCACTGTTGTAGTAACCTTAACTATATGGGTCCTTATCACTAATATCAGACAGCTTTTCAAAGCTTAAGGGTATCCTGCACACAGTCTAACTGTTAGATGCTCAAAAGGAGCACCTTTAAAAAGACAACATGCCAAAAACCTCAGAGCTTTCTAGCAGCTAAAGTATACAACTTTGGCAGGCTCTATGGAACTGTCTGTCAGCTAGAAATACTTCAATGCTGGGCAGATGAAAACTTATGTTATTTTTCTCAGATATAGCTGTTTTTTTTTTTTTTTTGCTAGGAAGCTTATAGTTTTTTTGACCATCAATTCCTATCAGACGAGATATTTTATACGAATGTTTCTGTGAAACAAATGTGTAAAATATTTATTTTTGACTTTTCTTCCTACAGTTGTGTTTAGGTTTTATTTGTTGGAACAAGATACTGTCCATGGGAGAACTGTCAGTAATTTATTTAGTTCAGAACCAAATTTTGACTGTTTAAAAAATTACAGTGTGTTTTAGACACCAGTATTCATCTTCAGTACTTCAGTCTCAGGTGAACCTATAGAGCAATTAATAGAGCAATTACTGATCTCTGTGATTCTTCCTTCTACTGTCTGCAAATAGAAGAATATAGTTAGGGATCCTTATGGTGCAGACAAGCTCCAGTTGTGCCTCAGCAATTGATGGACGACTCTGCTATAGCTGATCTCGGTTCCTCAGACTACTCGTCTTTTTCACTCAGTCCTTCTGGTTAGCACCTACAGTATCTAAGGACTGGGGGCCACATGTCCTCTGTGGGTGTAGAAATGTTCTCCATGGCAAGGAACAGTGCCTCTTGACAGTCTCAGGGGAAGGGACTAGTGAAAGACTACATTGCTGAGGATGGGAGATGGAACACTGGGAGGGCATGTCTGTTTTAGGGTACATTCTTCTCCACAAATGAAAAGAAAAATAAGTAAAAAAAGATGGCTTTCTCTATTTCGTTTTTCTATAGACAGGGGATTTTGCTGTTTTTTTTTTTTTTTTTTTTTTTTTGGAGAATTAATCTCTACTTTTACTGGTTCAATTTCTTCTGCAGAAAATAAAATGTAAAGGGATTCCTCCTTTTCTGACTCTGAAGTTCAGTCAGACGAGCAGGAATTGGAGGGTGAACATTGTGCTTCAGGATTTTGTAAACAATCTAATGATTCTGATGCTGAGAGAAGTATTGCTTCAGAATTCTCTCTACAGGACCTTTTTTTGAAACTTTAAAATGAAAAAGATTCTTCAGTGGGATCAGAATGAAATTCCTATTTCTTAACAAATGCCTTATGATTTGTTAGATATTCCTCATTTTGAAACTGTTCCTCCTGTTTACCTGCTTTAGAGAGCATTTTTCTCACAATTTGCAGTTTACCTGACAGTCACCCTCCTGCCTCTAGGAAGTCTGATAGCAAATACAGGGTGCCTCAGACTTACAAATACTAGTTTTCTAATCCTAAAGCAGACTCCCCAGTGATCTCTTATCCAAAACTAATTCTTCTAGACGAATAGTTAAAATTAGTCTCACTCCCTTTGATAGGGACAGGAAAGCTTTTTAGAGATTTGTGAACAAAGTTTATAATGCTGCCACTTTATGATTTAGAATTCTAAACTGACAGGCTCACTTGTTAAAGTTTTTACTTCTGTCTTTGGAGCATATAAACATGTTTTCTGTTTACCTTCCCTCTTTGGAGGAAAAAAGTTGTTTGAATAACATTAACATGCCTTAAAGTGCTCTTATGATGCTGCTGATAAAATCTCCAGGGCTGCTGCTTCTAGTTCAGCCACGAGAAGATTTGCTTAGTTACATTCTGAAAATCTTTCTGAAGATGGTAAAACTGACATTTTAAGTTCTCCCCTGGACAAGAAAATTCTGTTTTGTCCTTTTGTAGCTGAAGTGTGTAAGAGGTTTGCTGAGAGGGACAATTTGATTCAAGCGGTGACACAAAATGTTTCTTTTTTGAGGCAAATAAAATGTCCCTTCCAACTCAGCCCCTTTTTTCAAGAATCAGTTTAAAGAGTAAGCTAACAATAAACAGAATTTAAAAAAACAGTGGTGAGGAGGCTTGATAAAGAAAGGGAAAGCCTCACAAAACCAAAGACAGTTCATTAAGTCACAAATAACTATTTGCCTTTTCAACTTCCTTGCTCCTCCCTCCATGAAACCTCTTCCTCATTCATCACTTTCACTTGTGATAACATATTATTTCAGACAGTTGGGTTCTGACTGTCTTTCAACAGGGGTATACTTAGTAATGGGATTCCTTTGCTCCTTTCCAGGAATACCTCCTTACCCATTAAACCAAATATCCTTATTTCCTCATCTTCTGGAACAAATGTTTTCTCAGAGAGTTATAGAACCAGTGTTTGCAGACTATAAGGACAAAGGGTTTTATTCAAAGTTTTTTTTTCTGGTGCCAAAGAAGAATGGACTTGGAGGCCCATGCTAGACCTCTCCTTTCTCAATCGTTTTGTAAATGTCTCAGAGTTTAAATTATTATTTCTCCTGACCGTGTTACCTCTGTTTGTTATTTTATTAGCTTTCATTTTAAAACTAGATTTAAAAGATGCAAACCATCCTATGCCCATTGGCAAACATTTCATACTTTTTAAAAATAGTTTTGTATTGCATTATCAATTCTCTGTATTACCTTTTGGGCTATCTACTGCAGCAATTGTATTTGCAAAGTGTCTGGCTTCAGTAATTGCTTATTGCAGACTTTAATGCATTCCCATTTTTTCCTTATTTGGATAATTGTTTTATATCTGCAAGCCCATTTTCAGTTGTCAGAAGTCCTTAGAAAGTGTTCAGAATTTTATTCAGTCTGGGTTTTCAAGTGAACTTGCAGAAAATAAGGATCCTAGGCTAATGGTTCAAGATAGAGTGCAAATAGTTGTAGGAACAGATGGTAGCCTTGTCTGGTTCCTGTAGTAATGATGAATGTTTCTGAGAATCATGAGCCATTTTTAATCTTTTCCTGTACACCCTGTTAATGGTCTATTAATGAGGTAATTCTGAGATAGTTGTCTTGTAAAACCAAAGATATTTAAGAGTTTGAATATATATTCTCAGTACACCCTGT
The DNA here is from genome assembly GCF_019279795.1 of Protopterus annectens. Lineage (NCBI taxonomy): Eukaryota > Metazoa > Chordata > Ceratodontiformes > Protopteridae > Protopterus > Protopterus annectens. The sequence goes on along the minus strand of NC_056725.1, from coordinate 442,510,962 downwards.
CAAATGCTTTCTCAGCATAACAACTAAGGAGAATCAGTGGCTTGAGATGGCTAGTTTCTTCTAACATACATCTGTATTGCAGCCACTTTGTTAAGTGTGAGCTTTCTTTGGACAAAGACAGTTTGATCAGAGAGAATCAGATCAAATAAAACCTTAGATATCATTTTTTTTAGTATGATGGCCAGAAGCTTATAGTTGTGGTTCAGTACTGATATAGGGCAGTATGAGGTCATATTCACATTCATCTAGCCCTGATTCCAGTATCACAAATACAGTGCAATGCTTCCACAATTGGGAGGGTCCTTTTAAGATGTCATTAAATCCCTGAACAATATTGGCAGTTGAAGATCCCAAAACCATTGACATATTTCATTGGGGATCTCATCTGTTCCTGGAATCTTACTATTGGCAATTTTTTTTATCTGACTTAGCTTTTACCACTGTAACTAGTTTTAGCAGGGAATCTGCTTCTATTTTAAATAACTTTGGAAGTGGGAATGCTTCTAGGTCATCCAGAAGGGAGCTGGAATTCATAAGCTAAGGGTTTTAAGTATGCAAATTAGAACAGTAGGCTGCAAAGGTCTCCAGAATCAACACAGAAGGTAACAGTTTCTATCAAAACCCTTAATTTGATGAATGTTTTGCTGGCTGGCTGTGCAGTCAGTCTCAAGGCTAAATGTTTTCAGTTGGAGTAATCTCAAAATTCATAATTTTAATGCATTTGTTCTGTGTTCCTGTTTAAAATCTAGTGTATCCATTAAAGGCCTTCGACACAATACCCCACTCAGGTATCATCGAAAAACTCATCAGCTTGAATGTAAACCCATACATCACAAGATGGGTTGGAAACTGGCTAAGTGACAGAACCCACAGGGTCAGAGTTGCTGGAGCCATGTCAGACTCAAAGCCTGTCACAAGTGGTGTCCCACAGGGCTCAGTCCTGGGTCCACTCTTGTTCGGCATCTACTTTTCTGAAGTACAAGAAAACACAGGAGGGTTATGGCTGACAAAGTTTGCAGATGACTGCAAACTGGGCGCCATAGTCGAAAACACATCTGACACAGATATCCTTCAGAAGGGCCTCACAGAAACGGATAACTGGTGCCAGAGCCATGGCCTAAAGTTAAACGCCAAGAAATGCATAGTCATACCCTTCGGGAAAAACAAGGTTACCCCTAACTACCATATAGGTGGCAATCCACTGAGCACAGAAGAAGTCATCAGGGATCTGGGGACCCAGGTTGACAGTAGCCTTTCGTTTGACACTCATGTTGCTAAAGTAGTTAGGAAAACCTTCTACATTGCCCACCTGATCATGAAGGGATTCACATCTAGATCAAGGGAGGTCATCGTCCCCCTGTACTCATCACTCATTAGACCTATGATTGAGTACAATGCCCCATTCGGAATGTATCTGACCCGACACCTGCAGCAGCTGGAAAGGCCCCAAAAGTTCCTCACCAAAAGGATAAAGGGTCTCAAAAATATGTCTTATGTTGCCCGACTGAAAGAACTACAGCTCTATTCAGTCTCATACCGCTTGCTCAGAGGTGACCTGTGCCTGACATATAAGGCCATGTTAAACCCAGATTTGATGAATATGCTTCACCTCAAAAAATCTAGATCCCTCAAAACCACAAGGGTGGGAGACTTAAACCTTGGCACGGTTATTAATAGAACTTGCTGGAGGGGCAGATTCATCACCCAGAGACTCCCTATGCTGTGGAACAAAATCGCGGTACATGTGAGGCAGAGCACCTCGCTGGCCTTGTTCAAGAGGAATCTTGACCAATGGATGGGAGATCGCAGATATACCCCAAGGATTACTTCAGTGTCACTGCTTGACAGAGGCACAGCAAAATAATAGGCATAGTCTTATTCAAACTAAAGGGGTGGTGAAAGCCACATAACTATGGGCTAGGCTTATAAATGCCCTTGGGCAGATAGCCTAGTATGAACCTATGAACCTATGAACCTAAGAGCTGTGATCCTAGCCACATATATTTGCCTCCCTTTGGTTGAGCTCTTTCTCAAGTTTAAAAGTTATTCCTGGTAATTTAAGACTGTGAACACTATGTATCCCAATGTCTCCTTCAAATAGGCAAAATAATCAGATCTGATTCTTTAGGTCATCCATCCAGGTGAACCAAGTCATACTCCCAGTGATCTACCTGTCCAGTATAGAACACATATATCTAGACATTTAATCTGCAAAGTTTGGCCAATTGCAGAAATATTGGTTGATAGAACAGTATCTGCCATATTTCATTAAATCAAGATCTAGGTTAAGTGACAAGAATACAAGATCCAGTAAGAACATAGTCAGCAGTAATGCTTGTCTCTACATTTGATTGATTTCTAGTTTGCAAATCATTTAGTTAACACTGATTTAAAGTTTAATGTGTATTTAAATCATCAGATTTTTCTGTAAATCTGGAAGAACATTACTAATCAATTGTAGAAATTCAGTTATCATATTCATTTTGCATTTCTTCACATAAGTTGCTTTGGTAATTATGATTCTTCTTAATGAACTTTTAATGCCCCCCCCATGTAATATCAACTATCTGATTATTATCCAATGTGTTCCAATAATGTTGATGAAATAATCCTAAGAGTTCATTGTGGACATAATTTTCCTTTAATCACCAAAGAGTGAGGTTCCAGTTAGATTTGCGATTTATGACTGTTTTAAGTTTAATACTAAGATGTACAAGGGAGTGATATGAGAATGAATGTACATCAATTTTATATTCTTAATTATATTTACTTCAGCACTTTGAAACTAATATAGAAGCTGATACAACAGTTTATGTAGAGGAAGAAGGTAAAAATTTCTACTGTGAGAATATTAGTCATTTATTTTCATTCAGTTCTATGGCAGGCAATAGAATTTTACTGAAAGTAGTTTTGGATCCTACTCTGTTGTTTTCTGATCCCAAAGATAAATTCCAGTCCATCTAATATTTAATTATGGTTACCAAAAAGTAATACTGTATTACAAAAGATGTGCTAAAAAATTGACTACCACCACATGATGCGCATAGCCATAACAGTAAGACTATTGAATTATCTCATAATAAACCTTCCATTTTGGTCTTCGTAGCTTCAGTAATTACAAAAGGCAAATTTCTCTTGATCAGAGTTGTACCATTTCTCCTGTTAGAGTTGGCAGATGAAAGCATATGAAGAGCCATTTATTCTTATAATCATCAAATTCCACACCTTCCATATAAGTCTTCTTTACTAGACAGGCATTAGTGTTCATTTGATAAAGTATATATATGAACATTTTACATTTTTGGTAAATCTCAATACCATATGGATTGTAGAATGGTGTCTTTTTTTGTGTCATTTCTTCATTTATTTAAGCTACTTAATGTGGTTATGGTAACTTTTGCAGTATAATAAGTTGATGGCATTAAACCTAACCTTAGGTACAAAAGTAATATGAAACATATGGTTTGATAAATGCTTGACATATTTGCATCTTAAGAGAGAAGTCAGTGAGTATTTGATAATGGAAACACAAAAAGCAAACATAATAAACCACTAAACAATTGAAAATCCCATGCAGCCACTCACAGTACACCCCCTTGCTAACCCCAGTGTGACGCCATAAAGGTAGCAGGAGAGATCTGTTAAACAAATATAAACATCAAAACATTAACGCAAACAATATTAACAATCCCTAAAATTGTAATCTCAACTAAAATATTTACAATGAACCTCATGGTTGGCAAGTACAATAAGTGACACATGTGTGCACATCACATGAATACAATTCACAGCAATAATCAGAGGTAAATCAGCAACATGAAAACACATAATCGTTTTCATGATTAGTGTTTGCACCTTACTTAAACCATGAGCAAAACATGCTTCCTTTACATTTCAACATAATTATTTAGTTTCCAGTGAAGTAAGATGAACTCATGGTCAAGGGCCAAATCATGACTGGAATTTTCCGGCCTATAATGTTGCTAAACTAATAATTTATCAACCTACCTTTTGGTACCATATAACTACAGCTAAAAAGATTTCTTATAACAACTGATTCATTCCTGACTAATACACATTATTGAGTTTTTTGGGAGGACATATTTCTATATCAGTTAATAGACAAGATAGAATCTGATGTTATGAAGAGGGTTTATGTTTAAACACCTGGATTTATAAACATATAATAACATAGACAATAATGGAAAAACATCCTTTAACATCTAGATACATGAGCATACTTATCAGAATTAATTTAATTATCCAGTTAATCCAAGAGTAATGCATCTAATACTCTGCAGTTTATTTTGAATTATGTCAACCCATGACTAGTAGGAAGAAATCTTAAATACTTTAAACTAACAGATGACATACTACATTTTTTTACTTCACTATAATATTTCAGTAAACATCCAGTATCTGTGCCATATACTTGTTATTTAATGAACAGGTCAATACTGTTCTGTCTTAAAAGTAAACAAAATCACTTTGGTTACCCATCTAAATTACCAATGATGTTATATAAAAAGAATAAATTTTGGACAAAAGTTGTGTACCTAGTCTAATACAAGCCAGAAAGGGTCATCCTTTATAACTATAAACATTCATTCATTTACTGCTGCCAATAGTACAATCTTTGTGAAAGTATAAATACTTCAAATTGTGCATCTATATATATATATATATATATATATATATATATATATATATATATATATTTTTTTTTTTTTTTTTTTTTTTCACTCAGTTATTTATAGATAATATTAACATTTTTATAGTTGTATCCTTCTATATAGGTTTTAGGACTAAGATGCAAAAGGAACAATACATTATAAATTTTATCATTTGTGAGTACTGCTTTTTTTCATTCTGTAGATGCAAGGTGCAGCAGTTGCTGTTAACATGAGATGCTTCTTTAATTTAAATTGCTTTGTCCAATATAAGCGTCCATGTAATTAGCACTTGCGTGTGCTGGGACACCCTAGAAGCTGAGACCAGCATACCAAACAATGCATATTAGTGCTGCTACATACCTAAATAAATAACTGCACAATCATGGTGTTCCAAACAAAAAGTAAATACTTTACTTTCCTGCTAAATGGCATAGTATATAATCATAAGCATAGAATCATAAAAGCAAAGCTCCTTTATACAACCAAAAAAGTTCAAGTCACCTTCTATAGAATAACACACCAGATACACTTTTCATACATACACCAAAAAAGCAAGCCCAGGTCATGTCAGCAACCCGGTAGCAGTTTCCATCCTTACAAAATGCTTGGCTCAGTATTTTCTACTGTGTAATTGCATCCATGAGCAGTTGCACATTTTTATGAGTTTGTGTATATGAAAAGGATGACTAGAGCTGTATCCTCCCTGTTAAAGAGATGATGCACAGGGAAGAAAGGTGCACCCTGTCAATGTAAAATGGGAAAATGCACTAGGATGAAAAGAAGGTGAAGTATACTGGATGACTCAAATAACACCATACCAAGCAGACAATAAAAAGATATATCAGCCAAAGTCTTTTGTGATGAAACTGAAACCCACAGCTGTAAGAAGGCAAGGTGGTGAGCAATACACAAGCATATATAATGTACTGTTTATCAATGGTGAAATGTGTCTAAGTTTCAAACAGGGGAGCTAAGTGAAAGTCAATCATTTAGGAAATATTTAATCTTGTTAAT
>NC_056725.1:442442775-442500275 GCF_019279795.1 Protopterus annectens | reverse complement strand
TATATATATATATATATATATATATATAGATATATATAGATATAGATAGATATAGATATATAGATATATATACACATACTAGAGTGGGAAACATATAAAGAAAATTAAAAGTTATTAGGACCTGATAATAGATATCCCATTATATAATAAACTAAAATTATGCAATGAACTTCAAGTAAAGTAGCACAACCTTTACATCATCAAAGTGACATAAAATTCTATTGCTCAAAGGAAGAACTTTTGTAGAAAGCATCACAAAATACATTGTTATTCAAATGACTGCATTCTCATTTTTCCAACAGAGAGTTACATTTCTACCGCCTTCTCGTCTCATGATAGAGTGCCTGTAAAAAGTGCTGGAAGACATGTGTTAATTAGCTTCTCTTCCCTATGCTGTATCGGCTGAGGCACAGAAAGCTGAACTGGTTCTGTATAGCATGTTTCATGTTAATGAAATTACTTAACTAAAAATTTTGGTCTGCAAATACTATTTCAGCTACTGTATTAATTGCTTTTTTCTAGTGCTATTTTTCTTCTAACAGTATCTATTTAGTCACATTGTCCAACATCTTACTATATGTCCTCTTCCTTACTTAACTGCCAGTGAATGAGTACATGGCCCGACCTTTACATCTCCACTGCACAGTTTATATTAACAGTCAGTAACCCAACAACAGTTTTTTTTAAACATGCAGGGCTGTGAAGTCAACATTTTTGTTTTTCTGATTTTATTAACTAGAAGTAAACGTGTCATCATGATTTCTGCTACAACTATATACAAATAAATAGACTTATTCTTGTTCCAGCAACATATAAAACTAATTATAATAATAATTAAGCAATAACCGATGATGTGGTGTGGTATATTGAAGATTTGCCCATGGTTGGCATGGTTTAATCATGAGGTCAAAGCCCAAGTGATTAAATAAAGCCAACCGTGGGTCAATTTCAATATACCACAACCATGGAGTAGGTTATTGCTATTATACAATGACATTATTTAAGAAAAAAAAACTTACTTTTCTTAAATAATGTCTTTGTATAACGGCACATTACTGTTCTTCTGCCGGTGGTGGTATACTGCTTCCTTGTGTTGATGTATTGCGCATGCGTATGGGACTTGCATTCCTTCTCATACCCAGTATGTCAATGCTTTGAAACGGAAGCAACAGAGAAAAGAAAGTCTCCATTGCTCTGTTTTTTTCTTTTTATTTATTAAAAAAAAAAAGGTTTTGGACACTTTACACCAACGGAAAAAAGTCCGGGAGATTGGACCTTTTTCCATTGGTATATTGTGGGATTTATAACAGGCACACTGGCCAATCAGCATGCACATTTTGGAATATTAATTGGGGGTCATTGTAAAATAAGCCATAACTTCTGTTTTACTCTAGCTTGTCTTGTACTTTCTGTCAATGAGTTTCAAATCATACCACACTATCTTATAGAAACTCTGAAAAAAACACTAGTGCACATGTGAAATTAGAAAAAAAGAGAAAGTAAGTCATTTAAGGAATTATGCAGCCCTTTCTTTGATTTTGTCTCTTGAGAAAGTAGATTTTCCCTGTCAACACATAAGAATTAAGTCATAAAGAAAACAAATCACTCAGTTGCCTAGGAAACAGTAGCTTCATCTTAAACTTCCTATTAACTGGTCAGAAGAAGTGAGAATACATTTTAATTAGTATCTGTTTAAAAGAACACTATGAAGCAATACCCACTGTCACTATTATCTCAGTATAAATAAAGCTTATTTAACAACATATTAGAGCAAATATACTTTGCTGTGCTTGGTTTCCATGGGCACTGTGTTGCTACAGTTCTCAACACAGAGTCAGGAAGCAAAACTGTTTGTCATTGTGTGTTGACAGAACTTTAATAATTGGGTTCCGTGAGATGACATATTGATGATTGATTGTTTCTGATCGCCAAGAAGATGTATTGTCCAAACCATTGACCATTCTGAGGCGCAAAGCAGGAGAGAACAAGAGCAACTGCATTACATTTAAAAAAAGCCAGCCATGAGAAACATTTGGTGTGGTTTGCAAAATGAATTGTAAATGTTTGCTAGAGAAAGAGTCAGAGGTTTACAGTAGAACTTATAATAAAACTAAATGCAGTCTAAGACATTATAGTGAGTATATAGTAAATAGCTGTAGCAGAGTATATCAATGCCATGTTCAGTGTACGGTTTTGTACTGCTGCTTATTCTGCAAAGATACGGTTAAGAAAGCATCAAAGACTATGAAAATAAAATGAAGAAACAATAAGGATTTAGCACACCATTATAACTTAATTATGTCTAATAGTCTTAATCGGGGCATAAATAAAGGCGACAGAGAATCATTTAGGATGACAGTTTAGTGATACTGATCTGCGAAATGGAATGAGATTTAATAGACATTATGGTCTGAGGTGGCCACATTGACGGGAAGTTCATGTGAGTTCCAGGATAAGGATGGTGTGACTACAGGCAACTGTTCTTTTAAAGACATTTGTTCTTGTAATGATGTATATTTAGGGGTCAACAGCATCTAAAGCAGAAATGAAGTATAAGATGACATAATAATGACTGAATGACATTTTTTGGCTTATTTGTTTTTTTCTGCTAGTAAGGATTCGTTGCAGCCTTAATCTAGAAGAAGAAAGCCAAATGAGTTTAGAATGCAGTTGACATGTATAGCTGATTTGACAATGACAAATCTAAATACATATGTATTTTAAGATGTTTCCTATTTTGATATGGTTGTAATGGGGGCACTTGTATTAGCCAGTTGCTATAATTAGCATAAGGGAAGACATTTTCTTTGGCTATGGCTGTCCTAGCATGAGGTATCATGAATGGGTAATTGTGATGCTTCTGGAACCCACACTGATGCTTTGGTGTGAGGACTGTGGATCTTCAATGGTTACAGATTGAGTAATACTTAATCCACAGTATTTAAAGGAAATGGCATTATGAAAGTGGTGAGTTCTGTGACAATGATAGAGGAAAAGTAGATGTATGAGTGCCTTAAATTAGCAAGGCTCCAAATAGCATTGTGAATGTCAGGAAATGTTGGTAAACAGCAATTGTAGTTGTAAGGTACGAATATGTCTGCTTAAAGTGGAAGATAATGCAGTGGCATGATTTCTCAAACAATAGAATAGTAAACTGCTATAATTCAATCATGCAAGGAAAGGACAGAGAAGGAAGGTTGCTAATGAAGGTGAATAAGAACAGAAGGCTAAAAACCAATGCTTCAGAAACAAATCTTCTGAGTGTAGTGGCAGACAGCATATTTATGCTTCAAAAGATGGGTTCTGCAATGATAATGATTAGGTGACCAGTGGAAGAAGTAATACGCTATTCTGTTCAAGAGCAGACCTGAAGTATTTTTTTTTAATCCATTGTTTTACAATTTCAGAAAGTGACTTTATTCTGCAAAACATCCAAGCATGTGGGTTTCCGAAAAAAAATATCTCTTCCATTGCAAGGATTGCTTGCAAAGATATTCATTTCATCCCATCATTCCAGTTTACTGTTTTAATTCTCTGTATTTATTTTAATAATTTGTATATGCTATCCTCCTCAGGAGTTAAGGACAGTATGACTGCACATTTATAGTCAGTTAGGCAATTTCAGGACTGCTGAGTGGAATTACTTTTTTTTGCCAGAGAAAAAGAAACTAAGAACATAAAAAGAAAAATGCTGAAACCCATCAAAGCTCCAAGTCTAAGTTTGGCTAGAGAAAAGTGCCATTAAATTGAAGTAATTCTTTATGTATTGATTTGTGACGTGCAACTGTAATTTCCTTATTGAATATGATAAATTTGCCAAATGCCACTTTAAAGTGGAGACAAAACAATTTTCCCTCTCAAAAAATATTACTAAGCACTTTACACATGGCATATGAACTTATTATTGCAGTCATAATTTAGTGATAAACAGATTTAAATGTAGGCAATTACACAACACTTTTCTCATTTTTCAAAATGATCTGCAAATTTCATTCAGATACAAATGTTTAAATTCAAATTAATTAGTGTAACAAAGAGCTCCTTGTTACAGTTTCTAAAATTGAGAGGTGTTTAAAACAAAGCAACAAAAGTTTCTTCAAGACAAAGTACAATTAATTATATTGTGCTTCAGTTATATGTTCAATCTTGCCTTTTGTTTAATTAGCTTAAATGTAAGTTGCACAGTTGGAGAGACAGGTCAGGACACAGAAAATGGCAGATCAGTGCCTAGTATTTCAACTTTCCATATAAGATAATATAGCTGGCATTTGGCACTAGTGATATCCACAGTTGCAGGGAGGGGGGCAGCCATCCATGACTATGTGTGGGCCCTGCAAAAGATGCATTTTATCTGAGGGAAAAGAAGAGGGGGAGCCAAATGTTTTATTATCTAATTAAGTGCTTTATCTTAAACAGGGTTTCACTATAGCCCTGATTAGGGTTAATCCAGTAATAAATGAATGGATGAATGCAAGCTGAGTGTTGCCCCTGTTAATATCCCAGGTGTACTAAGTGCTACAGATGACCATCCCAGAGCAGCTGATCACAGTGCTTACCTGGGATATTAAGAGGGGTAGATGCTCCTGATCTTCTGGGATGATTGTCTTTTTTAGTGATTTTTTTTACAGATACTAGCATGACACCAGGTACAATAATTCTCAACTTCTTTGCTTAAGAATTCTGGACAAAGCCTAGAAAAATGTATACACTATTACACTTAAGATGAATTTTGCTTCAGATAACTTTTACAATTCTTGCTTTGCTTACCATTTTCAGTACCTCTAGCTAACATTTAACAGGGAACACTGACTGCTGAATGCCATTTCAAATGAAAACTGCAGTGCAAATAGTACACATAAACTATATCCACTACCCTAGGAATCTGTTTCATTTATCCATCAATGCTCTTTTCAATATTTTCAGACCACTAGTGTCTTTAAATCAGCTTGGTAGACCATCGCATGGTATTCCAAGTTTTTCTAAATTAATTCAGGGCACTGACTGTTCTTAAACTGAAGCGTTACAGATGTTTATCTCTAAAGCCATATCTGTTGTCTTGAATAGCTACTTTTTTAAGCTGCTAGAAAAGCTCTGTGGAAGGAATGTATACAGTATTCAGATACCCTCTCATTCTTCTACTTCTTAATAAATATAACAAAATGTCTTAAAGCCTGTTTTATATGAGAGACATCTACTATAAATAGTTTTGCACATCTGTTTTGTAGTTTGTAGGAAATGAGAAAATCAAATTACAGCATAAAACTTGATTGTAAGTCTTGCAGGTTCTTTTTGCCAGTTGTTGCTCCCTACAGCTGACCATAAACTGATCTTAGGACCTGTCCTCATCTACTGGGTCATCCAGTTCTCATTGGGCTTCCCTAGGTCATCTGTGACCTATGTTTGGGACAGTTGAGGAGACTGAGACACCTGAGGAAGTGCCATTGCTGCTGGGGAGTGTTCTTCTATTAATTCCACACCCCTACAAATGTCAGCAGTACCCTCTGGGTGGGACACTCAATGAGTATCATCACTGTCTGGCCTTTTGTTTCTGAAATGTTCTAGAAGTCAGCAGGATGCCTCCCTCCCCCCAGATGATGCTACATGCTGCCGGTTTGTCTTTCCAGTTTCCACCAGAGAGATCAGTGCATTATTTTAATCTGTGTGTGTGTGTCTGTGCTTGTGTGTGTGTGTGTGTGTGTGTGTGTGTGTGTGTGTGTGTGTGTGTGTGTGTGTGTGTGTGTGTGTGTGTGTGTGTGTGTGTGTGTGTGTGTGTGTGTGTATGTGTTTGTGAATGCCTCCCCTCAGGATGAGTATGGCCATCCTTCCTATCTGTGCCATCAAATAATCTAGGCTACACTTGAACTTGGGTAATCTTTTGTGCAGGCTAAAATATGTCTTACATTTGATGCATGATGCATTCATCCATCTATTCTTTTTCAAAATCATTTTTCATCATGAGGGTCATGGTGTTAGCAAGCCGACTGAGGTAGACTTGACTTCTTTATCCTGAGTAGTAGTCGTGAGCTCATCCTATGGTATCATCAGACATAATCAGTTAAGCTGAGAGATAAAATTTCTCAGTTGTGTCCTGTCCATGTACCATGGCCTCCTCCCTGTAAGTAATATGTAGTATACCTCCCATGGGAGGTGCTCATTGGCTATCTTTACTAGATGTAAGTACCACATCAATTAACTCTTCCCAACCTGGAAGTATAGTAACTCAACTCTTAACTCCTTGTGGAATACAGATATCCTTATTCTGTCATTGAGACCTAGCAAAGGAGCTTATTTCTGCTACTGGTGTCCATAATATCACCCATTTAGTCACTACTCAACGTTTATGACAGTAAATGATGGTGAGTCTTGAGAATAAATAATAAATAACTTCATTCTATCACTCCATTTTCATTTCGCCACCATGGTTTGCAGCAGTGCCTACAGCATTGCTGCTACTGCGCACATTAGCTTGTCACTCTCCTAATATCTTCTATGCTTGTTCATGAACAAGAATCCAAAAATGTTAAACTTCTCTATTTGAAGCAATCAATACTTTCCCAGGAAAGAAACATGGCCTCTAATTTAGAAATGCTAATTTTCTTCACATCTAGTCCACACTTCAAATCAAAATGCTCCTCCAAGTACTGGCGATCACCATCTTATGAGGACAAAGGGACAACATTGCCTTTGAACAATGTAAATGCAACCCTCATGTTCCTAAATTGGATACTCTACAGAATTTGACTGTACTTTTAAATCCTGTCCATAAAAGTTATGAGCAGACAGGGACATGAGACACACCCTTTAAGTCTTACACAAATATTTAAACTAATGTCAGGAAAACTGACACAACTCTTGTTATGCACATGTTGAGACCAAACAGCACACAGCAACATCCCTGGGAAGTCCTTCTGTTCTAGTACATCCACAAAGATATCCTGAGGTCTGAGGTCCACAACCATAATTTTTCTTTAGATCTTCAGAACTCATACAGCTCATGCTATGAATTCCATTGATGTCACAATGTCCATGCAAGGGCACTGTTCATTGAGCAGGGCAAAATACATACTACTCTACTATTTCTGAGTGAAAGGTAGAACCATTGGATGGAGTCTCATTTCCAACACCAGGGCATAGACTTTCACAGGAAGGGTGAGGAGCAGATTTTTTGTAATGATAATATAGTCTCCTGACTTGACTTTTGAAAAGGTGACCACACATTGTTGGTTATTGCACATGGGAGGGTGGTGGAGTTAATCCATCTGTAAAGGAAATGGTAATGATATGGCTTCCTGTGGGTCAGAAAGTCTACCACATATGCATGTGAGCAAAACGTTGGAATACATTCTTGTGACCAGTGTATCCATCATGATGTTATATCAGACCTCAGTATCTGATGTGAATGTGATAAATATACCATTTATGCATACCCTTTCAGTTAAGCAACTTTTGCTTTACTGTAACTGTTGATTTTTTTAAGCCACTGACAAAACTGCACACACAGTTTCAGAATATAGATAAACTACTTTCAAAGGTTGTTTTCTGCTTTATGTGAGTCACTTTGAATATTGCACACATTACAGTCTGTGCAGTCATCAGCTTTTTTTGCTTCAATCCCTTATAAAACGTAAAGTGATATTTCTATCTAGACTTGCATATATAAGTTTGTAAGTTCATAGGTGTGTACTAGGCTAATGGCCCTGGAGCCTTTACAAGCCTAGCCCAATAGGATTACCCTGGCATCATGCCATGCGACCTTAGTTCCCAGGCCTCTGTTGAGTGAAGCCACTGGAGTGATCCCTGGGGTGAACTTTATATTTCACATCCACTCATCAAGATTTCTCTTGAAGAGAGCCAGTGAGGTGCTCCGCTTGACATGTATGGGAAGTCTATTCCATAGCATGGGCAGTCTCTGGGTTATGAACCTGTCCCTCCAGCATGTTCTGTTGATTGTTGTAATGAGCATTTCTAACAGAGCTGGGTCAGACATGGCTTTGTAAGTCAAGCAGAGATTGCCTCTAAGTAGACAATATGAGACAGAGAATAGTTGGAGTTTTTGAGTCTGTCCATATAGGACAACTATTTAAGGCCTAGCATCCTCTTTGTGAGGTACTTTTGTGGCCTCTCCAGTTGTTGCAGGTGTTTAGTGAGGTACATGCCAAATGGGGCATTGTACACTATGATTGGCCTAATGAGGGAAGAGTAGAGGGAGACAATGACTTCTTTCTTCCTGGATTCAAAACCCTTAATAATGAGATGTGCCACATAGAAGGACTTTCTGACCACAGTGGCAATGTGGTGATCAAAAGAGAGGTTGCTGTCAACCTGTGTTCCCAGATCTCTTATAATACCTTCTGTGTTCAGTGGGCTACCATTAATAAGGTAATTCATAGGAACCAGGTTTTTCCCAAGGGGGATGACTACACATTTTTTGGCATTGAGCTTAAGGCCATGGTTCTGACACCTTTCGTTGGTCTCAGTGAGGCCTTTCTGTAGGATGTCAACATCACTTGTGGAGTTAATAATACCTCCCAACTTGCAATCGTCTGTGAACTTTGTCAGCCAAAGTCCCTTTGTGTTGGCCTGGACTTCAGAGAAGTAGATACCAAACAGGACAGTACCCAGGATCAAACCCTGTGGGACTCCACTCATGACTGGTCAGCAGTCTTACTTGGAGTCAGCTACCTTCACACTGTGGGTTTTACCTGTGAGCCAGTTTTCAACCCACTGATTGATATAGGGAGTGATGCCTAGCTTAGTGAGTTTTTCTATGATTCCTGAGTGGGGAATGTTATCAAAGGCCTTGGCCAGATCAAGATAGGCTGTATGAACCACCTTGCCTTCATCCACAGCTCTGGTGACTGACCCAAAGAAGTTGACCAAGTTGAGCAGGCATAATCTACACTTCACTAAACCAAACTGAGTGGGATCCTGAGTTTGAAGATTCCCTATATCCTTGTTTATTAGTTCTATGATGATGCATTCCATAGCTTTCCATATCAAACTCATCAGGCTAATGGGGCGATAGTTCCCAGGATCTGTAGTCATTCCTCCTTTGTGGAGAGGGATGACTGTAGCAGTGCACCATTCAGTAGGGACAAAGCCTGAGGTTAAGCTGTGATTGAACATAAGGGGGGTGAAGGGGGTGCAGGGTTTCTTACCCCTGTAAAAACTTACCACTGAGATTGGCCACAAGTTGTTTTGACTATTTTGTATTGATCAGCAGTCAGTGAAAGACTGGCATAAATCCAAACTATTTAATCTATTATTACTTGAATCACTTTTCATCTGGAGCATTCCGTCAGGTTTTGTGCCCAGGAAATGGAAGACGGCTAAAGTGATTCTCCTGCACAAAGGAGGCCCAAATACATCTCTGAGTAACTCATATGTAAGGCCATGGAAAGAATCATCATGGACATGATAAATGAGTATATATGTAACCTGTAAGCACTGGACCCATCACAGTTCAGCTTTGCTAAAAGAATGCCATGCCTATTAAATGTGGTGGACTTTATGACAGGGCCACCAAAGCATTGGATGAAGGCAAAGTTGTGCACACAACTTGCTTTGACCTGGCCAAGGATTTTCATACAATACCCCACTCAGGCATTATAGACAAGCTCACCAATTTAAATAAAAAAACATTGTATCACCCACTGTATAGCCAACTGGCCCACTGATCGGACACAGCAAGTCAAAATAGGTGAGGCCACCTCCACAAAGAGGCCAGTCACTAGTGGAGTCTGCCAGGGCTCAATATTGGGCCAAGTTATTTTTGGCATCTATTTCTCTGAAATGGAAACACATGCTGAAGGTTTATGGCTGACTAAGTTTGCAAATGTTTGCAAGCTGGAGGTTATCATCAAATTCCCTGAAGACACTAGCATTCTTCAAAAAGGCTTATCTCTTACTAACAAATGATGCCAAAGCCATGGTCTTAAACTCAATGCTAAGAAATGCATAATTGTACCATTTGGGAAGTCAACCATCTCAGCTAATTGCCATGTTGATAACATGCCCTAAGAGCTGACCCAGTGGTCAGGGTTCTGAATACACACATAGACAATAGGCTTATCTTCAACCACCATGTGGTCACAGTGGTGAGGAAATCCTTTTATTTTGAGCAACTTATAAATAAAGGTATGACATCTAAGTCCAAAGAGGTCATTATTCCACTGTACTCCATCTTTATCAGACCAATCAAAGACTACAATTATCCCTTCTGTATGTACCTAACCAGGCATATGCAGCATTTAGAGTGACCTCAGAGGTTCCTTACAAAAATAATACAAAGCATAACAAACCTGCCTTATGCAGAGTGCCTTAAAGCCCTTTCCCGCTCCTCAATCTCCTATAGATTGCTGAGGGGTAATCTATGCTTACCTTAAAAGCCATCCACAAACCCAACACTCATGAATCTCCTGTATATTTGTAAGTCAAAGAGTACCATAAAAACAAGGTCGAGGGACCCAAATTTTATTTATGACTTAAAAAGAACATACTAGAGAGACAGATATGTGCCCCAGAAACTGCCACTCCTATTGAATAGGCTTTCCATCCATGTGAAGCTGAGTTCATCTATTATCTAGTTTTAGCACAACCTAGACCAGTGGGTGAGGAATAGGAAAATTATACTACGCACCCATGTCCCTTATGGACAGAGGCAGAGGAAAAACGCTTGGCCCTCGGTATCCTATTTGGATACAGGACATCATTATTCTTTTGGGAAAACTTGGCTAGGCTTAAGAAAGGCTCCTGGGTCATTAGCCTAGTAATAGTCTATGAATCTATTAATGAACCATTCAACTTTCCATATACAGTTTTTAATGGATTTGTTAGCCAAGTAACATAACAGTCTATAGCTTCTGTAATGTCTTGTGACCTTGTAAGGTGTGAATAAATGGCAGGCTTTTTCTGGACTCACAATAACTTTTCTCTGATTTGATTTTATCTTTCTGCTGTTCAATAAAGGTAAAAAACTACCTTCAAAATATATCAAACAGCATGCAGAAATAAGACATTTTAAGGCTTTACCGCCATTCCACCTTCCCCACAGTGAGGAATTAATCCAAAGTTTGGATTCAAACCTACTAGTTTTCTGCTATGTTATCTTGTGGTGAGAAAATTCCTGGTAGCTGCAGCTAAACAATTTAGTCATTATAACTTATATTTTAGTATTTTAAAACACTCTGACAGAATGTAAAATTTGTATATTTAGCTTTTAAGATGTTTTTAATAAGACTGCCTTGTAGAAGAAATATGTGCCACATGATATATGAACTATCTGTAGTCAGCTGTTATTACATTTAAATGTCTATACCTTATGTGCTACATCTGTCATTGAGGAGAAAAGAACAATAGCAGTGTACCCTGGCTATTGCCATATCAGTGGCTTAGCCTGTGAAAACCTGCTTAACAAGGTTGGTATTGGTTGAGGAATATGAGGGTAAATGTGTAAGTATTGTCTTTTACTGTAGAGTGTTGAGGGGTGGGGTTGAAGATGGACTAATTATGAGTCTGACATGCTTATCGTCTGTTAGAGATAAAGGGCAGGAAAATGTTGGTCTTTATTTAGAATATGGTGATGTTGTGGTTAGTGGTATGTCATAGTCAGCACTGTTACTCATGATTTGCACTGTATGTCTATTTATCCAGTGGACAGAAATGAGAATGATGTCTGAATGTGACACAGGAGGGTGGTCATTTCCTGAATAAATCTCTAGAATGGTTCACTGAGCAAGATTTTAGAGTTAGGTCTGTCTCAGTGGGGGATGCTGCACATTCAGTTTGAAGTAAATCTCTAAACAATATTAGTTAGAAGTTAATGGGTAAAGAACAAACAGTGAACCGCAAAGGGCAATTAAACAACTGTATGTAAAAAAAAAAGACACATTTCACATTTCTAAGCTACTATTTAATATACAATACTATAGTGTCTAGTGGCTCCCCATGTATTCTTGCCCAATGTTGAGAAGATGTGGAGTAGATATATGTAAGGGGACTTGCCCTGCATGTGAGCAGTGTGTACTAACAGATGATCAACAGGTGTCCTAGTCACACAATTCTCACGGTTAGGGAATATTCCCTTTCCCTGTTTTTAAGGAGGCTCAGGGTTAGTATATATAAATGGCAAGCAGTGTGGAAGACTTGCTCCCCTGACACAAATGATGTTTAATTTTTTTTTCAGTATTGCATGCATTGAGGACGTTTCTTGATGCATGCACAGCTGTGTGACATTCACATTGTTGACATGCTGTGGTCTCCATATGGGCTGCTGACATTTGTGTTTGTCAACCAAAGCAAATATAATTATATATATATATATATATATATATATATATATATATATATATATATATATATATATATATATATATATATATATATATATATATATATTTACATATAGGTCTACTTCAGAAAAATGAAATTTTACAATATCGAAGACTAGATGGCGGAGACGAGAACTCCAAAACTTCACTTAAATGAATGACCACATAGCCGACTACTTTCACATGTTAAGTAACCACTTGGCCAATATGGGGAAATTTACCCTTTTCCCCACTGTAGTGTCAGCTCGGAGTTGGTGTAGTAGGCAGAGTACCCCACATGGGTGGGTTGGAGATGGTGCAGAGTATTTTCCATTAGTTGTTGGCCTAGTGGTTACTTACCATATGAAAGTTGTAGGCAATGTGGTTGTTTGTGTAAGTGAAGTTTTAGAGATCTCATCTCAGTCATCTATATTGTGAAAATTTGTTTTTGTAAAGTAGACATGTATATATACATATATATATATATATATATATATATATATATATATATATATATGTGTGTGTGTGTGTGTGTGTGTGTGTGTGTGTGTGTGTGTGTGTATATACTAACCTATGAAACATTCTAGAACAACAATCAAGTAAAAATAGTGCCTAGTTTATGGAAAACAGAAACAGTCATACAACAAAAACCATCAGTACTTTTATTAATAAATCAAAAAGGTTTCACTCAAAAAGAGAACTTTCCTAAGTGGAAAACAAACGCTCTGATGTAACAACCAAACAGAACTATTATATAATTAAATCAAAATTTATATATTATACAGCAGGTACTATTAATCCTTCTTCAACATTTTGGTTAAAGACATAAAAAGCTATCAGTCTTTACATAAAAACTAATAATAAAAATAAATATAAATATACAAACAATTGCAAATCATATATTTCATAAAGAAGTTTCTGTGTAAGATTAGTTGTACAGAAGGCTTTATTGGTGGGCCCTGATTCCAACTTCCTAAAGGATTTTGTTCCCATTTGAGAACTTACAGTCAGAAGGAAAAGTTGGAAGAGAGAGATCAGTGCAATCTTTTTATATTGCTTAATTTTTTGTTCTGTAATTATAACAAAACTGGTTTATTTTCATGAAAGCAAGTATTATGAATTTATACCCCTTTGAGGAATATATTAGGGACAGATAACCATCAAGATAAAAGATTGCTGTATCTTCACAAAGTAATATAATTGAACCAGACAGCTGCTGAATATTACAGAATGAAGTCAAAAGTAGAAAAAGAGCAGGAGCAACTGCATATTTACTGGGTCATAGGTTCATAAGTTGTAAAATTGTAGAGAAGTTAAGAAAAGGACCTTAATCTAGAAAACTGAAGATTGGGCTGCTATCGAGGCATTTCTGAACAACAATGCACATACTACATTCATTATGTGCAGTTTTGTTTTCAGTGAATGCACATTCTATTTATTTATTTAATTGAATTATATTTTGGTTATTTCTTTATTTTTGACTACTACTTAGCTCAGTATGGGATTTAAGTATCAGACTATAGGATATTAGTGCCAAAATATATAATTACCATTTTTGCCTGTAGCTTTTTTTCAGATGACACAGTTTCCATGACAACCTGATTACTTGCAATACAAGTGTGTGCAAGTGTATGTGATTTGCTGCACCAATATATTTACTATGCGTATGACTGAAATAGCATTTTTCCCTAGTGTATTTTGCTTTTTATATTAATATTGTGACTGTTACACTTCTATATTTGCTGTCTTTGCCCAGTTCTTTGTAGAAGGGAAACCTCAAACTAGCTCACTTACTTAGTTATCATCAATGTTCTCAAGCAACATGACTTTAGTTTTCTTGATTTGCTGTTCATTGTATGCAATACTTACTTACATTTAGTTGCATTGTATCACCACCTGAAATAAACAGGAGACTGTCTCCAGTGGTTCACATTACACAGTATGATTAGACTGCTACTCACGCTTTACTAAGCCCTCTTGCTCTTCACTAATGCACTGTGGACCATGTTCTCTGACATAATACAGTAATGCATTTGTCTGCATTGATGATATCGTGTGTATACAGCATATGGTTTTCATTTTTTTCTTCATAATCAAATTAATGTGGGTGCAGTATACTTTGAACAATGCATTTCAGTACAATGTAGTATGAAGTGGTTAACACATCTCTTCCTGTTATAAAGCTATCCATACATTGCTAAGAAGATTATGAATTTGTCTACATGATACTGAAGTGGTGCCAACCAAGGAGCTGACCATATTTCTGCCGTCTCTGTTCTATATTCTGTACATAACTGCTTCTCTAACACAAGTAAGGCTAAGTGGTCATGCTCTGTTCCCACACAGTTTTAAATACCTCTTTACTCTCTCTTCCCCTGTCATACTGACAGTGCTAATGATCTGCTCCAAGACATATTTTTAAGTCTCTCTATATTATTTTGTATCCCACCAAAGCAAATTTTCTTAAAAAACAATTGTTGTACTAGACCCACCTTATATATGCATTTATTGTTTCCAATGTTCTGTCTTCTCTAATGATTAAAGCAATCACAGGAACTTCCCAAACAAGTCAGCATAGTATGTGTGTCTAGACCTGCACTCTTATTTTTTTTTATACTCTATTATTTTATACATAAGAAACAACATTGGCTTACTGATTTATTTTTTTTCACCATCTGTAGTTCTTTAAAAGATCGGCTATCCCAGTCTATTTGCCCTCACGTCCGTTTCTCTACCCTACCTACATTCCCACCCACCCTCACTTTCCTTAGCTTTATACATCCCACTATACACACCCACTCCTAGCACTAGCCAATCACACCCACACCTACTACCCTCCAATGCTAAGCCTCCAATTAACCCTCATCTTATCCACCCCCACATTTTTTTAACTTAGCTACTCATTCAATCTCTACTAAATCCTACCTCCAGTCTTTCTGCAGATAGTCTAAGCAATCCCAACTATAAGGAATACACTGCCTATCCATATGTTTCTTCTATCTACCAAACTAATAACAATTCTGCTAGCAGCCTACCTCTCAACGTACTATCATAACTTGCACATCAGGGTTATTCACTCCCCACTCACCCAGCCATACATAACTTACCCCTCCATTCAGCTTAAATATATTCTCTCAACTATTCAATAGTTCTACCACTGAAGTCTTCCCCTTCAAAATGCTTCAATCCAATTGCTCCTCCAATCCTACTCACAAATTACTCAGACTACTCCACAAATGTATACATCTACACCGTAATCTGAGTGCTCAGATGCTACTATGTGGAGACATTTATCCCAATCCAGGTCCAGCCCTCAACTAACTAATACAGTAACACCTCCCTCTTCATCTACAGATACCTTCAGGTTCTCTGCCACAGATATTGTAATTCTAAATTTCAACTTAAGAAGCCTATCAAACAAAATCCATGGATTTCATGCTGCCATCACTTACTATTCACCACATATATCTATTATAACAGAAACCTGGTTCAAACCACACATTCAAAATCAGGAGATCCTCCCTCTAGGCTACAATCTCATTAGACTTGGTCAGACCCATATATTCATGGTGGTGGTGTTGCAATAGTAAATAACCAAACTCTTCCACCTCTCACCAACGTAAAACACTAGATACACAGACCACCGCTTGCTTTACCATAAAGGGTGAATCCTCACAATTAAACCACAATGGGTGTAAAAAGCAGCAACACCGTTCACTGGAATCAAACGTATTTAATACGACAACACAAAGAACACAAAGCAGGATTGAGCGCGCTTTCTTCTTGTCACCAAGACTTCATCAGAATCCAATACACACTGCTTCCCACACCATTAAATACTATTCAAACATTGAATAATTAATTAATTAGTTAATTAATTACCACTTAGATTACATTTATATTAAAAACATATATATATGTGTATATTTCATATACTTACAACAACAACAACACTTAATATCCAACCTAAAAAAACATATTATTACTCTATTAAAGTGCATATATATATTACATATATTAAAAATATACAACTATGTAATGTATAATGAAAACAAAGTAAAAACTGAAGGAAACAATATATTTTTTCAAAATTTGGGGTTATTGGCTAAGAGTTTTAGTGCTGGCTTAATAGAAAGATAATCGTTCATCCCACTAGAACCACAGGTGTCCAGCCTAAGCTGCCACATCAATTCCCTGTATTCAAGTAGGGATTGCCAGTCACCTCCTATGGGAGGTGATGAGGGATATTAATAGAGGGAATGATAATAATGCATTATATAGGCATACCCAGACTTGTAGAAATGCTAATATAAAATTTTGGGTTTTGGAAGAAGTTAAGGTGGGAGTTAGGGGAGGTGACTGGCAATCCCTACTTGAATACAGGGAATTGATGTGGCAGCTTAGGCTGGACACCTGTGGTTCTAGTGGGATGAACGATTATCTTTCTATTAAGCCAGCACTAAAACTCTTAGCCAATAACCCCAAATTTTGAAAAAATATATTGTTTCCTTCAGTTTTTACTTTGTTTTCATTATACATTACATAGTTGTATATTTTTAATATATGTAATATATATATGCACTTTAATAGAGTAATAATGTTTTTTTAGGTTGGATATTAAGTGTTGTTGTTGTTGTAAGTATATGAAATATACACATATATATATGTTTTTAATATAAATGTAATCTAAGTGGTAATTAATTAACTAATTAATTAATTATTCAATGTTTGAATAGTATTTAATGGTGTGGGAAGCAGTGTGTATTGGATTCTGATGAAGTCTTGGTGACAAGAAGAAAGCGCGCTCAATCCTGCTTTGTGTTCTTTGTGTTGTCGTATTAAATACGTTTGATTCCAGTGAACGGTGTTGCTGCTTTTTACACCCATTGTGGTTTAATTGTGAGGATTCACCCTTTATGGTAAAGCAAGCGGTGGTCTGTGTATCTAGTGTTTTACGGTGTTGCAATAGTATACAAAGATAACCTCAAACTTGAATTGTTTGGACATTGACCCCACAATCCAATCAAGCATGGAAACATTAATCACCTGCCTTCAAATAAACTCTCCCAAAAGAATGATCATTATTGCCATTTACTCTCCTCCAGGAAATAATCCGTCTACTATCGAAGACTTCCTAAGTTGGTGTTTTACAACGCAAAGACAAGAAACAGTTATAATAGGGGATTTCAACCTAGACTGGGATACTTTCTCCTCTAGCAGCCCCTCAAACTATATAAACCTCCATGAATTCACTCAGCTAATTTGTAAACCCACTAGGATCGACAAACACAATAAACAATCCATTCTACACTGGGCCCTTACTAATAACAATCCAAACTCTTACCATGCAGGCTGTCTTCCTGACACCCTGAGCGATCACCTATCAACCCTTCTATTAAAACAGCATGCCTGCCCTCCCAGAGAAATTGCCTACAAGTTAGTCCACAGCACAATCAATTTATCTCCCAAAACTTTTATCACAATCATTAAACAAGTAACTGGTCCCCCCTAAAACAGCTCCACCATGACCTAACAGTCCAGTACTTCTATAATAACTTTCTCAGCATCCTTATTAGGCCTGTCCCCTTAAGTAGAAGACACATAAAATCTAGACACACTCTGTGGATTTCTTCTGACATAAACAAATTACTCAAGCAGAGAGACAAAGCATGGTGCAACCACCAGCCCCTAAAAAAACATTCTCCCTCCAAAACTACCAGCAACTCTGTAAACTAGCAAAAAACAAATTAAACATGACAAAAAATAAAAAAAACTTTACTATGCCACAATCCAAAAGAAGCACCAAAACAACCCTACAAATTCTGGAAATCAGTAAACCACCTGCTCAAACCTTGTTTAATTACTACTCCAATCCAACAACTCATGACTCCTCTGAAAATTTAGCCACCCAATTAACAATCATTTTATCAACTCTGTTAAATCACTTGTAAATAATTACAAAAACTCAGAAATATCTATTCTCACCAGTTTAGAAACAAACTCTGACTCCTTTTACATTCAACCGATACAAACACATCTCATAGGAAAACTACTATTTAAACATAAAAACTCCTCCCCCGAGCTGACCATATGCCCAATGAATACCTTAAACTTGCTGCAGATGTTATTGCTTATCCCATATCCATCCTTATTAATTGGTCTATCACACAACAATATGTGCCTACACTATGGAAAGTGTCCCATATTATCCCTCTCCATAAAGGTGGCACCTCCACAGATCTATCCAACTACAGACCCATCGTTATTCTCTCCCCTATAGCAAAACTTGTAGAAAAATGCATCCACACCCAACTACTTAGCCATCTTCTAATAAACAATCTAACAACCCCTACCCAACATGGCTTCTGACCTAAACATAGTACAACTACTGCTCTCATTAGTTTCGTTGATGCCATAAAAAAACACAGCAACAATGGCTTACTCACCTCCTCCATCTTCCTTGACCTGTTCACGGCCTTTGATACATTCTTCCATCAAAAACTCATTAATGAACTAGCCTCCCTTAACCTCTTCCATTCCACCCTTACCTGGTTTATTAGTTACCTAACCAACTGACAGCAGTCAGTTAAATGGCAAAAGGATCTCTCGCCTCCTTTACTTGTCTCTACCACTGTACCCCAAGGGTCTATTCTTGGTCCACTACTTTTCACCATTTTTCACAAATTGTCTCTGAACTGCTACGCAACATGCTTCAATAGTTCATTATGCTGACGACTCCACCCTCATATGTGCCACACCTTCCCTGTCTACTCTTCTTAACAAAACCCAACCATCCTTTCTGGATATAGAGAAGTTTCTTTCAGACTCCCAGCTGATTTTCAACCCTTCGAAAACAAAACATATGATCTTCTCCATTATCAAAAAAGCTATTGACCCTGCTACCTTCTCCATGTATTCTTCAAACAAGACCATCATCAAACCTCTAGACCATACAAAACTACTAGGGGTCACCATAGACAAGAATCTCAAATTTGATAAACACCTATCCTTAGTTATCAAGAAAGTCCATTTCAAGCTAGGTTCCTTATATAGAACAAAACCATTTTAAATGATTCTACCAGAGATGCCATCTGCAGAACTCACCTTCCATCTAGTCTCTTATGTGCCTCCTCTAGTTTCACAAACCTAAGAAAATGTGACCTTAACAGACTAGAATCTTACTATTATAAAAAGCCACATTCGTTACCAACCAACCCACTAGAATGCATCACTGTAAATCACTACACCAACTTAACTGGCTGGAACTTCCCAACCTTTTAACCTTTAATCAACTACTTCTTACTCACTCTGTTCTGTATCACCCAAATAATTGTCACTCCATTAGCAACCTAGTAATACCCTACTCCAACAGCAGATCATTAAGATCATCTGATAAACTACTTCTGAAAGTCAGTAAGCCAAACAACTGCCACAGAGATTCCCTATACTCATACAAGATAAACAAAGCCTTGAATGACATACCTCAAAGTATACTCGATGCCAGCAAAAATAATTTCAACTATTGGAACATCTTAAAAACTCTTGGCTTTGTTCCTACACTAATCCTGCCTAGCTGACATTTAGACATATTTCTCTTCCCTTTTCTCAAATAAATCACCTTTTAGTCTTCACTTAACCTACTCACTCACCCACTCTCCTTCTTCCTTCACTCTGTTATCTGGTCTCTACTTTACCTCCTTGGCAAGACTTACAGTTTCTTATTGTTACTCATTTTATTATTGTAAATCCTAATCATATCCAATCTGTATTCTTTATCCCAACTTTCTACTATATATACCCCTTATTAATCTCACAGCTGATATTCTACTGATAACAGAACTCCAATCACTTTGTATCTTATTTGCATTTTTGAACTGTTATATTGTAATTTATGAAACCATATGTTTGGCTATATGTATTTTTGAACTTTGGTATTGTTTGTATTTTATGGAGCTTTTCTCCCTGGACCTCTGCTGAACACGGGCTATTTTTGTGCATAGTCAGACTTTCCCAGTTAACAAAGGGAAATAAATAAATAAATAAAATGTTAATGCATAACTGAGACACCACTCAATTTCAGATTTTTATAAAAGTTAATTTAATCTACAGCTGAAATAATATTTTTAACAATCCATAACTTTTGCATTTTGCCCCAGATTGAACTTACTTTTTACTCATATCAGAGGAAAAAGAGATTGCATCAGTGCCATTAAAGGTAAATATAGCATCTTTTAACTTTTTACACTTGATATCACTAAGATGGGCCGATTTTCTATCTTTGAAGGTTTGTGTAATTTGCTCAATATAAAAGGCACCACAGTAACTTTCAGCTAGGCAAGTTATATATTTTGTATGACATGTAAACAATGTATTCATTTTTTAAATAATGCATGACTTTTTAGTAATAGAAAATGTACTAAACTATGCTGATTGGCATTACAGATCTCACAAGCCTGAGTTCCACTTGAGGAATTATGTTGATTTTCCACAAATCTTTGACTAGATTAAGTTTTATAGTATGAAAAAATTGTGCTAGATTTATATTCCTCCTTTAAACAAATCTGCATTCAGGACCCAAACAGTAAGCCAGGATTTGAGTATTTGATAACTTATGCCAATGTCTCTGCATCACTTTTCCAAGACAGTAAATATTAGCACCATGATTAGTGGTAAAGTAGACATTATCATGGTGAAGTGGAGTGTCCCTAGACTTGTATTCTAACAAATCCAATTAGTTTATCTGAATCACTTCATTTTTCACTAGAATAACCTGATTTTTTGAATAACCCCTCTGTTGAAACCTATGTACTAGATCATTACTGATACATAACAGAAGACTAGCATAACATTTTAATTCTCATGAATTGTGATTTTGAATATGTATCATACTGTGTTTAGGATGGCAGTAAATATAAACTAAAAATGTGCTCTTCGAAAAAGGTTTCCTAAATAATGTTGTTACCAGTGACCCATCGATGTGTTTTGTAACTTCCATGTCAAAAAAAATGACATATTAAAGCATGTTATGTCAACATCATTGTCATTTACGTCATGTTTAAATGCCACCAGTTAAGTTAAACTACCCCTCCATATCAACCAGTAGTCATCTAGATATATGTGCAAGATATTTATTTCTGGAAAAAACTTATTCAATTGTTGGTTATATATCTATATCCATATCTACATCTGTATATATGTGTGTGTATATATATATATATATATATATATATATATATATATATATATATATATGTATATATATATATATATATATATATATATATATATATATATATATATATATATATATGTATATGTGTCGATCTAACTATGTATATGTATATATATATATATATATATATATATATATATATATATATATAGATCTACTTCTAAACCTTGAAATACTGAAAGCTTGACATTCAGCATCTTAAAACCTAAATACCGAACACCCACTGTACCGAAATATTACAAAACCGAATGTCACTATACCAAAAATTCAAAATACTGAATTTTCAGCAAGTGATATTCAGTTCTGTAATATAACCTCCACCACAACATCACAAACACCACCTCCCCCTAAGCCTTTACCAAAACACCAAACACACACACCTACAAAACTTATGCATAAGTAGGGGGCAAGCCCTCTGCACCTCCCATCCCCCCGCTACTTATTTATATATCGACTCCAAGGTCACACTACCCTGGAAGACACAAAAAAATCTACTGCTAAGCACCCAACACTTACTTCACTCATCATCACACACACGTGAAAAACACACACACTACACATTCAAAAAACACACTGCCTTCAACAGTAACACACACACACACACACACACACACACACACACACACACACACACACACACACACACACACACACACACAGACTCACCCATCTAACCCAACCAACTCCCCAAACTTCCCACAACACTACAAAACAAAAAGCCCTACCCAAAACCCTTAAACACTAAGAACTTATCAGAATCTCCGTACACAGCCACACATCATCTGCAATATCTGACTCCCAAACCACAATGTACTGCAAACACAAACCACAACACACCACCCCAACAGCAGATTCAGTAGTATAAAACTCAGCAAAGTGCAGTTTTGGTTAACTGCACTTTTGATATTTTAGTCTTGAGATACCAAATGTTGATCTTTCAGAATCTCAAGATTTAGAATGGATCCTATATATATATATATATATATATATATATATATATATACAATTAGTCGATTTTCAGAGGAGATCTGGGGAGAAAAGCTCCAGAGAAGTACATAGTTAGACATTAAGCCATTAAATACAATATGTGAGGGAGAACCATGTGGTTGCACATGATGCATAATTAGCAATCAGTGTTAATAAACAAAATATCATTACATCAGATAATTCAGATCAAAACAGTATTAAACAACATTTATATATATATATATATATATATATATATAATATACTAAGAAAAAAGCAGAATCAAATGATTGAGTGAAAGGTGGAAATGTCATTGTCAATGAGGACATAAGGCTATGTGAGACCAAGAACAGAGTCAGAAAAAGAAGGGTAAGAGCAGGTTAGTCTGGGAGAGAACAGCAGCATATCCAATGATTTGAGAAGGATTGTTTTAGCACCTGTTTGAAGTTGAGTATTAGTGATGGATAGATTATGTTGAGGAAGAGAATTCCAGTATTTAGCAATTTTATGACAATATAAGGAGTCTCCATGTGAGTTATGAGTTTTGATAACTTCAAGCAACACTTTATCAGCTGACCTAAGAGACTTAAGGTTAGTGCAGGACTGAACAAGGTCAGATAGAGCTGGGCAGTTATCAGGTTTATACATGACTGTATGGGCGCTACATAGTTGATTTAGTGTAAGTAAGTTTGGAAGTTCTAACCAATTCAGGTGGTGGAGGGCAATATGATGATGTGATTTTTGAAGCTGGTTAGACACAAATTTGGCTATCATGTTATAGCAAGATTCATGGTTATTCATTTCTGTTTTGTGAAGGATGGTGAATATTTGAGAACAGTAAAGATTTGAAGAGGTCATTTCTTGCTGTTGCAAGTCTGGCATGGTTGGTAAGATAGGGTTGTCCCTATAGAGAGTATCAAGTTTTACATGGACATTTTTAATTGTCAGTGCTATATTTTTGTCAAATCTCCATGCATTGTCAATAGTGACCCTGAGAAGATTTGTTTGTTCAACAGGTTCTAGTTTAGTGCCATTGGAAGTAAAGATAGAGATAGGTGGTTGATTATTTAGTATGGAGGTGTTTGAAAAGACCATAAGCTTAGTTTTATTGGGGTTTAGTATAAGCTGATGGAATGCTAAGTAGTTTTCAATATTATTGAGGGCAGTTTTTATTTGAAGTTCGTCAATAGTGTAAGCAGAGCAGATGAGGGAGGCATCATTTGCATATTGTATGATTTTGGCAGGGTTAGCAGGGGAGCTTAGGTCTTTAGCAAAAATTGTGAAAAGTAGTGGTCCAAGGATTGATCCTTGTGGGATCCCTACAGAGATGGGAAGCTGGGGGGGAGAGTTTATTTTCTCATAAGGAGACCTGTTTTTATTAGAGACTTAGCTATGGAACCAGCTTACGGCTTTGGGCAGAAATTGTAGAAGGCCAGTTTATTTAGAAGGATTTGATGAGACACAGTGTCAAAGGCTTTTGACATGTCAACAAAGGTGGCAGAGACAAGTTGGTTGTTGTTTTTGAGGTGATTAATGGAACTGGTAAAACCTATGAGGGTTGTATTAGTACTATGTCTGGGTCGGAAGCCATGCTGTGTATCAGATAAAAGGTTGCTGTTCAGGAAATAGTCTAATATTTGTTTGTGTATACACTTTTCTAGGATTTTGGCTAGAGGTGAGAGAATGGCTACAGGTCTATAGTTGGATATATCTCTTGAGGGGCCTCCTTTAATAAGGGGTATGACATGGGATATTTTCCAAAGGAGTGGTGCATACTGTTCACAGATAGAATGGTTGATTAGAATAGATATCGGGTAAGCAATGCATGTGGCTGCTAGTTTTAGAAAGTCACCAGGTAGCTAATCAGCGGCAAGAGTACAAGGTTTTACCTTAGTTAGTAGATTTTGTATGTAACTAGTTTGGATGGGTTCAAACTTGAAAAAGGTGTTCAGATAGTGGGAGTGGGTATGGAAAGAGGAGAATTAGTAGTTTTGTTTAGTAGCTAGGTTATTGAGGTAATGAAATGGGAATTGAATTACTTATTAGTGGTATATGTTTGTCAGATGTACATTATATCTGTATATTTATAAATGTTTTATAGATAGTCTGAGCTTTTAAGATTATTATTGAGTCGTAATTGATTAATTAGTATGTTAATTGATGTCTTGATTTGGTTGGGCTGTCTTGCATATAAAGGAAGAGAATAAATATTGTGTTCTATGTACTTGAAGAAGAGTTGTACCCAAAAGCTTTGCAATTGTACTTGTGTTGGTTGTCTGTTACATCGGACGTTGGACTTCTGGTTGTTCTTGCTACAGTGTTTGTTGTACCTTGAAGCCCTTCAGCAGCTTGGGAAGATTATTCTGTGCTAAATTTACAGAGAGAGAGAGAGAGAGAGAGAGAGAGAGAGAGAGAGATTAATAGTACCTTAAAATATCCCATGAATTCTTTTGCATAAACTGGGACAAAGTCACCCCACTGTGGTACCTCAAAGATGAAGAAAACATTCCTTGTTATAGTAAAACACATTTATGATAAAACAAGTCCTGAAAGCAGTATAAAAAAATAATTGAATTCAAATGTATACAGTTCAGATTATTCCAACCAATACTTTAAGGATTCCAGAACTTTCTGGTGTGGTATGAAGATGTCGTAATGCAATAGCTAAGGTCAATTAACACCAAATGGAATAAATTAATTCAAACACCAAAAGGGAAATCAAATAGGTTTAAAATGGCCCACAAGGGCAGCTAGATGAGTATTTACCTATAAACCTATGAATCTACCCATGTATAATGAATTTACAGATAAGGTGCAGATGTACCAGTATCAATTATCTGACTTATTGGAAATACTGTGTAACAAATGTGTGCTGTTCTTGATACAAGAGCTGACAAATTTAAGCAGGAGTTTCAAACACATTTCTAAAAATATGGAAAAGGTTTCAATTAAAGAATGACTCCCAATATAATCAGCCTGCCTGGTGAATTGTTTTCAATTACAGTAAATGCAGATTTTGTAGCAATAAACAAAATATCTGTGGAAAATGATCCTCCACTTACATTTCATTTCTTAATTCAGATGAAATAAAATGTTGTTCTTCTCAATAATCTGGAAATGTGTGAATCTCATATTTGAATCTAACTGTAGGGTCTAACAATAAAATGTGGAGTTGTTTAATTGTTCATGCACAGCAATTTCATATTGGAGAGCATCCCAAACAACCACTGTCCCACCCATGTCAAGTTATGGCTATAACCAATGATTTATCTTGCAATACATTATCTGAAACATTTCTTTCATTCACTGCTATGGTTGTGGTGTGTCAGATGTATAAAATAATGTCATTTAAAATGTAGGTCCCTAGTAAAAAAATAGTCAAACTGCTTAATTGTAAGTTTATATGGATGGTTAAAAAGAGTCTATATTACAACCATGAAAAGTCAGTTCAGCGAATGGCTTTTACATCGAAAATACCACTCATCAAACACACTCTTGTGGGAGGCTATGCCCCCCTGCTAATTTTATATATATATATATATATATATATATATATATATATATATATATATATATACCAACTCTGAGATTGCACTAGAGGGAGGAAAGGGCAAATTTTCCGATCTTTACTGTACCGCAGTCTCACTATAACAATTCATTGAATGGCATTTTCAAATTAAAATGCTGTTCACTGAACTGACTCTTTGAACATGTAATATAGACCCGGTTAAAAATGCAGTATTTAAATCTAAAAGGAACAATGTCAAAATTCTCCTCATAATTTGCAGCTATCCTGTTATGGTACTAATTTTTCAGGTTCAAATAAAAGCAAAAACCCATAAGATCCTTAATTAAAATATAAATAAGAACCAATGCTGAAGATACTAATGATAGATTTATAAAGCAAATACACTGCATCAGTAGCTAGATGTTTATCAGAAACCTTAATCACCATGTGATTGCATGCAGAATTTAAAGATGAACAGGAATTGCATCTTTAAATAGAGATATCCCTTCTGCTTAGTTTCCCTCCCCTGTTTCTGATCCTTTTCCTGTGGGGAACAAAGGGGATGGGAGATTATTAACATCCAGTAAATTACTACATTTGAATAGTTGCTCAATATCTACTATGTCCAGCCTAGTGTGAGTTACTGAAGATTCACTCTCAGTATTAAAATTATCCGAGGTTGAAGATTCAATGACATATAAAGTAGAATTATGTGCAAAACCACCCCTTTTTCCACTTCACATCAGAATGTATATTGTTTTACCTAAATTAAAGTGTATACTGCATTTTTTATGTCATACATAAACATTGCCTTTTCATAGTTATTGAAATCCATTTGACATTTAACACATTTTCTATTTTTAATATCAGCATCAAATTTGTTCATAAACTTTTTATATTTTTGAATGAAAATTCAAATTATTTATTATTCACAAAAAAATGAATCTTGTCATATGACTCCTTGGCTACGTATTCATATTTTACATTAAGTCTCTGAAGTAGCTCTTCACCCACTCTAGACTGCAGTGTGAACAGGAGACCTGGAGGAACTATATCTTTCACAACCTAAGTGTTAAAGCATTTAATGTTTCATGAGCCTCCCCATAAACATTTAGTCAAGACAGTCTTCTGATAATGTTAAAATGGCATCTCACCATTTGACTGATGTAGTGAAATGCTTACAAATAGAGGCAGTATGTTGTATTTGCTGCCATTGTTTCATTAATACCAGTTTATCTTCTCCCATTCCAACCTTTAAAGGATTTAATATTGCATGTGGCTGACTATAAGCATTTCACTGCTGCAATCAAATGCTGAGATGCCAGTAATACATAATGAAAGGCCCACATGGATGGGGAACAGCCATGTAAATGTCATCAGCCCTGGCATGCGTCATAATTAGGCCCCATGGAAGATATAGACTACCATGGTATGCTCCCAGTATGCTAGTAACATATGCAAAACTGTCCCTGATATCAGCTCGCACCCCACAGTTTACATCAGTGAGCTCAGGTGTGGCTGCTGTGATATAAGCTGATGCTTTGATGACTGTTTTTTGGCATTTACACAACACGATTTTGAGGCCAGCTGCAAGGCATTCTTGAGCATGTCAGGTGCAACCCCTGTTGTGTTTTCTAAGTAACTTGGAAGAACTTAATGTCATTAAGATAAACATCTCAAAGTGCATGTTACATATGCAGTATACCCCAGTCCATGTGATTAGAATATATGGCCTTGCCAAAACTGTTGCAACTACCTCTGATTTCCACAGAAATTCCACAGTCAGTCTACTGCCCATCATTGCAGACCCCCTTCGCTCCTTACATGATTGTCAGCAGATGATTATGTAGGCTTCCTCTAGAACAAGCACACATATTTAGAGTTATTCACCCCTGCAAATGGTTTGCATCCCCTGACCCCATCAGATGTTATAACATTCTGTAATCATAAAGAACTGTTTAATGTTGCAGAGCTTAGTCACAAGGTCTCGTTTGTCCCCACCTCCTGACAGCAGGTAGATTAGGAGCACCCTCCCTCCAATAACAGAAAACATTATGACCTACACATTCTCCTGACAGGTCACTAACCCCTGTAAACATACCACAGCAGTTGTACCCTTGGCTTACTTTCAGGAGTGTAGTCTTCCTTGTCCAGTACTACTTTTTTGCTCATCAAACAATTCTGTAGCGCAATTAACACTGCAGTAATTGTTACTCTTTTATTGCACAATGTTAAGGTTCATTGCAAGGCAAATATGCTGTTGTGGGAACTGAATTGCACTGTGTCTGAATTACAGATATTTTACAATGAGTAATGGACAAGAGCTGAGATGTGAGGATCAGACCTTACTTGAAGATGGATGAATGACAGCAAAGTGCTTTGAGCATGCTTGAGTATGTGAGTGAACTCTGTAGGGACGTGGGTTTATTCAACTCTTGCAGCCCTCAGAGGCACTATAGTGCCATTAGGTAAAGAGCTATGGTTTTCGGCTGGAAAAGTTTCATACCCCAAACACCACCATGGTACGGCATTCATCTATGCATGAATATATGGAAGCATCAGGCACTGCCACTCTACTGTGTTGCTCATTGATGTGCATCACACCTATGATGTGTGTCGATGTTAATTCTGCTACCATTTTTTCTTGAGACTGTAACCTGTGAATTTGTCATGGATTCTGAGGGTGCCAGTTGTGGAAGAACTCCTAGGTGGTGCAGGAAAGAATCAAAAATCTTTATTTCCTGAAGAGAGACTGCTGAGTGTGGCTACTAGGACTTCTTATGAGGGTCCCCAAAACAAAGTGGATGTTTGTCATTGCTCTGCCAGAATGGTCAATGATGCCACAGGCATTACCTGCACTGGCAAACATGACATTCATTACAACTACAGTGACCCGAAGAAGCACTACATTGACCTTCTGTGTGAATTAGAAGTAGCTATTAGGTAAAGTGCACCAGCATTTTACAATATGTACACATGGCAGGTGGTTAGAATTGTTATTTAGTCTTTACTGGTCAGTCATATGCAGGACAGTTGAGTCATGGACTTCCTTCATTGTGCTGTTCATCTGCTGGCAAGAATAAGTAGAATAAGGTGATCTATTCAAAACATTTGGAAATGTTCTCCTGGCATAGGGGTACACATATACCTGCGGTTTTATAGTTCAGACACCTGCAGGTTTTCCTAGTTTACAGTAATGATAGAAGTGTTAACCTTACATAGTGTTATTATGTACCTCATAGCACACCTATATTTTGGATTCTGATATGCCCCTCCATCCTACCCTTGGGAAGGTCCACCTGTGTCAAGGTTCTGCTCACTGGCTTAACTGTGGGCTTTCTACCAGCATGCTAGACATCATTCTGTACATCTCACTTGAGTGCTTTGATCCCTGCATTGCTATATGTATATCTATAGCCCTGACATTCACACAAGGAACAAAGTTCTGCCTTCCAGAATTGTTTTTATATTGAGCATTATCTGCAAGCTGCCAGTGGCATTTATACCTGGCATACCATAGGCATGCCTCTGACAGCTGGTATATTGCCATTTACTGGTGGCTGCCATGTGACATGTTAACATTACTACCACACATAATCTGTGGCCTGTGCTTATGTTACTTTTTGTCTTATATAATTGTGTCTCCATGGCACACTCATAATGTTACCATGCAATGCACTGTTCTGCAGGCCAAGTCTGCAATCTCCTTATATCTCCATTGTGCACATCATGTAGCACTGGTGGTTTTCTGTCTGGTTTCTGTTGCTCCTGTGGTGACTATTTGCACAAAATGCTCTGATCTCATGAAATTCTCTCTCTTTTTCCTCATTACTGACTTTTATTTAAATATTGTTGTTATTTTTCTTCCGTTTCTCTCCAGTATGTTCCTGTTTTATGCAGTGTCTACGAAGGCTGTGGATGTGGTGCAACACCTCATTGCCCACGTGCCCTTTCCACACCTGCTGGGTCTCCAGATATCCCCTGATCTGTCTCTTTGTAGGATGATGTAGACCAGCCAGTGAGACAGAATCTGGAGGGTTCTTTAGTGGCTTCCAGTAGTCTGCTGCCAGTGAAGGGTGTTGGATCCCCAATACAAAAAGTGGCAGGTAAGTCACAGCATGCCAACTCTCAGGAGGTAGAGGGCATTATGATTATGTTGGTTGGTAGCTAGACATCCACTTTGGACACCTGGAGTATGCCTTTCTGTGACAGGCAGAGTCACACCATTGCTTGCACCCCCCTCCAAATTGTGGTGTTCCTGTTCTTCATATTTTGCTTCCTCACAGGATTATAGGTCAGTTTTTCTCATCATCAGCTGCCCTCCCTCTACATCTCTTTGCCCTCCTTTGTGCATCTCCTACTTGTGTCAGTGCATAACTCTTTGTCTTTCTCTGACGTTTGTGTTTGTTTTCCTGTTCTTGATACCATCCCTATACCATTTTTCCTGCCCACAGTTTCCCATTGCTACCTTTCCCTAAGCCTCACTTAGAAAAAAGAAAAAAAATCCCACCAAAAAAAAATATATCTGCCCTTGTTTCCCCACCCTATCCCAGTCTTGCCTCTCACTCTCTCTTGTCCTTAAGTTTGTTTCTCTGTTTGCCACCCCAACTGTCCTATACATCCATTGCCTTCCTGTATGTATAACCGAATTGGTATGGACTTTGATGTGAAGCCCTTATCAGAGGTCTCAGTTTTGCTTGTAGTGGCCCTTTGTTGCATGTGAAAACAAGCATCATTACAACCATTAAACATACATTTTCATGAGCATGTTAGGTCAGATTTTGCATATTACATACTGATGGTTATTATTATGTGACCTGTGGAAATTCCTGTATTAGTTTAACTCCATTGTGCTGTCATTAATTGTTAATTGACACTGAGTTGTAATGAAAAATTTTGATTTCACTATTTGGAGGTGCACAGCTACATAAGCAATGTTTCTGAATATCTGCTTTTGCTTCTAAAATAATCATAATACAAATGAATTCTGAAAACTATACATTTCTTTTACCCATTTACAACTTCTCTAACAAACATAAGATTATTTGTCCACTTTGTCTTCTGTAAGATGTTTCTTGTGCAAAAGATATGTATGTGTGTGTGTGTGTGTGTGTGTGTGTGTGTGTGTGTGTGTGTGTGTGTGTGTGTGTGTGTGTGTGTGTGTGTGTGTGTGTGTGTGTATGTCGGAATCCAGCATAGATCCAGATTCAGAATGTTGACCTGTGTAGTGTCAACCAGCATTGCTTCACATATATAAATGGTTCACAGTTGAGCAAGATTAACATTCTCTGGGAGAGGGGGTTATGCCATTTCCCTGGGTATTATGCAGTCTCCTAGTCAGAATATATAATTAGCAGGGTGCATGGGGGTTGCCCTCCTGCAAAAAAACACTTTTCTTTTCTTTGCAACTTCCAAAGATTAGTCTTTGCAACTTCCAAAGATGAGTCTCAGAGCAAGCAGTGTAACTTGTTGATGTGTTTTTGTCAATGCAAGTATGTTGATGTAAAGCACGACAACATTTCTGTGGCTCAACTATTAGGTCCACACAAATTTAGTTGATAATTTCATCCAGTGTGTTTCTATTCATAATATATAGTAACATGTAAAAGAAATTGTCATGGTATAAAAATATCAGAAAAGAGAAAATAGATTAGCCAGTGGAAAAAAAAACAGCAATAAAGAGAAATTAGAGAACAGAAGAAATAAATTAAAAAGTCCTTGAAGCTTTATTAGGACAAATGCTTCATGTTCCAGCTGCAGGCTACATTTAGAAAATTCCCAGAGCTGTCATTTCTTCCTTTGCTTCTTCAGAACTATTAAAATTCAAAAGGATGTTTTTCAAACAATACAGAATTTAACTGAAAACCAAAATATGGATTTGATTTTGTTTTCCATGAAAACCTTTCTAATGTAAACTAAGACCTCACTGTGTAACATATCTGATGGCAACTCAAAAAACAGAAATTATAGCACCATCATATTTCAGTTTTGTTTTTGAATTGAAAGTTGTTGTTTTAAAACTTTCATAGGGAGAGGCCTGGTTTAAATGATACATTGGAAAACATGAAAGGCTTTGTGAAACATGGCCAGTAATGAAATTTGTCTGATTTCTTCACTTGCCAACCTTTTTTATAGCTGCAAATATGTTTTTTCTTCTAAACCAGGATTGGAATCACAGTCCTTAGGTAACTGAAGTTATTTTTTAATCCGGCTCCTAATTCCATTTTGTATTTTTTGAAATAAAGACTATTCTTTTTCCATCTTCTCATTCATAGCAACACATTCACATTAATATCAATCATTTATGAGTTTTGGAAGTTAAGTCACACTACAATTTAAATGCTAGGGATTTAGTTGACATTTTTGATGAACTGTTAGTAGACGATCAAATTTACAGAGCTGTATTAAAATCGGTTATTTCTTTAGTTTTTTTAATTTGTTACACACCAACTGAATCATTTCAGATAGCTTACCTAAAAGCTGCTTGCTTGAAGCAACAGATACTTAGTGATAATAGCATGATAAAATATTAGTCTGATGTGCATAAAATTCATCATATTGTTGTGATTAATAGTAAACCCATGGGGGGGGGTAAATATATATATATATATATATATATATATATATATATATATATATATATCTATCTATATATATATATATATATATATTCTTCACTTACAGTGTCACAGTAATATATGACATTTTGAAGCCACATGATTATTTAATGCTGCCTTGATAAAGCCAGTTGCACTGAACTTGATGGTATAAATAAAGATTAATTTGCTGTACAGAGTGTTGTGCTCTTTTTTCTTTCTTCTTTTTCAATGATGTATTAGAATTATTACCTCTAGCATTTCGCTGTGGCTGTTGAGATACTTCTGCATTCAAGCATCATGTTTCCTCTAGGAATCCATAACTGGGTCATACGCGGACTGTATACATTTTTGACTAAAACCTGTATTAGGTTTTGAAGTACTATTTATAGTCTCCATATTTTGCATATTTACCACCAAAAGGATACATATGATAGGTAACAAGAAAATTTAAATCTCTTTTCCATTTAAACTTATATTCTTTATGTATTGTTTTAGCTGACTCAGTGTGGAAAAGTAGTGACTCACCTTTTCAGCCTTAGGAGCATAAACATCTTGGGGTTTTGATACTACTTTCATGGAAATAAGAAGTTATGTGTTCACACACACACACACACACACACACACACACACACACACACACACACACACACACACACACAGACACACACACAGACACACACATGCACAGACACACACACACAGACATATTCATACTGTCTTACTTCCTAGTACATAAAAAGAATGAAGTTATCTGAACTTATGCAGACATAATTGCATTCTCATTATTGGTAGATTTTTTATGCATACAAGAATGGGCTAAGCATTCTGCCATCAGCAGCCCACAGCTAGAATGACGCATGCACATATATGTCAGCAATGCATAAAAACAAAGGTACTCTGTTTATCAACTCCCACCTGATCAGTAAAAGTGCGTTGACTAATGGGTCAGTATCTTGTGCTCTTTGTTGGGGATATACAGTAATCTATCTCTATGTAGGCCTCAGATTGCCAGTGATAAGGAGAAAGCTATCTCAGGAATACCTTCTCTCATGAAGTGCTTTTTTCCCTTTATATCTCATAGAAATGTCATTGGCAAGACAGTACAGCAAATGTTTGCCAGATCTTCTCTAAATGCAGCAACAGCATTAAATATTTCCCTGCAATATTCTTACATATGGTGAGTCAACTGTGAAAGGACATCCAAGTTATGTTACATACATACTAGACACAGTAGTGAGCAAGTTCTTCTATAGCATTATTCCAACTTTTGGCATTTTAATTTATGGCAAAAGCACATCTGTAAGTCTGAAATGCTCCTCCTGCTTCCTGAATGCCCTGCTCTTGAACAACTCTAATGTGCTTCAGTGTCCATGACAGCATGCAGAAGGTGAAGCATGCAGGTCTGGTAATCAGGAAAATGTTATATTGTGCTGTAGGTTTGAGCTACTGAATGACAGGCAAGATGGACAACATCTTTTCACCAGAGATATTAACATATAATGCACTATCACCTCTTTCTAATAATAACATTGATGACTTTGTACAGTATGCGGCTGCCTCCTGTGCTACTCTATAATTGTAGGAAAAGAAAGTTTCTTTTAGATAAAATATTAAGCTATAGCTGAAGTTATGTGGCAGCATTTGTCAAATGAACTACATAATCATGTTAGCTATAACCCCCACAATTTAAAAGGCAAAGTTTTACATCATTTAATGTGCTTAGTAAAGAATTGCACTAAATTTGCAGGACTGGAAACAATGCAGGTAAAAATGATTTGTCATCTTCATGGCAAGCTGGTAGTTTAACACTGTGATGCTCTGGTAAAACTTTAAAGTTATGCTGTTTCTGCTACATGAAAGGAATATATTATTATATTATATTTGTTTTATACACACACACACACACACACACACACACACACACACACACACACACACACACACACACACACACACACACGCACACATTTTAGTTTACTTAACTAAAACTGAGAAGTGGAGAGCACCATTTATCTGCAATATCTACTCTTCAGGAGTCTCTAAATTGTATCAAAATTCCAACTTGAGTATTTGACAGATAAAAATGCTTTTTGACAAAGTACAGATACACTTTGTACTGTTACTGCATTTGTCAGAAGAGTATTTGACTGCATCATTATGTCCTGTTTAGGACATGCTAACAGTTTAGCTGGGAAATGAGCATTCTGCTTTACTATTGACAAAAGCCAGCTTAGGCAATCAGTCCCGAGTCCTTCACAAATTAATATTCAACCAAAGGTTGCAAGACATCGACTCTAGTTTGAAGAATGGGTCGGTCTATTGATCACACTTTGAAATGTCATATCAGTCCTTTCTCATAAAAGACACATTTGACATTCAGTGCAAATGTTGTTAAACCATAGTGATGCCTCCAGGCATTTCTCCAAAATCATCCCAGTCACACCATTTTGTGTCTAATAATGTCTGATAATGTTTATGTGAATAATTTCAAAATCATGTGACATACAAGCTATTGAAAGATATCACATTGAAGCTTGCATGATAAGTAATACAACTGCTTTGATATAAGACCACTGCCTAGTGCAACTGAGGCAATATTAAATGTTATTCATACTGCAGTTATTTACGTAGGCATACATTTCATAGTTCACTGAAAATCGTAACTACAATGTGACACTGACAGTATTGCTAAGATTCTTTTAAAAGTTTGCAGCTGGATGAGTAAAATTCTGTTGACTGTATGTGTGAATCCTGAGGGATAACTGAGGTATTTTAAGTTATTTATAAAGTATAACAAAGGACCAGATATCTAATGAATGTGACCACTGTAAAGACTAGTTTATGCTGAACAATTTCGCATTTACACTTATTTTTCTAGAGATATAGACATTTGTTTGAACTGCAAGGGTATAATTTGAGTCTGTCCAAAGGTTCAGGCTGTAAACATTGAAAGTTATTATACAAGCTTGCAGAACTGTAATGGAGGGAATAAGTTGAGCATAATCTTTAGCAAAGTACAAATTCATTGAGAGAGAAAGAAGAAGAATATGGACATGGGCATCAAAATTAGTTCATATATGATTACTACATTTTCCAAGCAGAGCGATCACATCTTCATAAAAAAAAATCAGTGTATAAATAGGTGAAAAAGTTGTATCCCCACATCCAGGATATTATAAAAGGAACATGGAATAAAGAAAATGAACTGTCTCCAACTGGCAGCATGAGAAACAAAATATAGTAGCACACTGTCCTGAAGCAAACAGAGATGCATTCAGTCAAGAAGCAAAATTCACACGAAGCTCACAAGTCTGCAACAAGTATGCAATGGACTCTAACAGGGCTTAACTAAGTCATCTTCAACCACCATAAGGGGCACTCAGTGTCACACACAAAATATGCTTTCATTCCAAATGAGGAGCTAGGCATGAATTCAAAACAAGCTTTAGCAGATGAACCCTTTCCTTTGTTAGTGCAAAGGCAGAACAATGTCTAGTGGGCTGTTATAGCAGACATTATACCAATCAGTAGTTTTCAGACCATCAATAATTGCCTTGCTCAATAAATAACAGTGTAGTAGAAATGGCTCATGACTTTATAGGGATTCTGCATAGATGAGACTAGGTTTGGCAAACTCATGCAGAATCCCTATAAAGTCATGAGCCATTTCTACTACACTGTTATTTATTGAGCAAGGCAATTATTGATAGTCTGAGAACTACTGATTGGTATAATGTCTGTTATAACAGCCCACTAGACATTGTTCTGCCTTTGCCTCAGGGCTAGCCTGTTGATGGTGTAAATATTGGCTCCAGGTGATTCAGTCATGTTGATTAATGTCAACAAATGGGCATGGATATTTGCCAGTGATAAGTTGATTGAGGACCTTTCCTACCCCGACCTATACAAGGGACCCATGCTAACCCTGGGAGGGGTGTATGTGCCTCTACTGGTCAGTGTATTGCCACTATAAAGCCCAATAGCCCAGGGTTAATAAATCATTGCCTGGCTAGCTGGCTGGTACCAAGGTGTCCAGCTTGTGTTACCTGGAATATCACTGTTTAGCAAAAGCTGGATGTAAAACCAATCAATCTGCCAAGCATCAACTAAAAATTCCTACAATCAGTGTAGGTTCCTGACACAACAAAGATTGGAAGTGGATAACATAATTGTAAAGAGAAAAATGGGCATTCTAATGCATCCAGGACATAGAATGGAAGGGGAGTACTGCAGAGCCACTTGGCTTGGGATCCTGAGTGTAAGACAAACAAGAAATGGGTGTGGGAATTGTAGTGGGGAAGGGCTTTGGAAGACATTGAGGGAGATCATTAGAATTAGTGATAGACTCATGGCAATCAGATTCCAGTGTAATGACAGGGCAGTAATCATAATCTTGGTTTATGCCCCACTTCAGGGTTGTGATATTGACGAAAAAAATGTATTCCGGCAGCAGTTGCAGGATCTACTGGATAAAGCAGGGCAACATGAATTGATGTTGATAATGGATGACATGCATGCACATATTAGAACAGACAGAACAGGATATGAGTACAGCCTGGGTTCACATGGATGGGGACAGAAGAATAAAGAAGGAGAGACCATTCTAGACTTTGCCTGGCATATGGGTTGTTGCTGGCCAACACATGTTTCAGCAAGAGAGACAATCACAAGCTGACATACAACAGTAGTCGACATGGAACTCAAGTAGACTTTCTCCTAGTAAGGAAAGGGCACCAGGGTAAAATCAGAGATTGTAAAGTTATTCTCACTGAAGCAGCCAGCCCCCAGCATAATTCAATGGTTGCCACAATCAGCTGCAAGCAGTAGTCAGAGAAGTCTCTAAGGTAAACAGAAACTAGGCTGAAGACCTGGAAACTGACTGGAGAGAAAACACAAAACTTCAACGAATTACTTGGCACTCTTGCACCTGAGGAAGAAAAGGAAATAGGTGCAGCTCAAGAAGAATGGCAGTGCTGCAAAACAGCATGTATGAGGATATAGAACAGATCTGCAGCCAATCCATGTATGGAAATAAGGCACATAAGGAACGCTGACTATGATATGCAGAAGTTCTGGAATTCATCAAAAGTAAGAAGGAGTGAAGGAAAAAGTGGGAGATAGAAAAGATGGACTAGGCTAAGAAGGAATACTGGTTGGCTACCAAAGAGGCTAAGAGAGTAGTTGCAATAGCAAAAAACACGTCATCAGAGGCACTCTACCAACTACTGGAAAGTGAACCATTAGATGACACAAAGAATCTCCATCAGGTTATAAAGCTAAGACAGGAAGATAAAGATGATTGTCAGGCACCCTTTATAAGGGATGACAGCAAAAACCTTCGTACCAGTCCACAGGACATTAAAAGTGTTCTGTCTCACAGACTGGGTGTGCATCAGAGTTCAACTTTGAGCCACTGCTGTCCATACTGGTGATGTACTACATTAGCAAACAGGGCAGATGGGACAGCTCAATAAAGTTACTGTATGCACACAATGTGGCATTACAGGCAGACTCTGAATAAAACTTCAGCAAACAAATAGGGGAACTGAATGCAAAGCTAAAGGCACATGGGGTGAATCTGAATACAGATTAGACAGTTGTAATGGTTACAAATGGGGAAAAATCATAAGAAGCCTAGGTATGAGCTATAAGTGAAATAGTAGAGCAAGTTAACAAGTTCAAGTATTTGGGAGAGGGAGCTAGGTGGTTGAGAAGAAGGGATGTCTAAATGAGGAGGTCAAAGCTAGACTCAGAGGGGCTGCGGCCAACTGGCAGAGTGTCAGGTGTAGTGTATGACAGAGGAATGTCAAAGAAGCTGAAAATTAAGGTGTGAAAAACAGTAGTTCAACCAGTACTACTGTATGGTACAGAAACCTGGGCAGTAAAGGCAGAGCCATTGAGAAAGCTAGATGTGACAGAGATGGAATGCCTGAGAAAGGTGGTAGGAAGTACACTGTTGGACTGACAAAGAAATAAGTGCATCAGAGCAGAAGCCAAAGCAGATCCAATTGCAGAGAAAGTCAAAGATAACAAATAACAATGGTTCAGACATAGGGCAGAAAAGCAGAAGACAATCTGGTGAAGAAAATTTGGGATAGACAGGAAGAAGGCAAGAGGAAGATCCAGCAAGGAAGTGGATGGATTATGCAAGAGAAGACCTAGAACAACCAGGCATGACTGTCGAGGAAGGTAGGAGAGTGACATTGTATTGAGAGAGATTGTGACAGTTGACACAATACCCCAACTCCATGTACAAAATGGGAAAAAGGGATTAATGATTATGATGATGATGATGATATTGTTTGTGATATCGAGAAGGTGATAAATGAAGTTTGGGACATACTAATTTGTCTTGGTCCCACTTTAGGGTGGGGGATAGTGTTATAAGGATAACGCTTTGATTGTTTGGTAGGTAGGTTAGATTGCAGGGTTTGGGTTTAGTTGGTAAAGGGTTAAAGAGAAGGAGAGCTTAGGGGAAGTGATGTAGGGGAGGGAGGGACTTAGAATAGTGTTAAGTGGTAGGGCTTAGAGGAAGTAGGCACATTTTGGCATGAGTTGGTGCTGGTGTTGTAGCTAACCCATGTTCAGACAACCTTGTAGGTATCACAGAGTCAGGTAGGCCTTGGATGGAATGTGTGGTGAGATGATCTGAGGTTAAGGCAAGATATGTATGTA
Source organism: Protopterus annectens (assembly GCF_019279795.1). Taxonomy (NCBI): domain Eukaryota; kingdom Metazoa; phylum Chordata; order Ceratodontiformes; family Protopteridae; genus Protopterus; species Protopterus annectens. Next base: position 442,460,987 of record NC_056725.1, on the reverse strand, counting down.
TATATTTTTTTATCTCTGCTAGGTTGATAATGGGAGTGTGGGGAGCGATGGACATTATGGGGGATAAGATAGGGAGCCCATGAACTGGGCAGGAGTTTCCCATCTTGGAGGATCCATGAGCTGTGGGTGTGTGGTGCATGGCATGGCTGGAGTATGATGCTTGGCTTACCTGGTGGTGTGTGTGGCTGTTTGTCTTTTTGGTTCCCCAGTGGTCTGCTGGTGCGTGGGTTATGCTGAGGTTGGATGTTGGGGTCCGGTGGTGCTTCGGTGGCTCTTCTTTCCTGGTCGTGACTCTGCTAATCCAAAGGGGGGTGGTAGGGCCATGAGGTGGTTCAGGCCTGATGATTGGCAGCCTCGTGAATGCCCTGGTGGTTGTGGTTGGTGGTTATGGCGGGTTGCCTTAGAGGTAGCACCATTGATGGTGGTGTGGTGGTCAGGGCTGCTCTTTTTCGTGCCCTGGTGGGTTTGTGTGGTGGTGTTGGTCCTCATCATGGTGTTTCTGGTCAGTTAATAGTTCCTGTTAAGGTAGCCCAGGAACGTCCTCACATTGCTGTTGTCTTCACACATGTACATTGGGGGCAACAGCTGTTGCATCCCATCGGTATGCTTTCCCTTTCATACAGGGAGAGTGCACAGGAGGCCAGCGTACAGAGAAGGTAAAACAAAAATCTTGCTACAATAAGGATAAGAGCTGCATTTAGTGGAGCGGCGGTGACAGCAGAGGGCTGAGTGGTAGATTACTGTGGCTAGGAGTGCAGGGGTCCTGGCATACCTCTCACTGTACAGATTTTACAGAATGTCTGAGTTTTGCCTCATAGTTTTGGTGAGGTCTTCCAGAAAGCTGTATCTTTCTGGCAGTTAGCTGTGGATTGAAGCTATTAAATAATGACAAACATTCGAGTTTAAGATTCCAGATCCTTCATGAATTCATACTAATGCAAAGCCACTTATTCTATCAGTTTTCCAACTTGGTAAGAGCAATAGTTAAAATCTGTCCCTATTGATCTTCCCATCATTTTAGGCTTCATCCAGAGTTCTGGCTCTCAGAAGTTGAGAGATGGGTCTGGGGTTCCAGACTTGCAAAGACTGGTCATTGGAAAGCTTTATAGCAGTGAGCAGGGTGACAGCAGCAAAAATGGTAATGGTACATTACTCTGATTACAGTGTACAGGGTCCCTGGTGCAATACTTGGCAGGGCTGATTTTTCCAAGGGATTTCAACACTCACTACAGGCTACTGTTGATTGTAGATATTTATAGTACGACAGGGTTTTTTTTCTCCACAAGCTAAAGGGTAGAGTAGGTAAGCATATGTGAGAAAGAATGTAGGGCAATGCGGCTAAGGGGATTAGGGTGGGATAGGTGGGCTAGGGTATTTTGGGCCGAGGAGTGGTATTAATGTATGTGTTGTTTCTCTTCTTACAGATGGCTAACTTACTGGGACTACATCAGCGGTGACAAGCTATTGTGGCCCAGGTCAAGGAATTATTTCAGGATGTGTCAGTAACTGAGGCAGTAAAGGAGAAGGAGCAGGCACCAGGGCAAAAGAAGTGATGTTCCACATCGAGAACCCCAGCCCGGGGGAAAAGGCAGAAGACAGCAAAGTAGGTGGTCACAGTGGAGGCATTAGCACCCTGCTCACCTCAAGATGGAGATTCAGGTAATGGTTTTGCCTCATCAGTTCTGGCTGGGGAAGTGAGCAGTGAGGATTTTGGGGGAGTGGAGATGAAGTGGAACTCTTAGGTGGGGCTCTCGGGAGAGGATGGCATGCAATAGAGGGTGCACAGAGGGGGCAACAGACTTATCTGGGTATGCTGGAGGGGATTCAACTGGGGTTAGTGTAGGGTCATGGGATAATTTGGCTTATGGCTCAGATGTAGGCCCTGAATTTGGGCTGTGGTCAGTGGACTGGTTAATCAGCCAAGCCTTGGGACAAGAGGCAGGAGCTGTCTTTTTGACTCTGCATATTCCAGGATCAGTGAAAGAAAAAATTTGGAAAGGGGAATATGTTGATGCATTTAAGTTGATTGATGTGGAAGGGGTGCAGTGGTTAGTGGAGGCAGAGTTGGCTAATAGTAAGGACTTGTTGGCAGCATTAGTGGCTTTGGGGAGGAAAGAGGTAGGTAAAAGTTGCCCTAGGACGTGGGATAATTGGGTGGTAGGTTTTATTTACAATATGGCTGTGCAGCTGGAGAAAGACAGGTCATTGGCCCTGCCACTTCTGGGTTATTTCCTTACCATTCGGGAGGCACAATGGTTAAGGCCGAGGAATGTGTGGCTCTGGTATGATCAGCGTTTCCGCAAACAGAAGGCTGTGGACTATTCACTATGTTGGGAGGCGCGTCATCCAGATATATGGTTAGCCACAATAATGGATAGTTATGGTGGCTTTAGCAGAAGGATAAGTGGGGGAGACAGAGTGGGTGTGTGTTGGTCTTTCAATACTGGCTCTTGTTCTTGGGTAGGGTGCAAATTTGCACACACTTGCTCAAGATGTGGAGGGAGTCATTCGGGCATATTTTTATGGTTGCCACAACCTTTCCGAGTTGAATTGCAATGTTATGGTTCCCACCACACAAGGGTTTCAAGCCATATATGGTATGGGTAATTTTATTGGTTACCAGAGAAGTGTGTTCTTTAGAGAGACTAGGAGAAGGGCACCTTTCCCCATTAAGGTGGAGGTCCTGTGGTGCATGCTTTGGCGGTTTCCTGGCCTCGCGATTAAGAATGAGATATTACAGGGGTTTCAGCGGGGGTTTCCTATTAAGTCTAGCATGGGTGAAGTGGGGGGCGTTGTAAGAACCTGCGGTCAGTGCAAGGTAAAGAGGACATATTGCAGGGTTTGGTGGAGAAGGAGCGGCAGGTGGAGCGGGTATTGGGTACTTTCGACAGTCCGCCCTTCTGTTGTTGCAAGGTGTCACCAATGGGGCTAGTGCCAAAGAAACGAGCTAGGGAATTTAGACTGACACATCACTTGTCTCGTTTGGAAGGGGGGGTCAGTTAATGATTTTATTGCAAAGGAGGAGGTCAGGGTGCATTATGCATCCTTAGATGATGCTGTTAAGGTGATTAGGGAATTTCGGGAGCCATAGCTAGTAAAAGTTGACATTGAGTCTGCCTTTCACTTGCTGCCAGTCAGGCCAGAGGATTGGCCATTGCTGGGGATGATGGTAGATGACAAGTACTATTTTGACAAAGCCATGCCTATGGGTTGTTCAGTGGCATGTATAACGTTTGAGAAGTTCAGTATGATATTACACTGAGTATGGCAGCAGAGGGTGGGAACACAGAAGGCAGTTCACTATTTAGATGATTTCCTAATAGTGGGTGAAGGATGAGCAAGGGCCCAGGAAGAGATGCAGGAGTTTACAACCATGTGCGAGGAGTTGGGGATACCACTGGCCTAGCATAAGATCGGCGAGACCATTGGAATTTTTGGGATTAATGGTAGATGCAGAGTGGGGACTGTTTTGTCTGCCTGAGGATAAGTCAAAGAGGCTTAGTACAGCTATAAGGTTAGTACTGGACAAGGATAAGATACAGATTCGATCAGTCATGGAGTTGTTGGGGCTTTTGAATTTTGCCTGTCGAGCGGTACACCCAGGGTGCCCCTTTTGTAGGTTGGTGGTGTTAGATTTTATGAATATAAATCTGAAATTAATTATGTTGTAAATATGCTGAAAGAAAAGGCTTGCTTAAATGCAGAAACAAAGCTTAAGTAATATGTGATCAGCAGTCATACTAAATGACCATGGCTTGGAAAAGGAATCTGCTGAATGGACATTTTTCCCTTAAAGAACAATGGCATGTTATTCTGCATGGAAAAACAGGATAACAGATGTTTTTTATACAAAGATCCAAATAAAATACAGGATGTTCACACTGTCAGAAAAGCTGATCTCTGACAATGTGTTTTCTCAAAAATATGTTTTTCTTCATAAAACAGGATATGCTTATCAGCATTGACATAAGAACACATGTTTCTATACACAGATTCAAATAGAATACAGGACAATGTGTTTCCTCAAAAATATGTTTTTCTACATGGACATCAGGACACTGTTACAGGATATTCACACTGTCAGAAAAGCTGGTCTCTTACAAGACATTGTTAAACAAGGAAGTTTAGTATTGTTTCTACAGGATAAGCAATTCTCCAAAATATGTTTAAAAGAGTATATAAAGAGCTGTATAAATCCAGTTGTTTAGGGATATGGTAGGAACACATTTGGTGTTCTGAGGTAAATGTTATATCTCTCACATCATCTGTACTATATGAGAAGTAAAGTTGGAACAGTACTTTTAAGCTGCAACGTGGTTTCGTTTGATTTATTATAAAAGTTATTTGTTACTGCTCTTTAAAGTTGATGCTGCAAAGTATATTCTCTCATCAGTGTATATTCTGCAAGTTTCTGTATGCAACAGACTGTGAATGCAAATATAATCAGACTTTGAATTTTAGCAAGAATCCAGCCAGCAAGACTGAGTGTCTTAAGAACACTGCAGATCCATCACACCAAGCAAGAAGCAAGTAAGAGACATATAATATATTTTTTCAATGGCGAGGCAGCTGAGTGACTAGCACCATATAATTTTTCAATGGCAAGCTAGTCTGCATTTGAACCTACAATCTGCATTCAAACACAGGAGGAGTGATGGTAAGCCCTGCAGAGGGTCACTTCAGTCAAATTGCAGTAACTAACATTTGTACGTATGTGTCAATTCTGAACAGAAGTATTCCAGTTTATGCAGCTTGCAGTAGTAAAGTTTTTTAGACGTCTACATCCGGAGTGAGACAGAAGTTCCAGTCGCAGTGCCATAATTTCACTAAAGAAAAGGGGATATCCACTAGCCCATCAGTCCACTGCCTGTTGTGCTTTCCCAGCTTCTCAAGTGACTTTGAAAAATTTCCATCCATCTGCAACAACAGCCTGATCACCTGTTTTCTTGCTCACTGGTAAGACTTTTTTCTACGTCACATTTTTTAGTATGGTTGCTATTCGACAGTTTTGGATATTAAACAGTCTTGGATATTAGATTAGACAGTATGGATATTTTCATGCATAATTTAAGCAAATGTAAAAAAATGCTATGTTGGTATACACAGCACATTAGTAAATGTAAAACCTTATTAGGGCAGGTTGATAGTAAGGCATTATGCAAATGTATTACAATATTTGACTGGTATCTCAAAGAAAATCATGTGAAATATGACATATGTTTATTGTGTGCTTCAACAAAAACTGCATTTTGTGTATTATGTCATAAAATAATATTGCATCATATTGCTAAAAAAATAGACTGTAAAGACAGATCTGAAGAATTAACTAAGGGTAAAGTGTTTCCATTTCATTCTGATGTTGAACAGTTATGTCCTGTCACCACATGTGAGTCAAATCAGTTACTGATAGAAACTCTAGTACATTTTGTTACAAAGAAATGTAATAAACTTCTAAAAGACAGACACAATGAGTTCAGGAAGCTTAGACAAGTTATACACACATCTTTTCAAAAGTGCATAGGAGTTTCAAATTCAGCAGAACAGCTTACTAAGGAATGTCAGAAAGACCATGTAACATCACAGGAAATTCAACTTCAGTTGCAGGATAAAGGCAATACATTAGCTCAACTGACAAAGACTGGGAATTTCCTGCATACACAGTTAATCTGTGCAAAAGAAATATATTTTATAATATGTTTATGTTTTGAAAATGGTTAAACATACATGGTAGGATGGTAGGATCTGATGTCTGGACAAATCATTTTAAATGTTTTAATTTCATTCAGTTAAAGCAAGACATCTATCAGTACTACAGTAAAGTAAAGCATATGAATGCCATTCATTAGCATAGTCAAAAGGTAAACAAAACTGTTCTAGTGTATAAATTAAATAAAAATAGTTAAGAATAAAGATTTAAAGTCACAAGACATGACATGCTTGTATAAAGATATACATATACAAGACAGACATGCATGTGTGTTCTTTTCATCTAGAGTACATCTGTTACAATAAGGCAGACAACAGCAAATATAAATAATATAAATGTGTTGGTTAAACTAATATCTATTTTGTTTTTTACAATTTGTTTATAATTATATAGTAACATCAAACAGTTAAAGTTCTGAATTTTAAGAAGAAAATCACAGATGGTATTATTCAAACAGTTTTTGTAAAATTAATGGCAGGACAGTTCAATAGTTAAATAAATAAATAATAAAAAAATACTGAAATCCATGTAAGGTAATTGTAAAATGATGTCTATTTATGTTGTATAAATGCATAGTTATGCAAATCACAATCACATTAAAGGAAAAATGCTAAAAGAATTAACTATAGTTTACAGAGTATGAAATGTGAGCTCTGACCTTCCTAGACTAGATGAATAGTTACAGGAAATGCTGGAAAGATAAGATAAACAACAAGACTGATTGCCAGGCAAGTAGCTTGAGTTTTCTAAAGCATCATTGTTATTAAAACATAATTGTTAAAATGTTTACAGACAACACTATTTAATAATTGTCATAAAATGCCACAATTGTGCATAGATGTCACTGATAATCTGTTTGCAAGTAAATGTTAAAAGAGAAGAAAACTCAGGTGCATCAAGTACAGCCAGCAAATGGGCTATAGTATATATACAGTTCAAATCAATTGTGCAGCAGGGTGTAAATACATACTAGAGGTAGTAAACAGCAAAAGCTTTATAAAAAATTATCAAATCAGACAAAAGTTCATAATTTAATAAAATAAATGTATAACCATAGTGTTAGGCTGACATACATTCTATTTTCACAGCATAGGGCAGGTAAACAGTGCTGAAGTACTACAGGGGAGTACTTTCTCAGTTTTACACTGACTGTATAAGAGGAGGGCACTTTCTCAGTTTTACACTGACTGTATAAACAGACTGTGACAAGGGTCTGAAATAAAGCTACATAAAAATAAATAATAAGGGTCTAAAATAAAGCTACAGGAAAAAAAATATATCTCATTCATTCTTGACAATACTCTTTTAGGTAGAGGGAAAAACAGGTATTAGTGTATTAGAAATACTGGTAAACTGGATTAAACCTGACAGGATAAGATATTTTACAAGTTGTTAATAGCTATCATAATGGTTATTATTTTATTGTTTAGAAAAAACAAGAGATGATTTAAAATTGCTTTATTAAAGCTATACAAGAGAGAATAAAGATATGCAAAATGCATAAATGTTTCTAATAGCAAGAATGGTCACTATTTTTAATATGTTTTGGCAAAACAATGTTGGTATAAAAACATCAATGTTTAATAATTGTTGAGTATGTAGTTTAAAATAACAGGACATATGAATTTGGTATCAATTCCACTAGATATTTCTAAAGAGACAAACATTTTCCAAGATTTTGCTTAATATTAATGTTATTAAATTTGTAAGATTAGACTAAATGTACTTTATAGTCATTGTATGTACAAATGCAGAAGAATTCAGTACAAATGAGATTAATGTCTAGTAATAAATATGTGTGAAAACCATATTTAATAAAAAAATGGGTCAGGGTACCTACTAGATTGAAATGCATGAATAGCAAACAGTCTGTGTAAATACATACTGTACAGGATACATCGTAATAAGTTCAAGTAATTTGTCAAGTTGTAATATCATTGGTTTTACCACAGTAAAATAACTGCTTTCAAATATTTATTATCTAAGCCCAGTTCAGTACTTTACCAAGATGTTAATGGGCAGTTCAAAGACATGACCACAATGTTATGGTTAAAATGACTTTGAAATTGTGTGTTTTCAGTAGTGTATAAATGCTTGCAGTAGCACATGGTTACTGTCTCTTTAGTTGATTCAACAGTTGCAAAGAGTTAATGAAACCGTTCTAAGTCATAAATTAAATTCTGTGATTGCAAAATAATAAATTAATCAAGTAACATTAAAGCAGACACAGCTCATAACTGATAAAATATTTTCACAGAATGGTCTGCAAAAGAAAAAGTTGTTAAATACATTCAGTTTTGGTAGTAATACTTTAATATCATTGTATTAACTATGTAAAATTGCATTTTGATTTGTTGTATCAAACTAAAGGTTTGTTTCTTAATGTGTTTTCTATATAAAATGTTTTGAGTATGTTTAAAACAGAGGAATTGTTAGATTTATGAATATAAATCTGAAATTAATTATGTTGTAAATATGCTGAAAGAAAAGGCTTGCTTAAATGCAGAAACAAAGCTTAAGTAATATGTGATCAGCAGTCATACTAAATGACCATGGCTTGGAAAAGGAATCTGCTGAATGGACATTTATAACAGATGTTTTTATACAAAGATCCAAATAAAATACAGGATGTCACACTTGTCAGAAAAGCTGATCTCTGACAATGTGTTTTCTCAAAAATATGTTTTCATAAAAAAACAGGATATGCTTATCAGCATTGACATAAGAACACATGTTTCTATACACAGATTCAAACAGAATACAGGACAATGTGTTCCTCAAAAATATGTTTTCTACATGGACATCAGGACACTGTTACAGGATATTCACACTGTCAGAAAAGCTGGTCTCTTACAAGACATTGTTAAACAAGGAAGTTTAGTATTGTTTCTACAGGATAAGCAATTCTCCAAAATATGTTTAAAAAGAGTATATAAAGATTTATTATAAAAGTTATTTGAACACTGCAGATCCATCACACCAAGCAAGAAGCAAGTAAGAGACATATAATATTTTTTCAGGTGGTGTTTATGTTGAAAGGGGGTGGGAGTAAACATCATTGGGTTAGGATGACCAAGTTGGTGTGGGAGGATTTGTTGTTGTGGGCTTGCTTTTTGCAACATTTTAATGGGATATTCTTTTGGCAGTCAGACTAAGTGGGGCAGGAAGAACTAAAGTTATTTACAGATGCAGCTGGGGGCCTTGGTATGGGGGCCTACTTTGGAGGGCGGTGGTTTGCGGCTAAATGGCCTCAAGCTTGGAAAGAAGAATGGAGGCATAATGTGGCCTTTCTAGAGTTGATGCCTATATGGGTAACTTCTGTAGTGTGGAAGGATTATTTATGGGACAAGTGAGTAGCTTTTCATTCTGACAATATGGCTGTGGTGAGGGTTTTACAAAAGAAGATGACTAAGTTGGAATTGTTATTGTTGGTATTATGTAAATTGGTTTTGCAGAGTCTGTTAATAAACTTTTTGTTTACAGCAGTGAATGTGCCTGGTGTAAAGAATGATATTGGTGATAGCTTGTCGTGATTTCAGTTTTGCAGGTTTCAGCTGTTGGCTCCAGGGAGCAGAGGAAGTACCGGAAATCTTGCCAGAAGAGGTGTGGAATCTTGGGTCAAGGTAGCCAGGAGGTTGGTGCATCATTCTTGGGTTCTCTCTACAAGGAAGGCTTATGGTAGGGCTCTTTGTGATTTTAATCAGTTTGTTCTACAGTTGCCAGAAGAGGAAGGGATATAGTCAAAAGAGTTGTTGTTGCGTTACTTAGCCCAAGCTTGGGGACTAGGTAAGGCATTGCAAACTGTCAGGATAGATTTGGCTGCTATTAGTATTTTAGCTAAGGTATCTGGATTGCAGGATTTTACAAAGTCATGGACAGTAGGGCGGATGTTGAAGGGGTGGTGGAGAGTGGTTGGGGAATAGGGGGATATGCATTTGCCACTGACGAGGGCAGTATTGAAGGTTGAAAGGGTTAGCCTTATTACTAGGTGGGTCTTTGGATTATTTTATGTGGGGCACATTGTGTGTATGGTTATATTTTGGTGCTTTCCATGTTTTGGAGTTATTAGGTTCATTATGTTGGAAGGTCATAATCATAGGTGATGGGGAGGTTACTATTGGTTTATGGAAGAGTAAGACAGATCAACTGGGTAAAGGTTCACTGGTGGTGCTTAGGCCTGGTAGGAATTTTAGCCTTTGTCCAGTAAGATGGGCCAAGGAATTCAGGAGGAGGTGGATCAGGAGTTTATTTGAGTTGATTTTTTGCTTGCTGGATGGGAAGGTTGTGACAAGTAGTAGATTCATGCAATTAATTAGGAGGGTTTTCTATTGCATGGGATTTCCAGTGGATAGGTTTGCAGCTCACTCCTTTTGAATTGGCAGGGTTACAGATTTAGGTAGAGAGGACAGTTCCATTGAAGTTATTAAGAAGAGTGGTGAGGTGGTCTTCAAATGCATTTTTATCATATATTAGATAAAAGTTGTTGGTTTGATTAATGATTTTCTTTTCTTCTTTTCTAGGAAAGCAGATTGTCATCCTGAAGCACTTGTATATCCACTGGGCAGGTAAATGTGCATTGGTTAGGGAGGATGGTGAAAATTTGGGTTTGTCCCATTTGGGATGGCCAGTGACTTGGCATGGTGTTAGGGGTCTTAAGTGAGATAGGCTGATGCATGAATTTGAGCAGGTAAAATTTAGACTGGGGTGTCATAGAATATTAGTGATTCATTTGGGAGGCAATGATGTTGGAATTCTTTCTAAGAAGTGATTAGTAGATCTTATTATACAGGATTTGTTGTGGTTGCAGACATTGTACCCGGGGATGGATATTGTTTAGTCAGAATTGGTTCCTCGTTTGTGTTGGAGGAATGCTTATAGTTATAGAGCTATTGAATGGGTCAGGAGGTTTATTAACCAGAGAATGGCAAGGCAATTAAGAATTTATGGGGATGCATACTATTGAAAATAGAGATTTTTTGGATGGGAATGTTGTTTGGTATCAAGCGGATGGGATGCATTTGAATGAGGTGGGGTTGCATTTGTCTAACCTTCACTTGAAGTTGTTTTTAGAAGATATGATTGAGGCTATGGTTTAGGAGGAGGAGCAGCCTGGGAGCAGGCTGGTGGCGAAGAAGAGGGAAAGGAATATCCTCTTCTGTTCTCCCTCTAAGGAAGGTGGTCATGCATTGCATGGGGGAGTGAGTGAGCTGCTAGATGTTACTTGAATAAAGGAGAATTCATTGGTTAATGGTTGATTTGGCATGAGGTGAGCAGGTACACTGCCTATTTGAGGTTGGTGGGTGAGTAAGTACGCTGACCTGGTGGAGAAGGTAACAGGGTGAGTAGGTATGCTGCCCTGAGGTGTGAATCATCCATGGTGAATATGTATGCTACCCTGAGATCATTATTGAAGATTATTATTTCTGTTGTGAATAAATTTTCTTATTCAATAATATTCAATAAAGGTTGTCAAATGGCTTTATGTGTTTGATGTGATTTATTTAAGGGGGGCCAGGACAAATACAGTTTGGGACAAACTAATTTGTCCTGGTCCCACTTTACAGGTATTTAGGGTGGAGGATAGCTTTATGAGGATAATGGTTTGAGTGTTTGGTAAGTAGGTTAGATTGCAGGGTTTGGTTTAGTTGGTAAAGGGTTAAAGAGAAGGGGAGCTTAGAGGAAGAGATGTAGGGGAGAGAGGGACTTAGAGTAGTGTTACATTGTAGGGCTTAAGGATGTAGACACATTTTGGCGTGAGTTGGTGTCCCTTTTGCACTCCCTTTGATTGTGCGTGTATTTTTTAAAGTTTATTATTCACTAATATTCAATAAAGGTCGTCAAATGGCTTTATGTGTTTGGTGTGATTTATTTAAGCGGGGCCAGGACAAAGTAAATCATAAATATATGTGCAGTGTGGATTATATAAACATGTATAGATTAAATTAGGACTGTATATAGATATTCTTGGAATAAAATGGGTGTTTAGTCAAGAAACAACATGTAAGAAGAACTGTTAAACAGGGCTGCCCTTTTAGCAGTCTGTTGTTTGCTTTAGTAATTAAAGCAGTGGTGAGTAAGGCCTTTAGATCTGTTAGGGAAGGAAATATTAAAATGTCTGAATTTTTAAATTCCTACATATTTAACATACACAGATGATAACTTATTATTGCAAATTGAAAGGGCTGAATAAAAATAGCTATGTGGAATACAAATATGTGTATTAGAAATACAGGTTTAAATATTAATAAAGAAAAATGTAAAGGTTTTGGAGATTCAGTTAAAAATGCAGGAATATGGTTTTCAAATTTTGGGAGTAGGATTTGGAAGGAAAGGTAAAAAGAGATGTGGGTGACTATTATCAATGAGATTAACAATATTGTTAATTTGTGAAAAACGTTTGGTTTACCTTATAAACAGATAGTTGTTTTAACACATTCCTATATTTTGGAAAATTGTGATATGTGGAAAATATATATATATATTTGCCTTTAAATTTAGAGAAAGATTTACTTGAAATGGCATTTTCTTTTATACTGAGTTCCTATTTAAATTATGTAAATAGAGTATAGTAAAGCAGAAAAAAAGGGAGGTCTGGAATAAAAAAAATGTTTCTTTGGTGTCATTACATTTGTTTTGCATTTTAGGAAAATTTCATGAAACAGAAAAAGATTGTGTTGATAATACAACATGAGAAAAATATAAGGATATATTTCAGAAGAATAAGAAAAAATATTTACATGGGAAAGAAAAGGGATATTATGAGCTATTTAAAATGGAACATATGTTGGAAGAAGAATAATAAAAAAGACAAGAATTATATTATTGAGGAAATAATGGAGAAATTGTTCAGTTTTTCAACTATTAATTAATTCCTGCATGAGTGGCAAAGGCCATTTAGAGCACAGAATCCTTAATGAATGTATATAACCTGAGACCCAACCAGGTGTCAAGTTGTTTTTTGAATATCTTCAAAGAAGAACACTGTCAAATATGTAAAGAAATCCTGTTTCAATGTTGAACTAATGCCAGTGTTAAATAGTTTGCTCTTAAGACTGACCTTGACTCCTCAGTTATGTAAGTAAAATATACACCTCTGGTTAATAAGCTTGTATTCAGCAATTCAGTATTTAGCAGAAATTAATATTCTTCACTCCAGAGCCCCCTGTAGGCTAAGTTTATCCCCTAAGATATCTGTAACTGATTGATAAGAGGGCTAGACTTTCCAGTCTAGATGGGTATGATTTATCTCTGTAAGTAATGATATGCCTTGTAAATTTTCATTGATTACATTCTAAAACTAGGAGATCACATTTCTTGTAGAGAAAAACAACATGTTGTACTCAGTGATGGGTCGAACGTATGCTAAAAACAACCTCAAAAGAGAAACATTATTTCTTTACTGTAAAGTACTTGAAGATTAAGCTAATATGATTGCCTTAGCTTTAACTTTTAAGGTGTTAATCTTATACTTACTATATATAATAATACCTAACATTTTATATTCTGTTATCTTCTGTAACTCTTGGGGACCTATATTTGATATTCAGTCTGTGGTTTCCCAAAGCACATTTATCCTTATTAACTTTTAGTACAGTTAAGTCTAACCATTTAGCTACCAAACAAATGTAAGTGTTGAAATGGTCACTATTATCTGTCAATCTAATAACACAACCTAGTTTAATATCAACCACATACTTGATCAACTAAACATTAAATATATTAAGAATAAATTAAAATACCAGTTTGAGCAATACTGGACCCAGAACTGAGACCTTGGGGACCTCTTTGTTCACTTCAAGTCAGCTAGATGTGAAATTTCCTATCCTTACTCCCTGCAATCTACCACAAAGCCAGTTAGTAATCCAACTAACAATATATGGGTTAATTTTTATTTGAGCATGGCATCAATGATAGCAGAATGATTGAGACTGTCAAAAGCCTTAGACAAATCCAAGTAGGCTGCCACTACAGACATCACCCATATTTAAGACAACAGTCACTGCATCATAAAATTCAAATAAATTAGTGAATGTAGAACTTTTTTTGGGAATCTATGTTAAGTGAGGTCCATTAAACATTCCCGAAAGTCCTGATTAAGAAAGGAAACAGACACCTGTCAAAACTCTTCCCCACCAGTGAAGTAAAAAGATAGGTTTAATTACTTAGATTCCTTCTAGGCCCCCCTTTTGAATTAGAATTATATCCACAAGTGAACAGTGCCATAATACAACAGATTATCAAAAATTGTTCAATACTTGTGAAAACATATTTACTGCAATGCTCCGATAAAATGCCTGGAATATTATCAGGACCCTGTTTACTGTGGTTCAAAGATGCTTACATAAGGGTCAAATTGAAAATTGAGCATATACAAACATCTTCTCTTAAAATTATAATATCGCAAACATCATCAAACAGTGTAGCATTTTCTGTAAGGAAGTGCTCATTGAACAGATTCGCCAATAATTTTACAGAGTTCAGTACTTCACCTCAAATAGAAATTGATCTAAAAGGTTTAAACTTATTACTGATATATCTAATGTATGAATAATATTTCTTAGAACAAGGGCTACTAACTAATTTATATTCAGATTTCCCTTTTTTGCTAATTTCAAAGATGCATTTAAGCTTTTCGAGACTAAAGAAGTATAGGCCCATTTTAAATCATGTCTCTTGAACTGTTTCCAGAGCCTAAATTTCTTCATCTTATTTTCTCAAAAGTTTAGTATGACGAGTATTGCACCATGGAAGTGTAATCCTCAATAAACTATTATTTATTGTTTTCTTACATCCGGACAAAATAACTTCACAAATGTTTTCAAATTCCTGCCATTTATTCACAGCATTATTTAACTCAGAGGAATGCAAGTTTATAGAATGTATTTGATAAATAATATTCAGATCAAATAGCTTAGACTTATCAAAATACTCTTTTGTTGATTTATATGAAAAGCTTTAATTATTATATTAACTTCAAAAGCTAAGTGATTTGCAGTCCCTAATGACACAGTTGGTTGATCTCAGAAATGTTACCTGGAATGTTTGTAATTAAAAGATCTATGCTATGTGATCTGGTAGAAAAATCATCTGAGTCTAAATGTGTAACATACATAAAGAGTAGAATTCATCCTCCAACACTGTTGCTGCTGTGCCATCAGACCAAGTAATCCCTGGAAAGTTAAAGTCACCTAATATTATCAGGTTATCCTAAGTCATACGCCTGACCAAGCCATTGATATACTAGAGCTGGTCAGTGCTTGATAATGCAGGACTTTTATAACAAACTAACAAGTGTAGTGGAGAAACCAGAGTCAGAAACTAATACTTCCATAAAAATCAATTCTAAATTGTAATCCATTTCAGAACCCTAACATTTAGCCATTGGTCTACAAAACTAATCACTCATTCTCCTGTCCTATTATTTCTCAAGCAGCTAAAAGATAAGTCTCTAGGAAGCTGTCTTCCTTCACTATTCCACAATTCAGTAATTACAACCAAGTTGCAATTGTTTACTGAACAGTGTACATTTAGTTCAGTGATTTTATTAGTAAGACTTCAAGCATTAGCATCATACAAATTTAGTTGTAATTAACCTTAACCTTAATTCCCTAGTAAAATAAAAAAAAAGTTTTACAATATTTAATTTGTGAATTGATAATCTGGAAAGGCTAATGAGGGCAAAATTTCTGAAAAGCAAACACTGATTTTATTTTTTAAATAAACCCCTGAAATACTCTCAACCCTCTTATAAATGTGGAAGTGTGGGGTCACTAACAGATCATTTATTTCTTTACGTATAATTACTGAGCTATGAGTAGATATTTTCTCCATCGATTTGACAAGGCCTTTGTAAATATTTTGGAGTTTGCATCTTCATAAGCTAGAAACTGTCACATTTTGTCTATCAATACAAACAAGTAGTCTAATACTTTTCCTAATAATTGAATCACTGATAACTAACACACAAGCAGAATAGTTCACCTTATCCCCCATATTGACCATATCAATTCTAAAATTAACCTACAACTGCTCTTCTCCTACTATGCTTATTTAAGGATGACTCAGACTGGCTGTTGACATCACCATCACTGTTGCCATTTCACTTCTTTATATTAATGTCATCTGCCTCTTCCTGAAAATCTACTTCAGTCTGCAATAAAGATTTTTCAACAAGGTTAATAAACTCTGCCTGAGCCCTGTGTCTATTGTGAGTAGTTTTCAGAATAAAAATAAATGATTCTCCAAAGTATCTGTGTTATAACTAGAATTATTCTTCTCCATAAAGGAATTAATATCTGTTTGAGAACTCTCAGAAATCATAAGCAACTCTGTATTAGCCTTACTTTTTTTCAGAATGAGCTTTCTATCTTAAATCCAACTTATCACTTACTAAGAATTCACACTCAAAGACTTGTGATGAAATCTCTTTCTTTAAACTCTCCAGTTTCATAGTTTAGTCAGTAAGCTGGATACATTCAATGTACTTATTTGTGTCTGAGTCTATTAAATTCTGTGTGACTGTGTATACATGAAAAGTACTTTTTCATCAATCAGTAACTGCAACCACAAATTAGTTAATCTATTTCAGACCAAACTTACAAGTAACTAAAAAGAAAATCCAGAAGCTCTGCTATACTCCTATGCTTCTTGTGTCTGTTGCACATGTGCTTCAAAGCAAGACACGTCTTGGTGTCTTTATACCATACACGTGATGTGCTGCCACTCAGCTCGTAGCTGCTTGCTGATGCACTTGCTTAAAAAGCAAGTCTAATCTCTGTCTCACAAACACACACACACACACACACACACACACACACACACACACACACACACACACACACACACACACACACACACACACCTTTTAACGTGGTAGCAGAGAAAGAAACTTTGTAATGGATAAAATAAAATGTAATGAAACTCTCAGCTATAACTGCTTGCTGGTATACTTGCCTAAATAGCAAGTCTAATCTCTGTCTCACAAACGCACACAAGCCCCTTTAACTCATTACATCTGAGTGACGCTTCATGGTGCATCTACAGTTAACTCCTACTGACGTCTGTAGGCATCAAATATTTGCATTAATAATTCCAAAACCATGCTATGTACAAAGTTTTAAAAGATTTAATCTTAAAACTGACACAGTGGCAAGCTCGGCTGCATTAATATCTGACATCTGTCTAGTGCAGCTAAATAGATATTAACTGTTGTTTTTATGATATTAATTTATATATTTATAATGTTCACATTTTTCTAAATATCTCAACAACCAAGTAACACAGACAGAACTCTTTAGCCTCATATGAAAGCTCTCAGCTAGATAAATAAAATGCTGCTAACAGTACGTGTGTAACTTCAGTGGTTGCTGAAATATTATAAGTTGTTTACAAAATATTACAAATGTAATAGTTACTGTGTTTACTATGACTTATAACATTTGGTTTAACACATAGAACCTAAAGAATGCTTCCACTATAAAAATAGTTTGTGCTGAAGAGTTTGTCATTTATACTACTTTCATAATCCTTATGGTTCCAGAGATATGAACATTTGTTTGAAATGTGAGGACATAATTTGATTCTGTCAAAAGGCTTAGGCTCCGCCCATTGAAAGTTACAGTGCAAACTTCCTTTGATCCATTGGAGTGAATGTTTTAAAGTAATAGTAGGAAAATAAACTTTGCAATGGATAAAATAATATAAAATACTACGATGGTCTCATAAATATTATGTTACATTATGGCATAATAAGGAGGAAAATATCAGAAAAGCTATTTATGAACAAAGCAAGAGATTTAGAAAAAGGTTAGAAACTGAAGATTTTTATGGCTTCTTTTGACAAAAAAATTGCCTGTCAAAGTAAATATGACATGTAAACAAAACCAGATAAATGATGTGCAGTGTGTAATTTGTAAGAAAATAAGGAGCATATTTTTTAGACTGTAGAAAGACTAATGAAGTTCGAGATTTACATTATAAACAATTTAAGTATGATGTTTTTAAGAGTATGGATAAGGATATGAATGTTATTTATTATAACATATGAAAACGTAAATATGGATAAAAGAGAAATAAAATGGATAAATTACTAATTAGTTATTTGTGGGTTATATCGAAATTGGGATGTCTGAAGTTATTGTATAATTAGATTTGGTGGAGCACAATGATTGTTAATAGTATTAGAACACAGATGCAGATAAAAAGATGGGGGTGAATTTCTTGAAAAAAACATTGAAAAAGTATAATGAAGGTATATATATATATATATATATATATATATATATATATATATATAAATTGATTTCTTGAGATTTTGATTTTCTAATAATTATGTGATGATATTAATGATCTGTAAACAATGTTTATTAAAGAAAGTCCTCCATACTTTTTTGATAGGAGCCATGGGATCTATTACATACATCTGAGCTAGCACCAATTCAAGCAGATAGGAGCTCACTTGAATACCTCACACTATATTGTCAGCAATCCAGGTAGCTGGTGTGGG